>NW_012120154.1:4205244-4304994 GCF_000951035.1 Colobus angolensis palliatus | reverse complement strand
GCCTCAGCCTCCCAAAGTGCTGGGATTACAGGCGTGAGCCACCGCCCCCGGCCAATCTTTGCATTTTGAATGTGTTCCCAGGCAATGCTGATGCGGCTGTTTTCTGAATTCCGAATCACACTTGAGAACTACGGATGCCATGGCTTTGTTTTTTTGTTTTGTTTTGTTATGACGGAGTTTCGCTCTCGTCGCCCAGGCTAGAGTGCAATGGCTCAATCTCGGCTCACCGCAACCTCCACCTCCTGGGTTCAAGTGATTCTCCTGCCTCGGCCTCCCGAATAGCTGAGATTACAGGCATGCACCACCAAGCCTGGCTAATTTTGTATTTTTAGTAGAGATGGGGTTTCTCCATGTTTATTAGGCTGGTCTCGAACTCCCGACCTCAGGTGATCCACCTGCCTCAGCCTCTCAAAGTGCTGGGATTACAGGCATGCGCCACCACACCTGGCTGATTTTTGTATTTTTACTGGAGGCGGGCAGGGTTCTGCCATGTTGCCCGGGCTGGTCTCGAACTCTTGACCTCAAGTGATCTGGTGATCCGCCCGCCTCAGTCTCCCACAGTATTGGGATTACAGGCATAAGCCACTGTGCCCGGCCTCACACTTAAGCCTTAAGACCATGAAACCCAGATGTCCACCTGTATACCAGCCAGGACAGGTTAGGTGACACCATGGCAACAAATATCCCCAAATCTCAGTGGCTTCACACACCACAAGAGGTTATGTCTTGCTCACACCCTATGCCCTGGGATTGCAGGGGAGGGGCTGGCATGGAGTCTCTGCTCATAGTCACTCAGGGACCAAGGCTGAGGAGGTGCCATCATGGTATGAATTGCCAGGATCGCTGTCTGGACGTGACACACCACTTCTGCTCACATTGCATTGACCAAAACATGTCACATAGCTACCTCACTGCAAGGGGAGATGAAATACCATCCTACCGCCGGCCCTGCAACATGGGAGGACAGCAATACTTGGTGTGCGGCTCTAGTGCCGATTATGGCTGGGGTGACCAATTGTCCCCATTTTCTCAGGACCAAGGAGTTTTTCAAAACGCAGGCTTTCTCATGCTAAAACTGGGAAAGTCCTGGGCAACCCAGGAGGACTTGCCTGCTCCTATCGTACCACGTTGTGTGGCCTTCACACACTCACTTTTCAAAACTGCACAGCAGCCATCTCGTAGATGAACCAAGGTTTCTGTCCCCAGTCCCCTATTGCTGGAGACTCAGAGTGTTTCCAGTATTCCATGTTTATAAATACATTGTCTTAAATACCTCCATGGATAAACCCATGTCTACGTGGCTTCTCAGAGGTGCCATTGGTGGCCGTTTACAGGCTCACAATACCTGTTGTCCCTATGTAATTCAAAACGGTTGGACCGATACAACTTGCCTTCTGCAGCAGAAGCATGTAGCTGCTTTCCTTACCTTCTCCTGGAGCCCAGAGCAGTCATTCTCTAATTGTGGCCTCCAACTCACCTGGAGAGCTCCTTAAAACAGATTGCTGGGCCCCAGCCCTAGAGTTTCTGATCCACTAGGGGTGGGGTGAAGCCTAACCTTTGCGGTTTTTTTGTTTGTTTGTTTGTTTGTTGTTTGAGACAGAGTCTCGCTGTTGCCCAGGCTGGAGTGCAGTGGCGTAATCTCGGCTCACCCGGGTTCACGTCATTCTCCTGTCTCAGCCTCCGGAGTAGCTGGGACTACAGGTGCCCGCCACCACGCCCAGCTAATTTTTTGTATTTTTAGTAGAGACGGGGTTTCACCATGTTAGCCAGGATGGTCTCGATCTCCTGACCTCGTGATCTGCCCGCCTCAGCCTCCCAAAGTGCTGGGATTACAGGCGTGAGCCACCGCCCCCGGCCAATCTTTGCATTTTGAATGTGTTCCCAGGCAATGCTGATGCGGCTGTTTTCTGAATTCCGAATCACACTTGAGAACTACGGATGCCATGGCTTTGTTTTTTTGTTTTGTTTTGTTATGACGGAGTTTCGCTCTCGTCGCCCAGGCTAGAGTGCAATGGCTCAATCTCGGCTCACCGCAACCTCCACCTCCTGGGTTCAAGTGATTCTCCTGCCTCGGCCTCCCGAATAGCTGAGATTACAGGCATGCACCACCAAGCCTGGCTAATTTTGTATTTTTAGTAGAGATGGGGTTTCTCCATGTTTATTAGGCTGGTCTCGAACTCCCGACCTCAGGTGATCCACCTGCCTCAGCCTCTCAAAGTGCTGGGATTACAGGCATGAGCCACCGCGCCCGGCCAGATGCCGCCGCTTTGTCACAGGACAGGTGACCCTGCTTAGCTACTCACCAGAGGTCTAACCTGGAGCAAATTATGCAATTAGCCTCTCTTAGCCTAGGTTCCTATCTGTGAATTGGAGCCATTGGGAAGATGGACTGTCAGGGTAACCAAGAGTTCAGTTAAAGCTAGTTACAGTTATTCAGTGGTAGATTAAATAACTTTATGTTTTAAAATATTTGTGAGTTTGAATGGAATTGCATTGATGAATATTTGTATTCCTTTCATATCCGAGTGGGAATGAACTTTTTCCCTGTGAGGGTTAAGCATTTGTGTTTCCTTTCTAGTGTGAATCATTGCTCCTGCCCTTTGCCCATTAATTCACCTGCGGGTTTCTCTGCCTTTCCTCTCTGTCTGCCCGGGCTCATTACAGAGCGAAGATAAACCCCCATGGCCGTTCTTGATTGCTAGAGATTTTTCCAAAGCTGTTGCTCACCTGTCTGCTGGGGCCATTTTTCTGGCTTTCAGAGTGGCTGACTCCATCTGACTGTCCCATTTTGATTTTCTCTATCACTTTTAAGCTTAGATTGGAGCCCTTCTCCAGAATGTGACAACATAAAGGAAATGGATTTTGAATGATGAGATTTCCTGCACCTTGAGGGGTGGTGGGGGTGAGGGATCCTGGCTCACCTCCAACGCTGTGGTGGTGATAGAAGGCATAGTCGGAAACCAAGGGCCCCTCAGCACCAGGACAACCCCTCACCCTCAGCTCTCCCCAGTATTAGCCACGCTGTCTCTCTCCCCATTTGTGGAGTTCCCCCGTAGCAGAGAGGCACAGGGCTGGCCAGAGCTGGATGCGCTGCTGGAAAGTTAAAGGCGTCATCCTCAGGTTGGAGACAGGATGACCGAAGGTGTAAGAACTGACCAGAGGAGTTGGACAACTCCCAGCTCAGGTCTCTCCACGACTGCTTTGGCTGTGTGAGCTTTGCCTCTCTGAGTCTCCGTTGTCTCATCTGTAAAATGGGCCTGACCATGCCCAAGTCAACAGAGAAGGATTTAACTAGATCAGCGCCCTGAAGTCGGTGCCGGGCGCTGAGTACACGAGCCCAGTACACAGGGCTTGAGCTCATTACACGCCCCAATTCTGTTCCTGGGGTGGTGGCGTGAACCCCACTGCTTTTGCCTTTGATTGCACTGAAAATATCCAGCACCGTTGATATCAAGGGCCCAGGGCCCGGCGGAAATGAACTCCGAGACTTGGGCGCCCAGGTTTCCGAGCGAGACCCCCAGCCCCTCTGTCTGCAGCTCAGCCCATCGGCCCTGTGCCGGAACAGTGTCACCCGGACACCCGGGCCAGAACAGGCCACGCATGTCCCAGGAGCGCGGGAGGCTCCCACGTCCCCTCCCCCTACACTGCTCCTTTGGCTGGCAGAGCGGGTCCTGCGCGCGTCTCTGCCTCACCCAGCGCCTCCCGCTCCCGCACCACCCAGGCGCGCTGCTGGGGCCTGATTTCCATTATAATCAGCCATAGATCTCCCGAAAAGGCTGGGAGCGGCCGCAGCCGCCCACCGGGGAAGCTCCCGAGGGTGGGCGCCCCCCTTCCCACCATCCCTGCCGCCGCCCCGGAGGGAGCCTCGTTTTTAAAAGCTTTCGAGAAACTGTCCGTGCGCAGGAGGCAGCTGGGAGACACCCAGGATGTCGTTCTCTGCATTAAAGAGGGGGACGGCCGTGTGGGGAGGTGGGAGAGGTGGTGGCGCAGCAGTAGACCAGGCTCAGAGGCAAGGAGGGGAGGAGGGAAACTGAGGCAGCCGCGGGGTGGGGAGAAGTTTCAAGGTACATTCTCACTGCAGCCTCACAGCGACCCTGCGGGTGAGTTATCTACTATGCCCCCACTTTACAGGTGGGAAAACTGAGGCCTGGAGAGGTTTCCAGTCTTCCAAGCTGGCAAGTGGCTGAGCGGGGACCCTTTTCTGAGTTGGGAAATTCAGAGCCCGTGACCTGCCCGGCACACTGCCTCCTGCCCAAAATGGGCAGAGTAGGAGCAGAATGCTCTGTGCATCTCAAGATGGAAGAACAAACCTGAAGGGGAAAGACAAGGGGGCTGGGGTCCGGCACGCACTTGGAGCTGATCTGGTCCAGAAGCCCGTGGACCCGCAGAACCTAGTTTGAACCCCAGGTCTGCCACCTCCCAACCATCCCCCAAGGGGTGGACAAACTACAGCCCCTAGGCCAAATCCTGTCCATCAATGGTTTCAGTACAACCAGAAACCAAGCATGGCTTTTTTTTTTTTTTTTTTTTTGACGGAGTTTCCACTCTTGTTGCCCAGGCTGGAGTGCAGTGGTATGATCTCGGCTCACTGCAGCCTCTCCCTCCTGGGTTCACACAAGTCTCCTGCCTCAGCCTCCCAAGTAGCTGGGACTACAGGCTGCCACCACACCCAGCTAATTTTTTTTGTATTTTCGGTAGAGATGGGGTTTCACCAGATTGACCAGGCTGGTCTCAAACTCCTGACCTCAGCTGATCCGCCCTTCTCAGCCTCCCAAAGTGCTGGGATTACAGACATGAGCCACTGCGCCCAGCTGGGTTTTTTCTAATTTTGAATATTAAAAAGAAATTCCTGACATGTGAAAATTACATGAAATTTGAATTTCCATGTCCATCCACATTTTTAATTAAAATACAGCCACACCCACTTATTTCTGCTACTGTCTATGGCTGCTTTCCCTCTGTGGTAGCACCATTGAATAGTTTTGACCAAGAAGCATGGCCCATAAAGTAAAAAATATTTACTACGTAGCCCTTCCCAGAAAAGCTTTGCCCATCCCTGCACTAATGGGACAATGATGAAGCCTCTACGCCTCGGTTTTCTCACCTGGACAAATGGGAATGCTATTAAGTGAGGATGAAGTGAAGGCTGGGAAAGCCCTGAGCACAGTTGGAAACACCTGTCTTAGAAATGCCTTTGGCCAGGTGCAGTGGCTCACACCTGTAATCCCAGCACTTTAGGAGGCCGAGGCGGATGGATCCCCCGAGGTCAGGAGTTCGAGACCAGCCTGACCAACATGGAGAAACGCCATCTGTACTGAAAATACAAAATTAGCTGGGCGTGGTGGTGCATGCCTGTAATCCCAGCTACTCAGGAGGCTGAGGCGGGAGAATCGCTTGAACCCAGGAGGTGGAAGTTGCAGTGAGCCAAGATTGTGCCACTGCACTCCAGCCTGGGCGACACAGCAAGACTCCATCTCAAAAAAAAAAAAAAAAAAGAAAGAAAGAAAAAGAAAAAAAGAAAAGAAGAGAAAAAGTAAAAAAAAATGCCTTTGACTTTTGCCAAGCCCCTGCTGCTTGCTGCCTCCCCATCCCAAATCACAGCTACCTGGGTGGATGCACCTTGAACTCAAGATGTTCATCTCCTGCCCCCATTCATCCTGCTTGTCCTCACTCCAAGCTTACCAACCTGGCCTCCAGCTGCCCTCCCCAGTCAGTGACCCAGCCTGACCGGTTCCACCTCCAGAACCCAGCACAATCCCTGCCCCGCACTGGTTCTTAGCAAACATTTTCTTTCTTTTTTTTTTTTTGAGATGGAGTTTCACTCTTGTTGCCCAGGCTGGGGTGCAATAGCACAATCTCAGCTAACTGCAACCTCTGCCTCCCAGATTCAAGCAATTCTCCTGCCTCAGCCTCCCAAGTAGCTGGGATTACAGGCATGTGCCACCACCCCCAGCTAATTTTGTATTTTTAGTAGAGACAGGGCTTCACCATATTGGTCAGGCTGATCTCAAACTCCTGACCTCAGTTGATCCTCCCACTTTGGCCTCCCAAAGTGCTGGGACTACAGGCATGAGCCATCATGCCCGGCCTCAGCAAACATTTTCTAGATGGATGGATGGATGGATGGATGGATGGATGGATGGATGGATGGATGGATGGATGGGTGGATTCTTTGCAGTCTTTCTCCATTCCCTCAACTCTGGCCTCCATCATCTCCTTCCAGGTCTCCCTGCTCCCCCTCTTCATTTCATCCCCGACTCTGTAGCCAGGGTCACCTGGCTCCCCAGTGCAGCACAGGTGCTGAGCCACCATCCTCCACCAAACACCCAAACTGCTAGCACTTCCTTGAGCCCAGCAGGTTGTATCAAGCTTCCAGGTGTTTGCCCATTCAGTTTCCTCTGCCTGAAACCTTCTTTATTCCCAATCCAATGGGTTTTGCATCCTCTACTTGACCCCCTAAGTCTATAAAGCCTTTCCAGGTCTCTGCCCCTTCTTCCACTGCCCCAGTATACAAAGCTATCTTGGTACCAGGGGGACTTTGGTACCTTTATGAATATGCATGAGTTTCTCCTGGTGAGCCTGTGAGCCTCTTGAGGACCAGAACTGTGACTAGTATTTCTCTTTTTTTTTTTTTTTGAGACAGAATCTCACTCTGTTGCCCAGGCTGGAGTGCAGTGGCATGATCACGGCTCACTGCAACCTCCACCTCAAGCGATTCTTCAGCCTCAGCCCCCCAAGTAGCTGGGATTACTTGGGGGGTGCCCACCACCACACCTGGCCAATTTTTGTATTTTTAGTAGAGATGGGGTTTCACCATATTGCCCAGGCTGGTCTTGAATTCCTGACCTCAAGTGATCCACCCATCTCGGCCTCCCGAAGTGCTAGGATTACAGGCATGAGCCACCGTGCCCGGCTTATGACTAGTATTTCTGAATCACCAGTCCCAGCAAAGGCATGGCCCAGAGAAGACAATAAATTTTTAATAAATGAGTCAATGAAGGAAGGAAGGAATGAATACAGCTGGGATCATCTCCCTCCCTGGCTCAACAACTTTCAGAGACTTCCCAGATTCCCTCTGTCAAGGCCCAGCCTGGTCTTCAAGTCTTCCAGCCCTGTACGAAGTGGCTCTGGTTCACCTCCTAACCTTGTCTCAAGCTGTATCTCCCACATGGTCTTCCCAAAGCAGTCCTGACCTCCAAGCCTCTGTTCACGCAGTTCCCCCTCCCTGTTTATCCTCCTCAGCCTACCCCGATTTGTGCCTGTGGGGGCCCTGGCCATCCTTGGAGATCTTACAGGGCTTCAGGGATCCAGGGGCGCCTGCAGTAGAGACGAGTTACCTCCACATTTCCCAAATCCCACAGCAGAAGGCAGTGAGTACGGGGTTTGACCAGGAGGACCTGGGTCCTGAATGAATCCTGCCAATGTTTACTATGGAGATGTCATTTTGGCTCTTGGAATAAACAGGAAGAGTCCACTTTACTTGTCTCCCGGGGCTGCTGTGGGGTTAAAGATGCTGTTACCTCTCTAGCACACAGTAGGTACTCAATAATGGACAGCTAGTTCCAGCCTGTACACAACCCTTCTGCCCTGAGAGGAGGCTGAGAGAGCCGACCTAGAGCTCCCCGCAACCTGCCCCAACCTTCTCTCTCTCTCTCTCTCTCTCTCTCTCTCTTCCCACCCCCTTTTCTCTCCCTCTCTCTCTCCCCCTCACCTCCGACAGTGCCTGCAGCCAGCGACTGATGCTGGTGTGAACAGAATGACAATGAGGCCAGGACCTAAGTGAGCCCATTAGGGAACCTAAGACTGTGGCAGAGGCTCAGATGAAGCCAGGGCTTGGGAGGGGCTGCACAGGGACGGGGCAGGCAGGGCAGAGCAGGGGTGGGAGCAGAGCAGTGCTTTGCCACTGACCCTACAGCTGGGTCTCAGCTTTCCCTTCTGCCCAATGGGTGAACCATTCCCTCCTCTCAGGTTTTGTCTTGAGTACCAAGGGCCAAGTGAGAATCTGGGATGAAAAGGGACAGAGCCAGGCAGGGCAAGAGCCAGGGAGCAGGGCAAGGGCAGGGTGGGACCAGAGGATGGGGTTCACAATGGAGATGGGGCTGGGGCAGGGCCCAGTCAGATTTCTGATTCAGAGCAATTCAGATTGCTTGGACAATCAATCAGACAAAATCACCCCCGAGGCAGGAAAAGAGAGTAAGAGTATTGGTAGTGGGGGGGGGTGGAGGCGGGGTGTGCACGGAAAAAGGAAGAAGGAGAGAAAGAAGAAGAAGGAATCTGAGAAGGGACTGTGAAGGGGAAGGGGAGAAGCCATCCCCTGCCAGAGTCCTGGAGGCAGCCCCACTGGTGCCAGCCTTCTCCTTTGGCCGGTGGGACCCCTGTGGCCAGAGGGCCAGGGACTCACCCAGGCCCCAGGGAGGGGGAGGCAGAATGGCCAGAATAGGTGGGAAGGGGGGCATGGGAAAGGGGTAAGATGAGAGGTAGGGTGTGGCTGGCACAGGCCTGTGTAGCTAACAATCAGAGAGACGGTCGCCCCTCCTTTTGAAGTCGACACGACGGGCGGAGAGGCTGACTCTTGCCACACGGCCAGCTCATCCCACCTCCCTGCCTTTGCCCAAGCCAGTGCCCTGCCTAGGATGACTTTCTTTCCGTACCCTCACCCCAAACATTTAATCCTCCTCCCTAATTCCTCCAGCCTTCTCTCCAGCCCTGACCTCCCTCAGCAATGACTGTCTCTCCCTCACCCTCAGAGCTTGGTGTGAGCGGGGTTACAGTCTGGTGGCTTGCTGGCATCCCATAAATGTGCTTAGTCCTCACAAGCAGCATGGACGCGCATCACAGCCTGGTGGTTAAGCTCACAGGCTTGGGACTCCACTGGGCCAGGTTCTAGTCCCAGTAGCTTCGTTTTCACATAGTAGTTGCTTCATGAACGCTGGGTCCCCTCCTCCTGTTCCATTGCTAGCTCAGAATGTGCACACAGCAGGTGCCCAGTGGTGACTTCTGGGCTGAGGTGCCCCTATGTTCCCTAGTGGGCCCCTTGTCCCTGAAAGGACACATAGATGTCACCCCTGCCTTGGCCTCCAGGCCCAAGCCTGAGCAGCGAAGCTTGGAAGAAAGGCCCCATTGCTCATTCCCCTTGAGTCTGCAGCTTGGGCAATCAATCGGTCGCCATGGAAACCAGCCTTCCAATCAGAAGCAGGCACTTCTTGGCTGCGCCAGCGCCACCTACCCACCCACTCAGGCCTGGCTGTGCGGTCCCTCACCTAGGACTGCCAGGGGTTGGGGGCAGGGAGGAGAAAAGGGAAGCTCTGGCATAATTGGGGCAAACCTGCTTGTATCCCTAAAGCCCTGAGATTCTCCAAAGATAGAGCATTTTCTTGGGGTGGGTGTCACTACTCCAGTGACCCCCCCTGATTTTTACAGGGTTCATTCCCATAGAGTATGGCCCCTGGTAATCAGAACAAAACCTGAGGGGAGGGAATGATTCACCCATTGTGCAGAAGGGAAAGCTGAGACCCAGCTGTAGGGTCAGTGGCAAAGCTAGGCGCATGCCCCCTCCCTGAGCCACCAGCTCCTCCCGGCTCCTCCCTGGCCTGAGGAATGGGGCAGGGAAAGGAGAGGCAGAAGAGTTTCTGGCCTGCTGTGGCCAGCGCCTGCCTTCCCACTAAATCTACGCCTGGCACTTCCAGGGCCCATTAGCGCCTGGCCCACCAGGGCCCATTAGCCAGCATCTATGGGCCTGCGTACCCACCTGCCCACCCACGCCCAGCTGCAGCCTCCCGCTCAGGCCCCTCCTTCCCCCACTGTCAGCTGGGATTGGACAGAGCCCAGGCTCTGAGTCACACAGCCCCAAGTTCAACAATTGGCTCCTCGCTACTGAGCCTGAGCAAGCCAGGAAACCTTTCTGAGCCTCAGTTTCTCTGTTTGGAAAATGCAAAGAATTACTCCTGCCTTACAAGGGAGTGAAGAGGAGTAAGAGTGCATAGGAGCTTAACACAGGGCCAGGTAGGTACTCAGTAAAAGGGAGACCACCTTCCCTGTCCCTGTTCCCTCTCAGTACCCAAAACTATCCCTTGGAGCTGAGCTAAGGCATCCACCTGTCAGGAGAAGGCAGAAGACAAATGCTACTATTCTTAATAACCAGCCCAGGAAAGCAAATTACAAATGAGATTTAGAGAAGGCAGCAACTTGCTCCCCCAACCCGACACTGGGAGGGGTGGGTGGGATTTGAACCCAGGTCTGTCTGACTCAGACCTGAGCTGTCTCTGCTGCAGCCCAGCCTCTCCTGACCCTGACCCAGCCCTGTTCGAGCCAGACAAAGCCTGTCATCCTGGGCCACTAGTGCCCAGCTCTGCACTGAGGGAGTACCTGCTATGGACTTGGCATGCCAGGTGCCCACCACCACATACAGCACCCCCAGCACTCACAGGGCTGCAGAAGGGAAGTTGAAGGGATATTGAGTCATGCTGGGGGATCTGACCTGGTTGAGGATGCTGGGGAGACTTCTGGAAGGAAGGAAGGAGGAGGCTAGACCAGCTCCTGGCCACCACACAGCTGACGCTGCTGCCTGCTGTTTGGAGCTTTTGCCCTCTGCCTAGAAGTCTTCCATTATGGTGCCGTGTCTGCTGGGACCTACAGGGCGCTCCACAGGGAACCATGTGGTCATGTACCTCAAGCCCAGCCTGGCAGGGGTCAACTGTCTCAGCCCCACCCCTCCCCACCCCCAGTATCCTCTCTCCTTTACAGATCACTCACTAAGTGCCAGACACTGCAGAAGGCACACTGACTAATATTAAATACTAGCCCAGCTACCCTGCTGGGCTGTCCCTCTTAGAAATGAGGAACTGGAGGGTTAAGTGGATTTCTTAAGGTCGCGCAGCTGGTAAATGGCAGAACCAGGATTTGAACTCAGGTGTGTATGACTTCAAAGGAAGACACCACTGAGGCCTCCTCTACTGGGTCTGCCTCCCCCAACCCCTGGCTCCTCAATGATGACTCCTGTAGAACGGGATGGAGCAACTTGCTTCCAGCTATTATCAGATTTCTGCTTCCCCCTTCTCTCCTCTAGAAAACAAATTGATTCATCAAATTACACCTTTAATCTGTCCTAGGGAAGGGGAGGAATGGGACTCAGCCTCCCCGGCAGGGAGCAGGACGGGTAATCAGCCCACCGTCCTCCCCAGCTCAGGCACAGCCACCCATGCTCTATCCTCCCGTGATTAAACACTAATTGCCGCCATGCTCTCAAATTGAGTATTTTAATTTCCAGAAACGCAAAGTACATTTCAATCAGTTCCTCTCCCAAACCATTCCTTCTTAGGAGCCAGGACAAGAACATAAGCCCCTCAAGGCCGTAGACAGCTGAGCCCCGCTCCTGCACTCCTGCCATCCCTCTCCCCCGCAACCAACGCTTCTCTCCTTCCCACATACCCCGTGGCGGGGGCTGCGGGCACTCGAAGTGTGTGGGAGCATCCAAGAGACCCTACAATTGTCAGCTCAGAAAAGTGAGGCAGACCCCCCACAACCATGGGGTCAGACAAGGGGACGGGGACTGTCCGCTAGAGGCAGGGTCCAGGCTGCCTGCTCCTCACCTGCCCCCGACCCTCTCCCTGCACACGGTCATTAGATTCTCATTCCAGCCTTCAGAGTGGACAGAGGCTGGGCAGGAATCCCAGTGGGAGCAGAGACTGGAGGACTGGACACCTGGCCCTTAGTTCCAACTCTGCTACACATCTCCCCTCTCTGGCTCTTAGGGTCCCCATCTGTCCCGGGAAGGGGCTGGGGAGGGGCTCACAGTCCTAGCTGGAAGGCATGTGCTTCCCAGGCACAGGCCCAGGGCCAGGACCCAGCTGGCTGCAGATTCCCCTGGGGGTTCTCAGGAGGGGCCAGAAATTTTTTTTTTTTTTTTTTTTGAGATGGAGTCTTGCTCTGTGGCCCAGGCTGGAGTGCAGTGGCACCACCTTGGCTCACTGTAACCTCCACCTCCCAAGTTCAAGAGATTCTCCTGCCTCAGCTTCCTGAGTAACTGGGATGACAAGCACCTGCCACCATACCCAGCTAATTTTTGTATTTTTAGTAGAGATGGGGTTTCACCATGTTGGCCAGGCTGGTCTTGAACCCCTGACCTCAAGTGATCTGCCTTCCTTGGCCTCCCAAAGTGCTGGGATTACGGTCGCGAGTTGCGCCTAGCCAAACTGGCATTTTTAAAAGGCTCTCCAAGCTGGGCATAGTGGCATGCCTGTAATCCCAGCTACTCAGAAGGCTAAGGGGGGATGATCCCTTGTGGCCAGTAGTTGAAGACCAGCCTGAGCAACATAGTGAGATTCTGGCTCTTAAAAAAGTAAAAATAAATAAGTAAATAAAAATTAAAATGATAAAAAGCCTCTCCAAATGATTCCAATATGTAGCTGGGGTTTGGGAACTGCCAGGCTAGTGCAGTCCTCTCTGTTGACAGGCATGAATATGGGCCCAGAGAGGGTGAGCCTCTAGTCCAGAATCACACAGCAAGTGAGAGATGCTAGCCAGAAGATAGCTAACAACCCTTCCAGTTTGGACATTTCAGAAAAGCAGGTGAACAAACACACATAGTGAAGGGAAACAGGAGTGTAGCACCCACCGTCACAGAGAGGAAGGGTTGCTGAGAGGTCTAGTCAAGAATTCCTACTTGAGAACCGCATTCCCTCCACAATGTTAGCTGTAGGTCTTGAGCAAGTTACTCCATCCCTAAAAATAAAGATGGGGCTAGGGATTTAACTGAGGTCTCTCCAAGGCTCTGGAACCCTCCTTCCAGGCCAGCTGGAAGCATAATAAATAACAATAGCAGACATTTGTTGAGCATTTACTAAGTCCAGGAACTGAGCTAAGCCTTCCGCGTGGATTGCTTCTTTCTAGCCACTCCACCATCCTAAGAAGGGCTATCTTATTTCCCTCTACCTCTCCTACAGGTGAGCAAAGCGCGGCTAGGGGAGGTAGCTCCCGCTGGAATCGAGCAGAAACGTCTCGGCTGGGAATCGAACCCAGGGTCGGTCAGTAGTAGCCGCGCTTTAGGACCTGGCGGTGCACGGAAGACCCAGCGGAGCGGCGCGCATCCCGGGCCCAGAGCTCGTTAGCCGGGCGCCGCGGAGGCCTTCATTAAAGCTCAGCGACGCGCAGGCTACCCGCGGCGGTCCCGCCTGGGCGCTCCGGGCTGGCCCGGACCTGCGGCGTCGGCCTGGGAGCATCTGGGAAGGGGCACGGGGCGGGGATGGGTAGGGCCGCCGATGCTCAGGGACTGTCACCCACCCCCTCCCCAAAGCCAGGGAGTAGCGGGGAGGGGGGCGAGTGCACTCGGGTATTGGGGAGAGCATCAAATTGGGGTGCGGGGGCCGGTGTCACCGAGCTGTCCCCAAACCTCGAACGGCCAAGGCCGAGTCACCCCCGCCCCACCCCCACACACTATGCACCCATTTCACAGATGGCAGGTTCTAGCTCAGAGGGTTAGGGCAGGCCCAGAACCGCCTCGCCATCGCCCGTTCCCAGGCCTGATTGAGAGGCTGGAAAGGAGGGTGGGAAGGGAGTGAGGACCTGTAGGCTCTGCCAGAGAACTTGGACAGGGGCGGAGCGGGGCATCCAGGAAGAAGCCCCCACCCAGCCTTGGATAGGATAGGGTAGTATAGGATAGGAGGAGTAGAGAAGGGCCATGGGCTCCGGTGGCCGCAGGTCCCACCGGCATCCGCCAGGGTGGGGGCAGCAGGAGCAGGAACCCGCCTGCCTCCGCACCTCATCGACTCCCCTCTCCCGCCCGACTCCAGTCTCTGTGCCCGGTTGGCCACCCATCCCCCAAGACCCGCCGGGGGCCTCCATCCTCCTCCCCGCTCCCTGCTCTCTCCTCGCCTCCTCCCGCTTCTCTTGCCGGAAACTGATCCTGTCCCCTCCATCCCACTCCACCGGTTGACTGCGGTCACCGCCCATCTCTCCACCCCCGCTGTGTGACTCTAGAAGACCCTGTTAACCTCTCCAAGCCTTAGTAAGTAGGCAAGTGGAAAAAGAAGTGAGAAGATTCGGGTGATGTAATGCCAGCCTTTAATGGGTTAAAAAGGGGGAAATGTATGTGTATGTATTTGCTTTTCTATGCATATGTTTGCTTGTCTGCGCAGACAGCCTGGAAGAGGAGGGAAGTCGCTGGCGAAGCTGACTGCCTCCAGGGAGGGAGCCTGGTCCCTGGGGAAAGGGTGCGGGGAGACTCGGTATTGCACACACCTCTTAAATATTCAAATGTGTAAATGCATTAGCAATTCCAGCTAATAAACAAAATAAAATACAAACATTTACAAAACTAAAATTTAAGAATAATATTAGTGAAGATGAAGCCAGAGAGTGTGAAGCCAGCAGACACACAGAAGTTTCAGTGAACCGCCCCTGTTTTGATCGTGGCTGCTCACTAGGTTTTCTGTCCGCTGCTCTGGGTCCCCCTCTCCTTCCCCATCTCCCTCCGTCTTCTGGCCTCACACCCACCTCGCCTCCCGCTCCCTGCAGCCCGTCCCTGCGCTGAAGCCCCTTGCACCCCTCCCCCATCTCCTTGGCGGGTGGCTGCAGGCAGGACGGAGGAGCAGGGCTGCGGTGGAGCCATGGGGATGATGGAGAGTGGGGGCAACCGAGCCGTCTGCAAGTCCCCAGGATCCCGTTTGGGAGGGGATTCCCAGTCCAGCTTCAGATATCTCCCCACCTCACAGACGCAGGGTCCCAGTGTAACCTTTGATGGGTGAAAGGGTTGGGAGTGAGAACTAAGAGCAGGGGACGTGGCCGGGCGCGGTGGCTCCCAAAGGATGACAGGATTACTCCTGTAATCCCAGCACTTTGGGAGGCCGAGGCGGGCAGATTGCCTGAGCTCAGGTGCTGGAGACTAGCCTGGGCAACATGGCGAAACCCCATCTCTACTAAAAATCAAAAAATTAGCCAGGCATGGTGGTAGGCACCTGTAATCCCAGCTACTCAGGAGGCTGAGGCAAGAGAATTGCTTGAACCTGAGAGGCAGAGGTTGCAGTGAGCCGAGATCGCGCCACACTGCACTCCAGACTGGGAGACAGAACAAGACTCAGTATCAAAAAAAATAAAGATATATAAAATAAAAATTAAAAAGTGGTGGGTGAAGCCCCTACTGGACCACTGGAATCCCTTCTACATGCCCCTCCAAGACAAACGCCCCCAACATACACACACAGCCCAGCACAGCATCAGCCTACATTCCATCCCACATGCACCAGAGCAACCTCTGTCCTGCCCATCCCCCTCTTCTCGGCTCCTCCCCTCCCCGCCCCTTTCAGGACACAGTCTTGACAAAAAGGTCCCCAGAGATAGCAACAGGTAACTAGCTATCAGTAGGCCAGGCTGAGGGTGTGGCAGATGTGGCCTCAAGGCAGGGCACGGTGGGGCTGGCCCAGGAACCAGGGACCTTTTCGGAATGGGGCTCAAGGACAGGGAGGGGTGTTCCGTGACAGGAAAGAGGGAATCACCCTTGCAGTCCCAGAAAGCCTGTCCAAGGGGAGTCTTGGAGCTCCCCTAAAAAGACCCCCTCTCTAGTCTTCCTGCCTCCAGCTCATCCCCTCCAGGCCACCATCCCCGATGCACAGTTCAAGGCGCTTGACACGTGCTGGCTCTTAACAGGGCTTTCCCAATGCACACCTGCCAGGCCTGTCCCCAACCTTCCCTTGAGGATCAAGTTCATGCAGTACAGGTTGACATTCAGAGCCCTCAGGAGGTCCTCCCTGGCCTTCCAGGTGCAGCCTCCTTTCTGAAGCTCCAGTCTCCACCTCAACCTGTGCTCTCCACTCCGTTTGGAGTGAAAGGTACCCACCCGCCTGCTTTCTGTGAGAGCACTGCGCAGTCTGCAACCACAGCCTGGCCCCCAGGTGAGTGGAGAACCTAGAGGCCAGGGTCTGACTCATTTCTGAGTCCTCAGGGCCCCTTGGACACAAGGAGCCCAGAAGGGCAGGGGAGTGATGGCAAGTTCTGCAGATCAAGAGGGCTGAGCCGGGGCCCAGTGCCAGGCAGAGAAACATCCCTGCCTTAACCACAGACCTGCAAGGCCGGCCTGATGGCTCCCTTTAACAGGAGAGGAAACTGAGGCCCAAAGCAAGTGTCTTCTCCAAGGCCACACAGGCCTTGTTTTGGTTCCTGAATCAGTTGGCACCCAGCTGGGAAGAGCCTGGAGGGCAGGAGGAAAGGCAACCCCAGGGGATTCTACCCCTCTCTGTCTGCCTTGGGCACGGCTCTGGCCAAATCTACACCCTCCAGAGCTCCAGCTGCTGCCAGAATTGCTCCTCCTGGTGCCATGGTGCTGAAATTCCAGCAGAGCCACCTCCTCCCTCTGTCCCCCTGGCCTCGGGAAGCAGCAACTTCCTGCTTTCCTACAACGCTGTGATCTCATTGTCCCTTTCATTTTTTTGTTTTGTTTTGTTCTTTTTGTTTTTGTTTTTGTTTTGGGACTGAGTCTTGCTCTGTCACCCAGGCTGGAGTGCAGTGGCACAGTTTTGGCTCGCTGCAACCTCCGCCTCCGGGATTCTAGCGATGCTCCTGCCTCATCCTCCTGAGTAGCCAAGATTACAGTTGTGCGCCACCATGCCCGGCTAATTTTTGTATTTTTAGTAGAGATGGGGTTTTATCACCTCTTTGGGATTTCCCAAAGTGCTGGGATTACAGGCATGAGCCACCGCGCCAGGCCTTCATTGTCCCCTTCTAATGCTTCCAATCCCCTATGGTAAGTAGTCCCCCCCACCCCCGTTCCACTCTATTTTCATTTGGCCCCGAGTCCTGAGTGAGTGACCTCTGCGCAGTCCCTGGCCCCGCTGCCCCAGCTGTTCTTCACTGATGATGGCCGACGCTGCCTGACCTCCAGGTTCCTCAGACTCACTGAGTTCTTTGGCACCTCCGGGCCATGTTGCATGCTGTTCCCCCTGCCCCGACTGATCTTTCTGAAGCCCTTTGCCTGGCTGGCTCCATCTATCCCTCTGCTCAGCAGCCTCTTAGCGGCACCCTCCGTGACTCCCAGTCTTCATCCAGCTTGCTTCCTCATCCCTCACAAGGCCCTGGCTCCCCCAAAGCCCTGGGCACTGCCTGTACTTAGGCATCATCTGATTATTTGCTTCATGCTGGGTGTTGCCGTAGGACCCCAGCTCAGGAACTCCAGGAGGGCAGGGCACATCTGTCTTCCTCACAGCTGCAGCCGTGGCTCCAGAGACTGACGCCGTGCCTGGGTGGAGGCGTCTTCAGTCAATACTTACCGAATGCATGACTCCATGGAAGGATCAAGGAGTGGAGGACAAGACTGGCAGATGGACGTATTGACTGGGCCAGATCACAAAAGGTCTTAAGTATTAGCATAAGAAGGTGAGTGGGGCCAAGGAAAGATCTTTCATTTTTCCTTCCCTTTACCAGATGCCTGATTTTGTTGGGTCCCCAGGCTTACGTTGAAAGCGTAATAAATGTGTTTCCCATATCCTAAAATCTTCCCAGCCACCCTGGCCCTCCCCAGTCACACATACAAATGGAGCCTGGGAGGCCCAGCAGGGCATGGGGGTGGAGGCTGTGCCAGGCAGTGTGGGTCACCTGGAGGCCAGAGGCCCTTATCAGGTTCTTCTTGGCCCTGGGCGGCCTCTTGGGCCTTGTTGCTGACTCCATGCCTGTCCCCTCCCTTACCCAGACAATCCAGAGGAGGCGTGGTGTCAGCATAGCCCAAGGCAATCCTCAGGGCCTAGTTACAGAGTCACCCTCAGAAAAGAGACACTGGGACCCGAAAAGAGGCGTGGCGGTCCCTGGTTGCTCCCCATTAAACCTTGGCCCGGCTCAGGCCGTGGGCTCTCCTGGGCAGTGCTGTGCGGCATCGCTGAATATGTGAGCACCAAACTTGGAGGTCTTAATCCTGGGGTCTCATAGCACCGTGGGGCTGCTGTCTCTCTTCCTCAGTGAAGCGTGGGCATGGCCGGCATACTTCCACCCTCACAGGGACAGGCAGAACAGAGAGGAGGTGCAAAGGCGGTGAGAAGGGGCGCACAGCTGGAGAGAGTCCCGTAGCCTCTCTGTGCCTCAGTTTACCAGTCTGTTAAGAGGGGGTTGTCTCATTATGTTAAGTGAGATAAGCCAGATGCGAAAGAACATGTATTTTATGATTTCACTGATGGGAGGTACCTGGAATAGTTTAATTCATAGAGACGAAGACCAGCGGTTACGGGGGATTGAGGTGGGAGGGGGCGTGGCACAGGGCGTGCAAGCTTCTATTCGGGATCATGCAGAAGCCCCGGAAATGGATGATGGTCATGGCCACACGGGATGGTGAATGTACCGAATGCCACAGACCTGTGTACTTACAAAGCTAAAATGGTCAATTTCATGTTACGTACATTTTACTGCAATTTGAAACACACACATAAGAGGTGGACCTCCCCTCCTGTGCGGGGCTGGTTGGGGGAGTCACACCAGGGAAGGGCCTGGGGACATGAGCCCGGAGGAGCTGTGCTGAGCCCCCCCGAAGTAGTAGTGGAAGGGCTGCAGAGTTTTGACCTCCTTCTCAGTCCTGGGACCATTCCTGAGCTCAGGACAGGGCTGAGAGCAGGTGGAGCCCAAGGACCTCGGGTGCTCCGCTGGCCTCCCCCGACACCCAGCCCCTCACCTTGTCTGCACCTCCATCTGCAGCTCAACGAAACTCTTTCCCTTCCTTTAGAGGCTGGCATAGACCATCAGGCCCACCTTCCAGGAGGGGAGACTGAGGCCCCACCAGGCTCACAGACACCCCCATAGTCAAATGACCTGGTCCATTCCAAGTGGAGCCTGTGACCCCACCCCACCCCTGAGCTTCTCCCACTGCATTTAAGCCCAGCCTAGCCCAGCACTGGGAGCTGTTCTGGAAACAGGGCACTGTCTGCCCCAAGTCCTGCCTGGAACTGGCACCCCACCTACTCCTAAGTGCCTCTCTTAGTTGGCAAATGCCTAGAGAGTCTCCTTCCTTCCCTTCTGTGCCACAGCCATCCTGAGAATATCCTCACAGAGAAGAAAGAGGCAAGGAGAGTCCTAAAAAAAAAGCCAAATATCCTGGTGAGAAGCTGCTATTAACCTCCTGGGAAACTCCAGAAAAGAAATAGCAGGGAGCGGGGAGGCTGCCCAACTCCTGGGCAGTGATGGAGAGCCAGGAGGCGGTGTCAGGTGGCGGGTGGGTGGAGAGGCGGCCGTATCCAATGATTCCCATCACACATTCAGCGTCTGGCAGCTCCCACTGAGTGAGTACCTGCTGAATGCTCAGGGGCCTCTGCAGGCGCGGCAAACCTTGAGGCCAGAGCCAGGGGTGCCAACTCCATGGTACAGATGAGAAAAGTGAGGCCCAGGTGAGGCAACGGGCACGTGGGCATAGCCAAGGTCACACAATTGAGGAAGGCCGGGGCTGCAGCTTTCAAACCACGTCTGTCTGAAGCTGAAGTCTAGGAGAGAACTAGATGGATGGAGGGCAGCAGGGCAGAGATTGGACTGAGAGAGAGAAGGAGAGAGGGAGGGAGAAGGGGAGGGATAAAGAGGGATGGAGAGAAAGAGGGAGAGACAGCAAGTGAGCCGGACCATGAGGGGCACCCACCGACCTCACCAGCAGCCAGGGGCAGGGGTCACCATGGAAACTGTGTGCTTAGTGGCAATGTGGCAGCATGGGAGGGGCGGTGCAGTCTTGAGTGGGTTGGGTGGGCCTCAGAGGCTCGCACGGCAGTGGTGTAGGGCAGGAGCTGAAGGGGTTCAGTCCCTCCCACCTTACTGCTGTCCCCTCTGGAGTCCTGCTGCTCCACCACTATGGCCAGGCATCCTCTCTCGTTGCCTGTCTCAGGTCCTCCTGTGCAGCTGTGGAGGACGGAACTAGGTAGGCAGTACCTGCCTTTCCTCTCCAGCTCTGGGCTGAGCCCACTGTGCTCACCAGCCTGGGCCTAGAGGAGGAGGGAAAGTCTAAAGCCCTGGGTCCTGGTCCCTGCTCTGTCACTGGTGTGCTGTGCAGCCCTAGGCAAGCCATCTTCCCTCACTGGGCCATATTTCCAAGATGGTTGAAGGTTTCCCGGAAAATTCTATTTCTGGGGTTTTCACACTGTCTGAGAACAGCCCCATCTCAGAGAAATCTCTTGGGTGCTATTTGGAGAGAACTGATTCTGGAGTCCAAAGCCTCAAAGCCTGACTCCCATCCCTTCGTTAAGCACCTGCCATGTGCCAAGCACTGCTTCAGAAGCCAGAAATACTGGTTTCGTTGGTGAACTCAAACCCCTGACAGTTCTGAACCTTGGTTTCCTCGTCTGCAAAATGGGTCAGTGAGGACAGAGCCCCTCCTCAGAATGAGGAAGAGGCACAAATGAGACCATTTAGGGGAATTCTTCCCACAGGCAGGTCGCTACCAGGATCCTCCTCCTGCTGGGGCCTTGTGGTCAGACAGACCTGGGCTCCAAGCCCGGCTCACCCGCTCGCCATTTGCACTGCCCTGTAGGAGCCCTGACCCTGACATAAGACAGGCACAGGAGTGGCCTGCCATCTGCATTAGTCATCCCAACCTGTCCCCTCGCCCCCCCATCACCGCCACACCTCCATGCATTCTTTACACTCCTTCCCAAGAAAGGATGAGGGCTTGGGTCCATGGAGACCGAGCAAGTCTTCCCCTGAAGACTTGAAGAGGCACGGACAAGCCGAGTGAAGCAGGGCTTTCCACATATCCATCCCCTGCTCAAAAACCTTCCATGGCTCCCTATTGTCCTGCAGGTGACCCAGCTCCTCCCCAGCATTCAGCCCTTCAGAATAAGCCCATCTGCCCCTTTCTGCCATTGCTGCCCTTTCTCTAGCCTCCCTCTAGCAGCACCTGTTCCCCAGTGTCTCCTGCGCACCCCCTGTCCTCTTGCAGAGGAGGGGGAGAAGAAGGGCCATTCCAGGCAGAGGGATCATCCTATGCAAAGGCTCCGTGATGCGATGGGAGGAGTGGGGCGCAGTGCCCCTCCCCCGAGGTGCAGCCCTGTCCTGCGCTCTGCTGAGTGGAGTCCTTCCTCCTGGGCCCCCCCAGTCCTGGGTCCCACTGCTGCCCCTGGGTTTTTTCCACCTTGCTCTTCCAGAAATCCACTCAAAGTTCTCTGGGGCTGTTGATTTTTCACAAGTGATTATTGGCGGTAGAATTTGTCACCTGCACAAAGAAAGGAAAATGAACCTCTCATCAGAGCCAGTCTGTGGGCCCCTGAGGAGACTCAGCTTCAAGAGCTGGGGAACAAGGTGTGGCGGGGGAGGGGGGCACAGGAAAGGGAAGGGGGGAGGGGAGAGGAAGGGAGGGGAGGAGGGGGGAGGGCTGCCCAGGGCCAGGCCCAGATAGGTCAGTCAGTTTCAAGCCCCCATTCACTGGAAGATGGGGAAATTGAAGCTCAGAGAGCCTGAGAGCCTTGCCTGAGGTCACACAGTAGCTAAGGGACAGCTTACCTGGGCCCACTCGGCACCCCATGAATGCTGGCAGGGTGGGTACCCTGGGGCTCAAGTCACAGAAACAGAAAGGAATATGGCAGATGGTCTGGTCCCAGGCCTCTTCAATTTCACAGAGAGACTGAGGCCCTCAGAGGGACCGGAACTTGCCGAGGACACACAGCGAGGCCGCAGCAGGGCAGAGACTGGAAGGCAGAGACTCTACTAGAGGCTCCTGAACCTCAGCCCAGCTCCTTCCTCTGTCCAAGGAATCCCATGAGTGAGGCAGGTGGGGGCCCCAGCTGCAAAGGTCTGCGTCCCAGGTCCACTCCTCCCTGCTCCCCCGCCCTTATGCCCCTGGGCTCTGAATGGGTGGCTTTGGGACAACCTGCCCTCACTGAGCCTCAGTTTCCCCACCTGGAGATGGGCACCACACCCGCCCATTTCTTGGTCTGCTGTGAGGGTTCCCATCTGCTGGCTGATGCCCGCCTCTCCCGCTCCAGGCTGCCTCCAGTCTGAGGTTTCTGTCTCTCTCTCAGCCCCCGCCCTGGGCTCCACTGCTGGTTTCACGCCTCCTCCGCCTCCACCTTGGCCAGCTTCCCTCATTGCTGTGAGCCCAGCCTGTCTTGCTCCCTCCTCAGTGCTCCCGCTGCTCAGCCGTGAGGATGATCAACACCCACCAGGCTGCCAGCCACCAGCAGGAGGGAGTGCAGAGAGCGCGCCTGGCTGGCACCCACCCCTCGGCTCCCAGACCCACCCTCCCGGACCCCAGCCTCCCCCACTCATCTCCAGTTTGCACCCACTTCAGTCCCCCGAGTCCTATCCAGCCCCTCCAGCTCCCAAACCCTTTCTAATCTTCCCCACACCCTCTCCAGCTCTCCCAAGCCTCCTGGCCCTCATCTTCCCCAGTTTCCTCCCACACTATTGCTCCTTACGCCCCTCACACCTCCCCCGGATCCCTTAAGCCAGGCCTCTGTCAGAGAGCGAGTGGGACAGGGCAGTGGGTGGAGGCATGCCCCACTGCCCACGCCCACCTGCCCATGCCTCCCAGTCTACTCCCCCTGCCCACACCCCCGCCCATGCCCGCCTGCCCATGCCCACCTGCCCATGCCTGCCTGCCCATGCCACCTACCCACAACCCCTGCCCATGCCCCCCTGCCCACACCCGCCTGCCCATGCCCCCGCCCACGCCACCCTGCCCACACCCACCTACAACACAGTGGTGGCAGCCACCACCCCTCCCACAGCCCAGTCACCACACTCACACAAGTCCTACACACACTGCTCCCACAAATACCTCCTACAGTCACACACAAACCCACACGCACACACACACCATCACCCAGGAGCCCTGACCCCATCCCAAACCTCTAGCGTCGCCAGCTCTCAGCACCAGGTGGACAGGGCACTGGGAGTGGACAGGAGGGGCAGCAAGACACAGGCTCAGGGCACCCGGAGCGCCCCCTGCTGCCCCCACACAGGCAGCCTTCCTGGTCCTGGCCCAGTGCCAGCCTCGATTCTTGGGAACACATTCCTCCCGGCCCTCATCCTGGTGCCTCTGATGTGGCAGGAGGAGAGGGACGCTGTGACCCACTGTGACCACACTATCACTATCCCCCTTCCACAAGAGCTACATGCACGTGGCCTTCAGGGGAAGCCCGATCCCCAGCACGGCTGACATCCACAGTCCTCGAAGGCTGACCTCTGCAAACTGCTTCTCCTGTCCTGGCACCACGAGCGTCCCCTCTGCCACAGGCGACTCGTCTCCGTCCATGTCTGCCCTCACCCTGCTCCTCAGGTGTGCAGGGGGCGCTGAGGGGTGAGTTCCCCCAATGGGCATCATGATCCCATGCCGCCTCCATGCCCAGAGCACACATCCCCCCCCCCGCTCCGTCAGGGGGTCCTCCCCACTCTCTTCCCTGCTGTCAGCACCACTCTCCCACCAGGAACCAGCCGAGGTACCTGTCCCTGTGGGGCCACGCTCCTGAGAGTCCCTGCAGAGTAGGCCTCTCTCCTCTGGGTCCCCCTTCACCTGGCGCTGCCTCCATCACAGAGATCCACTTGGCCCACTACCTGCCTGTGCTCCCCTCTGGTCCCACCAATCTGTGTGCACCTTGCATCCTGCCACACTGGCCTCCTCCTCGTCATCCGCAGTCTTTTCTCCTCTTTGGATGTCATTGTGCAGTTTCCTCTATGCCCCTCCCTCCCCATCATCTTTAGAAGCCACCTCCTCCAGGAAGCCTTCCCAGATGCTCTGCAAGGTGACACTGGGAAGTGATGTGCAGGCTTTGGACCCAGGATGATCTGGGTTCGCTCCCTATCTGTGTGACCTCAGCAAGTCGCTCCACTTCTCTGAGCCTTAGTTCCTTATGCATAACATGCATTAATAACATTCCCTGCCAGGGAGTCAAACGCCCTGGCACACAGTAGGTGCTCCACAGCCCTGAGTCACACCCGCTCCCCTGCAAAGGGCCATGTCCTCCTTGTTTTTTATTTTTGTTACTGTTGTCTTTTTTTGTTTGTTTGTTTTGAGATGAAGTCTCGCTCTGTCGCCCAGGCTGGAGTGCAGTGACACAATCTCAGCTCACTGCAGCCTCTGCCTCCCGGTTCAAGCAATTCTCCTGCCTCAGCCTCCCGAGTAGCTGGGACTACAGGTGCACGCCGCCATGCCCGGCTAATTTTTGTATTTTTGGTAGAGACGGGGTTTCACCATGTTGGCCAGGATGGTCTCGATCTCCTGACCTCGTCATCCGCCCACCTCGGCCTCCCAAAGTGCTGGGATTATAGGCCATGGCCTTCTTGCTTTTACCCTCAGCAGGGGGTGTTTTCTTTGTCCCATTGTTTATGTCCGCTGTCACCCTCTTTCCCGATTGGCCCTGACATCTGCTGACCCCAAACCGCCCCCAGAAGCGGTACTGAGCACTTCCCATCCACCCTCGGCTGGAATCCTCTCCACCATCCTCTCAAAAACACTCACTAACCTCTCTGGGGCACAGATTCTTGGTTTCTTTGTCATTAGAACAGGATGATAACACCGGCCCGAGGTTGATGTGAGAATTAAGGGAGATAATTCGGGAAAAGCACTTGGCCCAGTGCCTGGCTTAAAACTTGGCGGCCACATCACGCCTGGGTTTAAGAGTCTCTTATTGTTCTGGCCTGGAGGAGCTCCGCCTGTGCACACGCTGGGCACTTCCCCAAACCTCCCAGACCAGACCCCAGGAAAGGCTGGCATTGAGGGCCCTGGCCAAGGAGCGGGTGGGGTGAGGCTGAAGCAGGTTCCCCACCCACTCAGAGTCCAGATTGCCCTCCGGCCTCCAGTACCTCCTACCCCGCCCCTCCTTCCCTCCCAACCCAGGCCCTGGGTGGCCCTGGCAGCTGCTCTGTCCCCACTCCACACACCCCTCCTGCCTTCCTCCTCTTATTTCTTCTTGAAACCTCTTCTCCAAAAGTTCATTCTGAAAGAAATCGATTTCCAAGCTGTTTGGAGATACAATTTGGTTTTTCATTTTGAAGAAATGATGGTGGAGGAAAAGTTTGGAGACTTAATCACCGGGTAAAGCCATGGAAATAAAGAATTCGTCTGCCCTTGGTTGGAAGCTAGGGGCCTGTGTTCATTCTCTTGCTGTGACAGCAGAAAACAGGTGCACACGGAGAGGCACGGCTCCTGTATGACACACATATGTGCACACCACATGCAGCACACACATGTTGTGAAACACACACATGCATATGGACTGTACACACCAAGACATATACACACACAGCCCTCAGTGAAACACCGTGGATGCCTCCAGCCCCCAGTCCCCTCAGCAGTGCAGGAACAGGGTATGGCTGGATTCTCCACCCCCAGCTCTCTGTCTCTGTCCCACGCCCTAATGCATCTTGCTCTTGGAATGACCCCATCTTCATTATCATTATTATTATTTTTTGGGATGGAGTTTCCCTCTTGTTGCCCAGGCTGGAGTACAGTGGCACAATCTCAGCTCACTGCAACTTCTGCCTCCCGAGCTCAAGTGATTCTCCTGCCTCAGCCTCCCGAGTAGCTGGGATTTCAGGTGTGCGCCATTACACCCGGCGAATTTTATATTTTTCGTAGAGATGGGGTTTCAACATGTTGGCCAGGCTGGTCTCGAACTCCTGACCTCAGGTGATCCGCCCGCCTCGGCCTCCCAATGTGCTGGGATTACAGGTGTGAGCCACCGCGCCCGGCCTCCCATCTTCATTATTTCCTGAAAGGCTTGACTTCCACTGCTTTCCAAAGGTTCTTTCCAAATCTGAAGCAGGTATTCATAATCAGACATCACTGCCTCACTCAAGAAGCTTCACGAGCTCCCGATGACCTGGCTGGACAATAATCACATCCAAAACCATGGGCAGAACCACCCACACCTCTGGCCGTGGAAGCACCTCTGCATTCTGTGTCACTTCTGCCTCAGCAGCCCCTGACAGGATGGGCAGCTGCTGGGACTGTGCCTGGGGCCTGCAGCCGCACCCTTCATGTCATAGATAAACACGCTTACCCAAGAGGTCGAGGGACTCACACAAGATTGTACAGGTGCTGGGTGGCAGAACACACACACACACACACACACACACACACACACACACATCACTGGCTGCATCTCTCATTATCAGTTCATTCTTCTGTATCTGGAAGATTTTCAAGAGTTCACTATGAAAATGGACCCCTGGGAAAGTCATAATGTCTGACATACTAAGTCAGGGAACCCCCAAATTCCTTGGATTGGAGGACAGAACAGGCCCTAAATTGCATCTAGTTCAACCCCTCTGATATTTGAACCCCTTTACAGTACCCTTGCCTACAGCTCTTCAGCCTGTACTTGCATACCTCCAGGGCTGGGGAGCTCGCTCCCACCTGCCCATCTCTGGTCTCTTGTGAAGACTGGAGTCCCTCGTTCTCCTGAGCTGAACTCTACCCCCGGGGATTCTCCCACCTTAGGTCTTGGGTGTCTGCTTTGGGGCTCCAAGCCTTCTCCTCCTCTAGCTGTCCTCAACCTCAGGAGCCCAACCGGGATGCCCTCCTCATTCCAAGTCTCTTGGCAGAGGCTGGTGTGGGCCATGTTGAGGCTGGAAGTTCACAGACACGTGCGCACATGTATGAGGCATTTGGCGTTCATGCTGGGGAAGGAGGACAGCAGGGCCAATCTTCTTGGGGGAGAACACCCCTTGGGGCTGGGGGTGCCAGGTGAGGGGCACTGTGCAGAGAGCAAGAACAAGGCCTCCTTCTCACAGAAGTCTTAGCAAGGGTCTTCCAGGCTCAGTGGAGACAGGTGTGGCTGCGGGGTTCAGAAACAAAGTACCCTGTGTTAGGGGGCAGGGAAGGACTGAGGGCTTCCTGAGGTGTGAAAGGATGAGAAACGGGGCTGAGGTGGGCACAGGACCCCAGATGAGGGAGGGGCAGCCTTCCTGGAGTGTCTCCAAGCTGGTCAGTCCCCTGACCGTGCAGGGAAAAGCGAGGTCCGGAAGGTGAGGCCTGGCCCCGGGCCAGACCAGACCTCGGAGCACGGCTCCTGTGTCCAAACCCTTCCCCATGGTCTGGGTCTCTCTCTCCTGAAGAACGGGCTGTCCCAGGAAGGATACTCAGGGGCTTCCCTTCCCTCTCTCTGTCCTCAGCTCCCGGAGCCCACCAATCTGTGTCCTATCTGAGGAATGTGACACCCGAGGGGACCTGGGGAGCGGGAAGGTGGGAGAGGATGTGGAGGTCAATCGGACCCTGCGAGCGGGACGGCAGAGCATGAGGGGTCAGGAGAAGATCATAAATATGATTGCTTGCTTGGTGGAGGCGGCATCATGGGAGGCTTCCTGGAGGAGATGAGGTAGGAAGTGAGCCCGAGGGGCTGGGGAGGTCTGCGTCTACCCGTCTTACACACTTACCCACAAGCTGGTTTCCCATTTGCTGAGCGTTTACTGCATGCTGGGTGCTTTACATGTCAGCAGGGCAGTCCACGATCTCTACAGAGCATCTGTCCTGCATGCCAGCCACTAGCCTGGGCTGGGCTGGTTGACTGTGATGGGCAGTCCTGGATCCCCGCTCCCCACGGCAATGTGATACACCCGGAAAGAGGCCAAACCCGGGCACCAGGAGGCCTGGGTGCAGATTCCAGCCCCACCACTTACCTGTCGTGCAGCCCAGAGGTGGCATAGGACTGTGTGCTTGTGAGAACCAGAGGCTGATGGGATGGAGGTGGCCGGGTGGCCCTGCCCTGGACTCTCCCCACAGGGGCAGGTGGTAGAGAGCCACCAGTGCACAAGGCCCAGCCCTGGGGACCCACGGTGCCCCCGGCCCAGATTCCCTGCACCTGGCCCAGTTTGGGGCGGCCCGGCCTACTTCTCAAGGATGTTTGGAGGTTCCTGAGAGGCCCCCCAGGGGCCCTGCCCACACCCACCTCCAGTGTGTGCTCCCTCCTACAGTCACACAATCTGATCCCCAGCCTGGCACAGGCTAAGTCCCAGCACGAGGACTCCCTTTGCATCCCCTCCTCCCCCAGGGACATCAGATCTGCCAGTCCCTTCCTCCTCCTGCCCTGCCCTGCAGATAAGGCACTGGGTGGGAGGGGGGTGCAGGTGGGGCCTTGCAGGGCACATTCATCAGCCCACGCCGTGGTTTACACCCCACCCTCACCACCATCATCTTACACCTCCAGCCCAGGAGATTCCAGCTTCTGCTTTCAAGGTGGGGTTGTGCCCACGGAAGTTAAGGCTCAGATTTTGAAATTTGAAATAAAAATTTGAAACTTGTGTCAGGGAGAGCAACATTGGAAGGAGATTCCAGCCAATCCCTGGGCACAGAAGGCCTAAAAGCCCAGCATTCCCCGAGGACAGTCAAGAGGTAAGTGGGCGCAAGGCTCCTGTCCCTGAGAGATGCCCCCTATGAGATCAGGGAGCCAAGGCAGTGAGGAGCGGTGAGTGCTCACAGCAGCACCTGGTCCTGGCAGGCAGTGGGAACAGGGTGTGAGGCTGCGCAGGCTGTGGATGGAGAGGGCTGCTGGCTCAAAGGACACCGCACCCAGAGACACCCTTGTCGGAGAAGGGAGCCCCACAGCTGGAGTCACAGATGCCCAGGAGTGGGCGGTTCCAAGGAGAACCTGATTCAACGGTGAAACCCCCATGTGGGCCGAGTTTGTCTAGAGTTTGTCTTGAAGGGGCCAGGTAGTAGTATAAATGGCAGGAACAGGGTGGGAGCCAAGGAAATGATTCAGTTTTGCTCCTGGAGGCAGAAGAAGTTCCATTGCTGCCACTTGAGTTTGCAGCCTGAGAAGGTCCCTCTGGCACGCAGTGTGCAGCTGACTGAGCAGACACTGTCGGGTGGCTGCAGGGGACTCGGTGACCTCAGTGAGCTTCGGCCACCCAGGGGGTGAGGGGAGGGACCCACTCACTCAGGCCCACTTCCGACCCCACGTTGCTGAGGAGGCTTTAGAGACAGCCCCAGGACCTACCCACTCTTCCTCCCTGCCTCCCCACTGCAGGCCCCTAGACCCACCTGCCAGCCCCTTCCCCCTCCCCAGGCCTGGGCCCCTGGGGGCTGAGAGTATGTGTGACCCCAGAGCCCCCAGTCCTGTCATTAGCACTGATTACTCCCATCAGCACCCCAGGGTGGGAGGCGGCAGCTCTGGCAGAGTGTGTCAGGAGTGCCAGGCATCCCTGCTCCACGTTGGCTGTGGGTAGCCACCGAGGGGGGGTGCCGGGAGGCGGGCCAGGCAAGGTGGTGCGTCCGCACAAGCCGAGGCCTCCAGGAAGTCTCCTTTCACCCCACCTCCAGCAGCCTCAGAGGGGCCCTCCCCTCTCAGAACTCCCCCACCCCTACCCCCTGCCCTATTCCATCTCCCTCCCCTGCCTGGAAGTCAGGAAACCAGGCTCTGCCCTCTAATCCTGTCCCTGCCTCAGTGGGCCGTGGGACCCCGATACATGGCTTCTCCTCTCCGGGCCCGGTTCCTCCTCTTTTAAATGAGGGGTGCCATTTCTTGATTCCCTTCCAGCTGCATCAGACAGTCAACCCTCCTCCCTTGCAGTCCCCTGGGCCGAGTGGCCACCTGCCTGCCTCTCCTCCCTCCTCCCTCCTCTCCTCCTCCTCCCCTCTCTCCTCTGGGTCCTTCTCCCATCTCTTCCTCTCCATCTTCTCTCTTCTCTCCCTCCTCCTCTCTGTCTTCTTCCTGTTCTCTAGTCCCTTGCTCTTCTCCTCTCCTGCCCCCACCCCCAGCAACTTCCTCTCTCCCCGTCAATTAGACTGGCTCTGGCAGGAGGCTCAGAGAGCAGGCTAGGGCACCCAGCTGGAAAATTGGGTGTCGAGAGCTGTCTGGAATCCTAATGCCCTAGCCCTGCCCTCCTCCCCCTCCCTCACCTCTCCTCGAGTGACAGGTGCCGGGTGCTGGCATTGACTCTCTCAGTGGGGGCACCCTCCCACTGCTCTCATCCTGCCAGGCCTGCAGTCTCCTCTCACTGCCCCAAAGGCTCCTCTCACTCTGCCCCTTCCCCATGCTCCCACGTTCTCCTACCCTCTCGACCTCTGACCATCCCCGAGTTCAAGGCTTGGAGGAAAGAGCACTGGGCTGGGACTCCACACCTGCATGCTGGCCAGGCCCCCTTTCGAGGCCTCAGTTTATGTGTCTGCGAAGCGAGGCTCCACCTCAGAGCCCTCCCCGCTCAGGCTGTGTGACCCCCAGATGCGTCAGCTTTTCAGCCAACGCAGAGGGCTGCTGTGGGGTCACTCCTAACCTACTCTGGTGGCAGCCCCATTTCAAATCTTGTTTTTATTTTCACTGGGAATGGCTCTGGGCCAGGGCATTAGGATTCCAGTTTCTAGCAGATTCTCTCCTTCCTGTTCTGTTGCGGGAGTTGCCTCACTCATCTTTGTGCCTGCCTGGCCCCCGAGTAGACTAGGCTGCCCGACTCAGAGCTGGGAGCCACCCAGGGCCGGTGGGCATTCAGGTAACCTACGTCCTGGCCACCAGGGCCACTTGGTCTCATCCCGGGCAGCCCAAGAGGGTGCCCCTCTGGAAGTGGAAGGTACGCACGCCTCACTCCCGGACCCCATGCCCTACCCTGTGGGTGCCGTAAGTCTGCAAGGCTCAAGGACGCCAATGGTTCACCCAACTCAATCGTTTTCTTTCGTTATTATTAATTACTTTTTACTCTTCACCCACGTACTAAAGTAACCCCCAACAAGTAGCCTTCTTGTCCTCTACCAAGCACACCTCCCCAGAGGGTGGAGCCTGCGCAGACTCCCAGTGGTGACTCCAGCAGCCTTTGGGGAACCATCACTATCAATCAGGCACCTGCTGTGTGTCAGGCACATGCTGGGATTCTGGGGACACAGCAGCGGACCCTGCCAGCAAGTCCTCTTGTCTCACATTCTGCAAGCAAAATAGAAAAATAGTTCATTTCAGAGTGGCTGGCGGCATGAAGGAAAGAAAACAGAGTGAGGGGATGCTGACCCAGGGTAGGGCCAGATTGGAGGGCTCAGGGAAGACGCCACGGGGGAGGTGACCCTGAGATGCGCCCAAAATGATAAGAAGCTGGCGTGGCAAAGTTGGGATATATGTACCATTCTAGATGGAGGCGGCGGTAAGTACAAAGGCCCTAAGGCTGGAACACTTGTGGTTGTTTGAGCAACACGTGGCCAGTGTGGCTGTGGGTCAGGAAAGTGGCAGGGGAGGCTCTCCCACCCAGATCACATCCTGCCTGAATGGCCACTCCTGGAAGGAGTTTGCGATGCATTCTAAGGGCAAGAAGTAGCCACTGGAGGCTTTGTAGGAGAAATGCACTCTGATGTTCGTGTTTAACGATCTTGCTAGTTCTGGCTGCTGGGCACAGATGGGGGTGAAAGATGGCCAGGGCTGAAGCAGGCAGGCCAGTAAAGAGGATGCTGCAGTGATTCAGGCAAGGGGCCAAGTGGCTTCATAGAAAGGCAGAGAAGTGGCTCTGGCCTATACAGAGACCACAGGATGGGATCTACTCAATGTGTCCTGCCCATGAGAGCAGTAAGCCCTTTCCTGGAACCCTCTCCCATGTTCTCACCTCCGCTGCCCCCGAGCTGCGTACCTTGGTTCCTTTTGATTCCTTCTCTCCACCAAAGTCCTTCCTCCTCTTGTATCCAGTCTTCAGCATGCGTCGTGAGTCCCCAGCTCTATCTGGTTCCGCGACTGACCCAGTGGGGAATTAGGTCCTCAGGGAAAGGGGAGTGGGGAGGAGCAGAGGCCCTCATGGGGTCTAATCCGATCGAGTTACTTTTATAAAAGACAGCCAGACCATTCACGCGGCAAAGATTCACCTCCAGCTGTTTTTCAGCCTGTGGCTTATTATGGTAAGAGTGTCTGTTCCCTTTTCAGCCTTGAGTCACTTTACAAAGGCCACCCTTCTATTACCTAGGCCTGGGTGATGCTAGGATTCAGGACAGCGGGGAGCGTTGTAAGCGAAGGAAAAGGCAAGAAACCACACAGTGGGGAAAGATATTTGCAACAGGACTCTTAATTACAAATCAATGAGAGAAACGGAGATAACCTCATAGAAAAATGGACCAATGGTCCGAATAGGCATTTCACAAAAGAGGACAATCAAATGGCCCATAAAGATATGAAAAAGTGCTCAGCTTCATCATCAGGGAAATGCAAATGAAAATCGCAGTGATTAGCAATTGACACACCCACCAGAGGGAGTAAAGCGCAAAAGCTACAACCTAGCCAGGCTTGGCCAGGAGGCAGCAGCCCAAGTGGAACTTTCATCTCTGGTGGATGGCAGTGTAAACCTCTACAAGCACTCTGGAAACTCGAATGGTATCTAGGAAAGAGGAACACACATTTGCCCTATGACTGAGCGATTCATTCCTAGGTTTACACTCAACAGGAGCGAGTACATATGCCCAAGAAAAGACGTGTGAAAGAATGCTCATACCAGCTTTCTTCATCGTCTTGCCAAACGGGAAACAACCCAAATGTCCATCAACGGTTGAATGCATAAATCCATTGTGGTGTATTTCACAGCAACGAAAATGATCCAACCGCTGCTCCGATCCACATGAATGAATCATGACGCGTCGCTGAGGGAAAGACGCCAGTCTCAAACAAGGGTGTCGGACAGGATTCGGTTCATGTGGGGCCCAAAGCAGGTTGGAAGTCAGGACAGCAGTTCCCCTCGCAGCCCTCGAGGGAGAGGCTGGCAGGGCTGCGAAGGGCCTCATGGAGCACTGGCCATGTTCTTCATCTTCATCAGGAGGCTGTGCCGTGGTTGTGTTTACTTTGTGAAATATCTATTGTTTTGATTGGCATGCTTTCTGTATGTATGTATACACATGTATATTCACTTCAGTTATCATTAACTTCACAAATAAATAAAACACTGCAGAAGGTATTTAGAGTAAAAGGAATGACCACTCCCTACTCCACATGACTTAGGTATGTGACCTTCCGTACCTTTTTCTATGCAATTGTACAGCTTAGTTGAGTGTGGAAAAAGAAAAAAAAAAAAAATACACATACACACACAACCCCCTCCCCAGTGACAACCCCAGACATTGCCAAATGTCCCCGGGGGTAAGACTGCCAGAGTAAATACAGGACGTACAAATGGGATCCTACCATATCTTATGGAATTGTTGCTATCTTTCATTTAATACAGAGGTTCTCACCCTTGTCACAACTAACATTTTAGGCTAGACATTTTTTTTTTTCGTAAGCTGTCCTATGCATTGTAGAATGTATGACAGCATCTCTGGTGCCTTCCCACCAGATGCTGGTGGCACCTAACCATCCCCAGTGACAACCAAAAATGCCTCCAGACATTGCCAAATGTCCCCTGGGGGTAAGGCTGCCAGAGTAAATACAAGACATCTAGTTAATATGCACTGTCTAAAATTCAGCTCGAACCGGCTGCCCTGCATTTTTATTTGCTCAACCTGGCAACCTACCTAGGGGGCAAAGTGACCCCTGGTTGAGAAGAGACGACATCTCTCGTCGCTGGGTCCTTTTCAGGATGGGAGGATACCTCCTCATTCTTTTCAGCGCTCTGCTGTGTTCCATGGCGGGGACAAGCCATAGCCTGTCAGTCTGTCCCTTGGGATGGACACAGTGCTCACTAGCCAGTGGGAAGTTTTCTGCCACAAGTGACAGAAATCCCTGCTCAGCCTCACGCAGGCCACAAGCCCATCCACAGTACTGCCTGGCAGGGAGCATCGGCCCCTTGTGTGTTCTGCTCTTCCCCAACTCGAGTCAGACTCATAGGTCGGCCTCCGTATCCAGGTTGGCGGGGTCTGAGGCCACCTGCGGGCCCTCCCTGATGTCTCATTGGCTGAGACTGGTCACTGCCCACACCTGACCTGTCACTGGCAGAGAGTGTGCTCACCCTGAGACCCATCAGGAGCCCCTGCCATGGTGGCGAGGTGGAGGTGGCGCTGGCTCTCCTTCCGAGGCCCCTGTAGGGTGCGGTGAGCCACGGATATCATTAGGACAAATGCAGTCTGGGAGCCAGGTGGGCAGCAAATGCCATGTGCCAGTTCCGCATTTGCCCTGTTGCGAAAATGCACCATCTATGCCCACAACAACAACCAGAGGCTCAAATCAGATGGCAGTGCCCATGGGCTGGAAGTCCCTCTGCATACCAGCTGTTCTTCTAAGCTAGAAACGTAGCTCTTCAGCCCCCGTGTGACCTGTGCCCATCCTCCCACCAGCCAGTTCTTCCGCCTTCCTCTCTGGCTTCCTTGCTCCTCCTCTTCAAACCCCTGCCCTACCTGGCGGCCTTTGCATCTGCTGTTCTCTTTGCCTCGGATCATGCGTCCTAGGCTTCCTCACATTGTCAAGTCCCTTCTCAGACCTCACCTCTGCAGCGGGGCCACCCCTGAGCACCCATTGATTGTAGCCTTGTCTCCCGACGCAAGAGCTCTCCTTCCCAAGTTTTGCCAGAAGCCCCATCAGACATCTGCCGTCAAGTGTCAGCTCCTGGCGGGCCCAATTCCTGGTGACTGCTGTGGTCTCAGGCCCTTCTGAGTACAGTCCGTGGCCGGGGGAGCCTCTCCACTCACACCGAGTGAACTCAGCAAGAGAGGGTGCCTTTGTGCTCTGCAGAATGCAGTCCGGTCCCACATCCACAGTCATGAAACCCAAATACTCCCAGAACCAGAACCATACTCCTTTTCTTTTACCTATTTGCCAGCAAACCTGACCCAGATTGATGTGAGAGTGTTCAGCGTCTTTGTTTATCCCACTTACTGTGCTATGTGTGCAGCTTGCTGAAGAAATAATGTGTTTGGTCAGGGGGTTGTCTTGGGCTGAGTTCCCCAAAAGCAAAGCCTGAGACGGGACTTGAGTGCAGGTGGTTTTTTGGAAGGTGACACCAGAATCCAGGAGGGAGCAACCAGGGAGAGTGAGATGCGTGTCGGGAGAAGATAACACAAGGGTGGTTAGGGAGGTCACTGCAGAGGGCACTGCAGGAGAGCGCAGTCAACTTCTCTAGGACCTCCTGAGCAATGTGGGGTGCTTCTCTGAAGGACTAGAGGCTGCTGGGCACTTACCCACCTGCCCCTGGGCTTTACCAGCTGAGGGCTACCCCAAGGGCACTCACTCCCCAGAATTCCCCAGATGCAGTTGAGGTGGGCTGAACACCCCAGAAGGTCTACAGCATGGGGCACGCCCAGACCCCGTGGAAGAGTATCACGGGATGGGGCATATGCACCAAGTTAGCTTCCGAAAATCTGAAACACGTTTGGCCCCAAGGAATTCAGGGTTCTAGAGGTGGAATTTCTGGGTTGGAGCACCCTGGAGGGAGTCTTGTGTGTAGTTTGAAAGTTTTGAAACAGCAAGAGCCCTCTGGCTGTCTACGTTTCACACTCCTGGCCAGGCGTGCACGTCTTTCCTCTACACCTGCACACCAACCTCAGGTATGCCAGCTAAATAGTAATAGTCACGGCAGACACTTATGCGTGCTGTGTACAGGGCTCTGTTCTAAACGCCGATTCCTCACAATGACTCTGTGGGGTAGTACTGGGTTTGACACTCATTTTTTAGGTGAGGAAACTGAGGCACAGAGGGTTACACACTTTGTCCAGGTTTCTACAGCTGGTAAGTCCAGAGCAGGAGGGATATTAACCACAGCACCGCACTGTCTCTAACAATATCATCGTCTTTTTAGGTTTCTGCCAATCTCATGAGTGAAAAGTGATCAGGAGTTTGGCAAATTCATGTCTTATTTTGTATTTCTCTGTTGTGATCAGCTAGGTATAGGCATGGGAACAAATAACAGAGACTCAAGCCAGACATTTATTGCTTAAGCAAAATCAGGAGGACGGCAGTCTAGAGCCAGCATGTCAGCTCCACTCCATGGTTTTGGCCACCCAGACCCCTCCTCTTGTTACTTTGCTATGTGTGATCTCTGTCCCCAAGGTCTCCTCACCGCCCTATAAGGCTGCTGGAGCCCAATCATCATGTCTCATATTCCAGCCACAAGAAAAAGATAAAGAAAAAGGAAATAAGGGACACCTGTCAGCTGCCTTTTTAGGATGATTCCTGGAATCTGCTCCTTCTCATTGGCCAGAACTTGAGCACGGAGCCTCATGCTAGATGGGAGGTTGGGGAGTGTCTTAGTAATAGACCACATGCCTGACCGAAAATCAAGGGTTTTGCTCCCATGGAAGAAGGGAAGGTGGATACTGGCGAACAGCTTGTGATCTCTGCCACAACAGAGGAGTATCTTTGCACAGGTTTCTTGGCCATTTTTATTTCTTCATTTAAGAATTCGTTTCCTACTCTCCTTTTCCTCTCACACTAATCATCCTTTTCTTACTGATTTTTAGCCACACTTCTCATGGGAAACTCACTACACTTCCCAAAACCATCTGTAGCAGTGCTTGGCTCTAAGATTTTGTGTCAAAATCAAATGGGAGCCACAGTGATGGGCCCAGCTCAGCACCTGGCTCACATTAAATGCCTCACAAATGTCGGCTTCCTTCCCTTGAGTCAGAGGTTGCAAAATTGTTGGCGTGTTCCCCAAAACCCCCTAGAGTGCTAACAACTTGGAGCCCAGGCTCGTTGAAAGACAGGGCCTGGGCCTTTGTGTTTTTATCAACTTCCCTGGGTGAGAATGATACCCACTGAAGTTTGAATTTGCCCTCAATTGTTGACAAACTCTATACTGTCATTGACTTCCTCTTGGTCAGCAGCATGAGCGTGGCCGCTCCCTCCACACATCACCGTGCCTGCATCTGAAGCCGAAGTGAAGTCTCACCACCAGCCTTCTCTTTGCCAGGAGAGAAAGCCCCACTTTCTCACTCATCCCTTGTGTGGCAGGGTTTCCCAGCCCTTCTAAACGCTATCATTCTCAGCAGACGGACCTGGCAGGTCAACCTCCCTGCTGGCGTAGTCACCCTGGACTGACTGTAGCCTCTCCAGGTGGAGTCTGGCCAGTACGGGAGAGCACAGAACCCCCACCTCCCCCAGCCCAGACCCCGTGATTCTATTCACATGGCCCACGGCTGCATCGGCCCTAGAAACAGCTTTGTCACTCCGTGAACCTATGGTAAGTTCAAATCCCCCACAGTCTCCAGGAAGTAGGAGTTCTGTGTTGATGGTTACATCTGCACATGCTACAAGTGGCACGAAACCTTTACTCAAGTGAGTTCAAGCAAGAGACATCAGTTCACATGAAAAGGCAGAGGCACGAAGGTCCAGGTCCCCCGGGGCAAGCCTCAGTCCACAGCGTCTGTTCTCTTTCCACTTGGACATCTCAGTATTTCACAGAGCAGGCCGTAGTGTTTCCTAAACTGCAGAGTTTCAGGCATCTGCATCCCGATTAGATACAACCATTTCTAGAGGAGGATTATGATATCCCTTCCTTGCCTTGCCCATTTCCTCTTCCTGGTTGGAACTGGGTTCTGTGGCCATTCCTAAGCCAATCACTGGCAGGGGGAGTGGGACTACCATTTCTGGCAGGTGCCAAGATCCAGAGGCATGAGTGAGTGATGGGCCTTCTCAGCATGACTGGAAGAGCCTGTGAGATGATTTAATAATACATGAGGGGCACAGTCAGATGTAGGCCCACTGGCTGCTATTGTCCCGCAAGTGAAGGGTGGTGTGGCTTGCACCCTAGAGGGGATGGGTACATGGAGAGGAGCAGCCATCTAGATTCAGATGAGTTTTCAAGGTCAGGTCAGTATGAGATGAGGGGAAGGTGGAGACTAGTTCCAAAAAACGACCCATCATGTTGGCTTGAGTGGCAGGGGACTGCCACTTACATAGGAAGCAGGAGGATTGGGGGCTGCTGGGCTAACTGAGACGGACATGGGGCTGGAAGTCACCAACATATATCCATATGTTGGTATTTGAAGCACTGGGACTTGGGGGAGTGCACTAAGTAGGGAATCAGTGAGTCGACACTTTAGTACCCCTGGGACTGTCTCCAGCTGTGGCAGGAATCCAAGTGAGAGATGGAGACCTGGATTAAGCCCACCCTGCAGAGAACTGAAAATATAACTTGTAAGACTCCATGATCTAATCCAAGGAAGGAGGAAGGGAAGGAGAGGAAAGAGTTGAAGTAATTCCCGAGTTTGGATCTCAGAAAGGCTCAGATGGTGTGAGGTCGCTGTCACTGACCCTCAGCACAAGGGGCTCGGCTCTGCCCTGACTGGCCTGGTCCTTCTTGGGAGCCTTCCCCTGGCCTCCCTGGCCAGGCCGCTGCCACTCCCCTCTTCCTTTACCCCACTCGGAGGTTCTCCTGGCTCTCGGCCCTCTATGGGGCCTATTTCTTTTGAACAAAACATCTGCTTCCATTGCTGTATCTGCAACACTGTCGCAGCCTCCTTCATTCAGCCAACATTCTTCAGCGGCTTCTACCTGGGCCAGGCCATGCTCCATGAACGCTCCTCAGCTCTCAAGGCTTCTGTGCCTCGATGCAGCTTCGTGAAGCAAGTGTAGTTCACTCCATTTCACAGAGGTGGAAATTGAAGCTCTGGAGTTCGGAGGAGCACTCCGAGGCCCAGTGCCTGACCACCGTGGGGCAGGGTAGATGAGCCCCAAACTTGGAGGCTTTGCTCAGGAAAGAATTCAAGTGTGAGCTGGTGGTGGAAGAAACAGCTTTATGGAGACAACGGTGTTACAGCTCTGTGATTGCCCCTGTAGAACAGGGCTACCCCACGGGCAGTGTGCTGAGAGCAGCAGCTCAGGGGCAGTTCCACAGTCATGTTTATACCCACTTTTAATCACCTGCAAATTAAGGGGCAGGTTATTTAGGAATTTCTAGAAAAGGAGCTATGACTTCCAGGTCATTGCCATGGAAAGTGGAAGGTAATTCTCAGTCACCAGGGAAAGAAAGGGTGGTAACTTCTGGGTATTGCTACGGACAAAGGTAAAACTGATGGTGCTGGTGGTGGGCACGACTTCTGGAAAGAGGTGCTTTCAGGGCCTCTTCCTGTTTTAGCCACTCTTCAATCTGGTCTAGAGTTGAGTCCCCCTCCATCTCCTACCTCAACCACACTCCTTCCCTTGACCCTGGTGGTCAGTCCAGCCCTATGTTCATAGCCTGGCCTGGGGTGTCTCATCATGGATTTACAGGTGTAGAGGCAGCCAGGCCTGGGATGGGGACATGAGCCCCTGGAGTCAGGGAGAGTGGGCAGCCTGGCCTTGCCTATGTTAATCAGCATTTGTTGGGCCTCAGTTCCCCGGTCCATACATGGAGGGTATTTCTCTCATTAAGAGTACAGCAGAAATCAAATGGCCTCATGCCTACCTCATGGCTCTCTTGTGAGGTGTCACTGGAAGCTCTGCGTGTGAGCACAGCGTGGACACACAGTGGGTGACTTGTCCTTCAGTGAAGTCCTCCAGGTAAGAGCCGTGGACCACGCACCTCTGTACACCCCACCCCACCCCCCCTTAGCACCCTCCGTCCGGCTGGCACAGGGACAGCTCAGGGACAGACTGAGGGGAGTCGATGAGCAGCTGTCAATGGGGACTCAGTGGGGAGACTTCCACTCTCAGGTCCTAAAGTCAAAAAGTTCCTTAGACCGAAAGGAGCTGGGAAAGCAGGGGCCATGGACCAGAAATGGGAGCTGCAAGAACTGAAACATACAGGAGCAAAACAGGAGGCAAGAGCAGCTCTGGCCACCAGGAAACAAAGCAGAGCAAAGAAGAGGTTCGCACAAGGCAGAACAAAAATGGAGAGGAAGACCCAAGATGGCCCAGAAGCCTCACTGCAGTGGGCAGAGTGAAGCGCAGCGTTCCCCTCTAGTGCTATGTGATGGGTGGACTGTGCCCCCTGGAATGGTGTTTACAGCAGAGACCGAGCCACTCGAGGTTCCACTGTCTCCTGGGGTTACTTTCCGCATTTAACCCTCACCTGAAGCATGTCAAAGGACCTTTCTAATAAACAGCTAAAGGACAGCCACATTCCGGCACCTCCCCAGAGACAGAGGTGCTGTCTCCTTTAGGCTTTTCCATCGCAGGCGCCAGCCAGGGCTGGTGCCTCACATGACACCTAGAAGAAGACTTGTTAGTTGACCCTCAGAGCAAGAAACTAGGTAAAGAAATGGGGCCATGCGATGCTGCTGAGCAGCAGAAGAGAGAAAAATGTGCTTTTTACTTAGCTGGAAAGGGTAAAAGGAAGATACCCCAAATGTAAAGTGACTTTCTGGGCCCCCCTCCTCCCTACCCCTTCTCCTGCCTTCCATGAGTAGCCGGTTCCATCCCGCCTTCCTCCCACTCCCAGGAGAAGTTCCTGCCAGCACCACCCAACTCTTGAGCCCAAGTGATGCCATCTCCCCTTCCACCTCCCCAGTCCCCACGGGGTCATTCCCTCCTCTATGAGCAGCCTTCCAAGCCCACCCTGCTCCTGCCCAGACACAAAACAGCAAAACCACTTCCTCTTCCTTTTCCTCCATTTATAGCCTTTTCCTCCAAGCAGTGGGTTCATCCCACACCATCTGACTTCTATCCCCAGGCCCCGTTAACCCGGAGCCCAGGCCTCCCCCTAGTATTTGCCAGGCCCGGGCATGAATACAAAGGGAAGCCCAAATCCTGTGTGTCTAAATACTGAAAAGTTCTCCATTCAGCTAACAGACTGTTAGAATATCCTCCTGCCTTGACAAATGTACCTTCATGATGACCTCTAACAGGTTTGAATTTCAAATTCCTGGCCTCCCTGAATGTGGTGGCCTATGGAAAGTCAAGTCCCATTCCCTGGCCCACAGGACACCCTCTTCTGCTCCCCACAGCACTATCTCACAACTTAAAGGATCTCACAGGCATGCATAGCGACTGCGACCCTACGCATTCAAGCTCTGCCTATAACTCCCACACACAGCTACTCCTTGGTCATCTCTCATGCCTAAGAGTGCCCACATGGGTGGCACGGTCCACCCTGGGAAGGACAGGCCTTGGAAACATGCCCAGGGCCCCACTGGACAGTCAATCCTGGCATCCCAGGTGCTTGGAGCATGGTCAAATGGAAAGTGTCTGGGAATGCCCGTGGGCCCTGCAGGCTCATCAGCCCGTGGGGAAGAGCAGGGAGCTAAGGGAGAGTCAGAGCAGACCCTTCTCACATACATGCCCTGTGGCAGGGACCCCCTTGACCCTGGTCCCGCCTGCCTCCTCCTCCTCCCGTCTCTGGGTTATAATAGAAATAACTGCCAAATTGACCTCCTCTTCCCTGGTCATGCTTCCTATGACCACAGGAAGGCTCTCCCCACTTCCAACCCTTATTTTTGAGGCTCACTCTTCTCATCTTTAAAGGAAGGATTTGGAGCAGATATCTCAGCAGGAACCAGAATTTTAGCAACAAAACAGGGGGTGCAGGGGTTGACAGGGCCGGCATAGGCCCCGGGATTATTGTACGGCTGGCATCTCTCGACACTCCACTAGCCTAAAGTTTGGATGTTTGGCCATGCCCGATCTGGGACTCAGGTCTTTGGGCCCTGATCTCTAGGGGGAACAGGCAAAGTTTGGGAGTAAAGTGGGTTGGAACTCCTTCCAGGTCTTCTGGGTATTCTGTGCTTGCTTGGGGCAATTACTGTCTCTGAGTCTTTCCCCCAGAGTGTTGAGCAAGGGTGAAGCCCCTACACTTCACGGAGCTGCTGAAGAAATAAACACACCCTGGTCCACGCACCGATGTGAGGCATCAGCCCAACCTGCCAAATCCTCTTAAAGCTGCAGAACAGATGTTTGGGTTCTGCAGATCAGATGCTCTTCTGAGAGCCTTGGAAGGAGGCAGTGAGGCAGAGAGATGCTTCAACCGCCATTGGCCCTGCCCTAGGATGAGAGTCCACAGCCCATTGCCAGCACCCAAGGGGTACCCATGCAGCTGCTGTGATCCTGGCACCAGCAGCTCAGGGCCCCTCAAGGGACCATTTCGTTCCCTCAGCAGCACCATGAAGCAGAAACAGGCGGCAGCTTCCTTGGTGGGCCAGTCCTGCGCAGTTACTTTACAAGTCAGTCCAAAAGGCCACCCTCGACTCTGGTCTGCAGCCCTCCTGACAATTCCATCCAGCTCTTGGTTTCCTCTTGTGAATTTTTTTCCTGCTTAAATTAGTTACAGAGAATTCTGTTCTCTGCAATAGACCCCGGCCTGAGGTTTAGATATTCACAGCCATGGTGCTTAATATATGGGGACTGGGCCATACAATGTGTTTGAAAAGTGAGGAGAGGGGTAGATGGGTGAGTTTTCTCCCCTGGACCATTGCAGATTCTGGGAGCTATCTAAATCAAGGGATGCGAGAGTTGCTGGAGGAGTTTCACCCCACTGGGAACTCCTTTACACGTGACCTTGCTTAGTTTGACAAGGACCGGAGGACGGAAGATGTACTGTCTGAGATGCAGGTGAGGGCGGTTTTAGAGGAGGCCGAGAGAGGGGGTGTTTTGGGGTGGGGACTGGGTAGGAATGGGTGTGGTGGGCTTGGTGCTAAGGAGAGGGGAAAGCTGACAGCAGGCTGGGGCCCTAGGCCTGGGGAAGGAGAAGGGGCTGCTAGCGTATGCTGGAGAGGCAGCCCAGGCCTCAACTGGAGGTTGGGCCCTAGGAGTCAAGTCATGAAACCCTCCAGGCAGGAGTGGTGGGGAAAGCAGAAAAGCCCTAGCTTCCTGACATGTCCCCACATGCCTGAGGGAGGGGGCAATGGCTGAGCTCCCAGCATGGCAAGGCCAAGAGCAGCCTGGACAACAAGGAGCAGCGGGAGGCCAGAACCGTCACCTCCAATGCACACCTGGCATCAGGTCTCCTTCCTTGCAGACAAAGGGCCTTGGGAAGGTGGCTCACGGGGCCAACCAGTTCCCCATGTGGGAGTCCTCAGATGCAGAGACCAGGAAGCTGCAGATGGGACCTGTAATCCAGGGGAACTGGGGTAAAGTGAGACCAAGAGCAGAACTCAGAATTGGATTCCCCAGCCCCACAGTCTGGGAAGAATGTGAAGAAAACACCTGAGCCAGCAGGGATCACCTAAGCCTCCCTTGGCCAAAGAGCAGACAGTAAAGGCTTTCCTGGAAAAAGGGGCTTGCAGACCCCAACCTCACGACACCAACAGGATGGAAGCCTCGGGGAGGCCAGGGTGATGACGGCAGCAGGGAAGGAGCGCCTGGGATTCAAGGCCAGGCACAGGGCCACGGGGCAACCTCAGGGATGAGGGGCTCCAGAAAAAGCACAAGGGCTGCCAGGAAAGAGCTGGGAGTGCAGAGCAAGACAGACTGGCCTGGCCACAGCCCCACTGGGACAGCTGCACTGGGCCTGTGTGAGGGCACTCAGAGGGGCCAGGGGCCTGGTGGGGCCCAGGCAGGAAAACGGTGAGGGGCCAAGCCCTGGGTCATCCCAGAGGGTCCCCACAGTTCAGCCAACTCCCATGGACGCAGAAAGGGAGCAGGAAAGCCTCAGGGACCACGAGAGCCAGCAGGACACAGCTCCTGTAGACACGAAGGAATGTGAGTCTGGAAGGCCTGGAAGGCCAGGAATGAGTGCCACACTGTGACACCAGTCACAGGGAATAGCTCAGAATGAGGGAGTTCATTTAAAGCAAGCCATAACAAGCCAGGCCAAATCCAGGGGCCTTCCTGGAAGAGGGGTTGGTAGCAGTTGGAGAACAGGAGTTCTGAGAAAGGGCAGGTGGGCTCTGTCTCTGGGAAGCAAGGAGGCTCAGGCTGGGCAGTGGGCTCCAGGCTGCGCCCGAACAGAGGCTCGGGCCATTAGGCCTGAAGTCATTGGATGCTGGCCTGAGTGCTTCAGCGTGACCAGAGAGACAAGGCATCTCCTAAATCTGAGAAGGAGCAGGAGTGCTTCCTGGCTGTGAACAAAATGAACAGCAGATGGTGGGAGGGCACCAGAGGAGCGGGTGGGACAGAGGTCCACGACAGGCTGCCCAGGTTGAGCCCAGAGGAGGACCAGTGGGTCCCACAGAGACCCTGGACCCACCAATGACAGCAGCAGGAGGAGGCCAGCCTCTGAGATGCTGGGCCTGGGGCTGAGTGCCTGGAGCCCTGCCTTCAGAGACTAAAGGAGACCCTGAGAACCAGTGAGACGCAGTGATCCCCTAAACCCTGCAGCCAGCCACAAGGGCTTCTTTTAGGCGCACCTCTGGAAGGAAAACATTTATAGTTATTAAGGCGGGGGGAACTTGAGGGAGGGGAATATTCAGCTAAACAACTAAACAGAAAAGGAAGTTCCTGGCCCAGCAGCTACGAGGGTCACCAGAGTCACCTTGGAACTGTCAACTCCTTCAAACCAAGCCCCAGCAGAGCCCAGGGAGCTGTGCTGAGGACAGCTAGCTTCCTTGGAGCCCTGCTACGGGGAAGAACATTAAAGAAGCTGGAGAAGGAAGCCTGCCCGGGCTGGAGAGGGCTGGGTGGTCAGTGAAGTCTGAGTTACAGATATCTTGGAAAAATAGAAGGAAGAAAAAGGAGGAAGAACTTCTATACCAGCAGCTGAGCCCTTGGGCGAGGCTTGGGAAGAGCACCCCACTTAGAGGGCATGACACAGAACGTGTCAAAGTGGGGTGCCCCTGGCAACAATGGTCTTGTCTACAGCACCCAGACCCTTGTCCCACCTGAAATATCCAGTTCCTGGGGCCCAGCTTTAACCCAACATTGTCCACAAGGTACAGCCACACTTCAAGACATTCGTCCAACAGATGGAGGAACTTCCCTTCACCCCAGAAAAAATTACACGTTTATGCCATAAAGTCACCTTTTTGTCATCTACATTTTGTGTCACGATATCTGAGCCTGTGCAGTGTGTCAGATATTCGCCAACGTCCGTGAGCCACTACGAATAAATAATTGTAAGTAAGGCATTAATTCAGAATTGGGGTTTTCTTTTCAAGTGATGGCTCATATGTTAAGATGCAAGCACGGGCGAAAATGTATGGAGGCTCACAGCGTTTGCTCGGTTTTCAAAAGATCGAAGTGTGCAGAAAGGGAAGCAGATATGCCACACTTATGAAGTGGGGGGTAGCTAAGGACATTTCCCTAATTGCCTTTGTAAACAGGACCAAAATTAGCCCAAAGCCCCAAAACATGTGCGTTAAATGTGCTCCATTTAGAAGCAGAATCACTTCTGAGTTGAAATGAAAAGGCAAGGGTGTTTGCGTTTGTAACATTAAGGAATAAAAGTGACTTTCTAAGCCTGAGTAAGAACTGTTTGGCCGGATCGCCACCCACTGGAGCAAAGCCATCCCGGAGGACACTTCCACACTCCCAGGGGCCGCAGGGTTCCCCCCGCCCAAGGCCGGCGGAGGCAGCCGAGGGGAAGGGCCTGGACTTGGACTCCCGAGGTTCATGGACCACTTTGATCACCTCTTAAGTTTCCTGAGGAGTAGAATGAGTCCTTCAACAGAAGCTGCTCCTGCTGATGAAGAGAAAGGGGACCCGGTGCGACAGGCAGGCAGCTGAGCAGGGGTTCCTGGAGCCCAGGGTTGGGTCTGGGGACCATAGGGCAGCCCTGGCTGAGGGGCCTGAGGGGACAGAGCCTGTCAGGGTCCAGGGCCTACCCCTCTGTGCTTCCCGCAAATGTGTACCGCTGTCCTCCTCCTCCTCCCTTGGTGCAGGCTTACACTGAAACCTCCCTCACGAAGGAGGCCTGGGGCTGGCAGGAAGCAGAGCAAAGGAGGGACCCTGGCTGGCTGTGGCCCTCTTGGGACGGCTGCACTGAGCCTGTGTGAGGGCACTTGGAAGGGACAGGCATCCAGCTGGGGCTCAGGCGGTAGAAGGTGAGCAGCCTCAGGCTCTGGGCCATCCCAGAGTACTCTGGGTACAGAGTACAACCAACTCTTAATGGAGATAGTCAGGGGGAGCAGGACAGACTTGTGGGCCACCAGAGCCACTAGAACACAGGTCCTGCAGACGTAGGGCTGGGCTGAAGGCCACAGGGTGACATCAGGGAATAGCTCAGACCCACAGAGTTTAGAATACCCCATAGCAATCCGGGGTGAATCCAGGCCTTCCTGGAGGAGAGTTTTGTAGCAATTGGAGAAGAAGAGTCTGAGAAAAGGGTAGGTGGGCTCTGCCTCTAGGAAGCAAGGAGGCTGGGGCTGGGAGGTGTGCCCAGGCTGGCCCCGAACAGAGGCTTGGGCGGTTCAGCCTGCAGTCACTGGACGCTGACCTGAGTGCCTCAGCCTGACCAGAGACACAAGGCATCTCCTAAATCTGAGAAGGAGCAGAAATCCCGAAGGACTAGAGAGGATCACTTCCTAGCCATGGAGAATCGCAGCAGATGGTGGGAGGGCACCAGAGGAGGGGTGGGCCTGGGGCCCAAGACAGGCTGCCCAGGCCAGGCGTGGAGGAGGACCGGTGGGTCCTACAGAGACAATGGAGCCACCATAGACAAGAGGCTGACCTCAGAGACTGTGGTCACCGACTGGGGGCTTTTCTCCTGGGAAGCAGCTGAAGTCTAGGAATGCCCCCACATGGCCCTGCCTCCCTGTACAGGGCTCCGAATCCTGGGGTGTGCAAGGCCAGGGCAGCAGAAAATTGAGTGAGAGTACACAGCAGAGGGACGTCTAGGCTTTTGGGAAGGGAGTCATCAGGCTCCCCACCCATCAGACACTATAGCATCTGGGTGCACACTGACCCTGGAGTTGAGTTTCCTGTGGCCCCCTCTCTCTGGCAGACCCCCTTCTTTTTCCTTGACCGCAGGCAGTTACCCCTGCCGTCCACTAAGCCTTAGCCCCATGAGTGGGGTTCCCAGTGGGAAGGGAAATGGGGAAAAGGGCACCGAGGGTCATGGCAGTGCAACGTGGGAGGAATACAGCATAGACCATGGCCCCGTAGCTTTAAATAAGAAATTTATTGCAAATATAGAAATTGATTCTCTCCATACAGGAATCTCCAAGTTGAGGAAAACAATTTCGTGCCATTCAGTTTTAAAACAGGAAATTGAGGGGAGGGAGAGGCAGATATAGGGAAGAGAAAATAAAGTTAACCCCCACCCCCAAAAGAAGAAAAGGAGAGGGTTCAAGGCCCTCAGAGGAAGGAAAGGTTTGTAACACAGCAAGGGTTCACAGGTTCAGAGCCCAGGGCCTGAGCCCAGCTCTGCAGGACCCAAACCAGGTGCCCAACCACAGCCAACTTGGGGACTGGCGGCTCTGGAGGGAGGGAGCGAGGGAGGGAGGGAGGGAAGGAAGTGTGGCCACCACTGCAGGAACTCCAAGCCCCTGTCAGCCCTGTGCTGGAGTGTGGAGTGGCAGAGGGGCAGGAGGAAGGAGGAGCAGGCCCAGACCATCCTGCCCGCCCTACAGGACCCCCTTCCTCTCCCTCCTGCTCAGCAGGACTGCCTGACCTTTAGTGAGGGCTGAGGCTGCCTCTGGAGGCAAGCAGTATGGACCCTGGTTTTGTCTTAGAGGTGGAAGGACCCAGGGTCAGGGAGGGAGTGTGTCGGGATGGAATCTGAGCGTGAGAGTTAGAGGAGGTCCCCTCTCCTGGGGCTCAGCCACCTCCGGAGCAGCCACCTCGTCAGAGAGGAGAGACGGCAATGGGGTCGGGCAAGGCTGCCCCAATCTTCACACTGGCTTCCACGGGCAAAGTAAGCCCCTCAGGGCTGAGCTTCCCCAGGCTCCCCAGTGGCTTGCCCCACCCATCCACATTCATGGAAAGGGGGCTCTGCTGGGCCAGGAATGGGCAGGGGCAGAGTAGTAGGGGACAGAGGCGGGGCTTGGGGGACAGGCAGCCACTGCAACCCCACTCCCTCCAGTCTCGTGTTCACACCCACCCACCCACCCACCCTTCTGGCTCCTCTTGTCATTCATAACTTGGCTCCCCGTCCCCCCATCCCACAAGGGATGCTCCCTGACCAGCCCTGCCCCTCCCCACCCCATCACCCTATTTTAATTTTCTGCAAAAGGCACCAGTCACTAGAGAACATTGTGTCTATCCCTTCCCTGCACTTAGGCCCCTTATAAGCCGGGACCTGTCACTGTTGTCCCTCATTCCTGATGCCATCCCAGCCTTAGCACTGTCGCTACCTAGTTTCTTTTTTTTTTTTTTTTTTTTTTTTTTTTTTTTTTGAGATAGAGTCTCGCTCTGTCGCCCAGGCTGGAGTGCAGTGACTGGATCTCAGCTCACTGCAAGCTCCGCCACCCGGGTTTACGCCATTCTCCTGCTTCAGCCTCCAGCCTCCCGAGTAGCTGGGACTACAGGTGCCCGCTACCTTGCCCGGCTAGCTTTTTGTATTTTTTTTTTTAGTAGAGACGGGGTTTCACCGTGTTAGCCAGGATGGTCTCGATCTCCTGACCTCGTGATCCGCCCATCTCGGCCCCTCAAAGTGCTGGGATTACAGGCGTGAGCCACCGCACCCGGCCTAGTTTCTTGACTCTAGCTTTCCTTTCCTCTCCTTTCCTTCTCTGCACTTCTCTTCCCCTATCTGTTAAATTTCCAGGAGGGGGTGGGGCAGGCAACCAACTTCCAGTTGAGAACATGGATGACTCTCAGCCAGCCTGACACTCCCCACTGCTGCTGCCTTGCCCCAGCTGCCTCCCGAGGGCAATCCAGGCCTGACCTTCCCAAGTGGGTCTTTTTACTCCCACCCTCCTCACTCCCCTGACAGCCCTTTTCCCAGACCTACCCAGACACGGGCTCCCCAGCCTCGACACAGGCTGCCCCCACAGGCCTCCTGCACCGCCCCAGGAAGGGAGCCCAGGTGAGGAATCTTTGGTGGGCAGAGACTCCTCCTGCCGTGGGGAGAAGCAAGGCCGGGACCTGTGACGAGGTTTCCCCACCAACCAGGCTTTCCTGCCTTCCTTCCAGACCTCTGTGTTTTGCTTCTAGAAGGCCATAAGCTCCAACTGCTGTGGAGTTGCACCTGCTGTGCCCTCCAGGAAGGAGCAGATCCATCGTGCTACTTCCCAGAAACAGCTTCAGAGGAGATTCTCCAACAGAGGCAGGCAAGCCCAGGTGTGACCTCGTTCGGGCCCAAGGCAGGAGGCTTCCGTCCCGGGCGCAGCACCTACATGTCCTCCAGCCAGCTTGGCCCCTCGCTCCACCGGGCCCCCATCTCCCCTCCCTCCCTGTGGCCTCCCTGTCCTCCTCTCCTGGTGTCTGCCCTGCTGGCCTGCCCCAGACCACAGCCCAGCTCCACCATGCTCATCACCATCACAAACCCAGACCTTGGATGGCAGCGTTTTGTGAATACTTCCTTCCTGCCTGGGAAAAACTCGTCCTGAGCAGGATGTGGGACACAGATGCAGGCCAGCCTCTGGGTGGGCTCTGGCCTGGCCAGGAGGCCAGAGACCTGAGTTTAGACCCCGCTCGGACTCACAAAGAACCACGTGAACTGGGTCTTCAAGGCCAGTTCCCCAACTGGATGATCAGAGTCCTGCTCTTTAGAAGGGCCCCTGTCCCTGCAGTCAGAGAGTCTGAGGTTTTGATAGATATCTTCACGCAGGAAGGATGGGGAAATGGCAAGCACGGGCCCCTAACTCCTGCTGCTGGGAACCCTCCCTGGGGCCCACCCCAGGCATGCTCCTTCTTCCCACGGGTTCCTTTCTCAAAGCCCCCAGCCTCTGCATGAAGCCCCCCACGAAGCCCCAAGCTCCTGGCCTCCTATACTCAGCAGTGTGACTGATCCTCCACCCCAGCTGGCCAGCCAAGTCACCAGGCCTCTGTCTGGGAGCCCTGACTTCCTCATCTGCAAAACGGGAACAAGCAGGACTGACAGACAGTCCCTTCCACCGGGATACAAGCCCTTGAGGAGGCTTCCCTGGGGCTGCTCTCCCTGGCACGGAGGAGGGGAAGGAACTACGGACAAGGGAGGTGGCAGTGGAGAGAGGGAGGGAGGAACGGAGGTGGCACTTGGGCCCAGTGCTCGAAACACAGGAGGTGGGTGTGGGGCAGGGCTGTGTCTTGGTGGCACCTGTTTTGGGTCTGTTTTTGCAGAGCTGATCCCTCCCTGGGTTTCAAGAGCTGCTCGTCAGATCACAACAGACGGAATGTGGGAAAGGAGGGCATCAGAGAGGGGGCGGGGGAGTCTGGACAAACTGGCACATACACGACAGATGTTTGCTCAGAAAAATACAGTAAAATCGTCATGCAAATATAACAGGGAGTCTGCTTCCTCACACCCCTGGCTTCTCTGCCTGCTTGCTTTTCTCAGTTGTGCCGACTGGGTGTGAGGAGGGGTTGGGAGGCAGGTTTCGGGGGCTGGGGGAGGGAGGTCTGCTCCGCACATCCATGCCGCCCCCTCCCCTCCTCGCCCCGGGAGAACAGTCTTTTCTTTGCAAACGTCACTCTCAAAGTGAGCCCTGGGCTTTGTCCACCCAAAGTTGGTGTGAGAGAGGTGCTCAGCTGAGCCCAAGCCTCCTAGCCCTCTGCTGTCCTCTCCTGCCCCCTGCCCCCAGCAGGAAGGTCGTTGGGGTCCCCTAGGGGATGGCACTAGCTTTCCTGGTCAGAGCCCCTCCCCACCAACAGTGCCAGTCTTGGTGCCACTCCAGTGCCTACCCTCACCCCTCAGTCACACTCCCCAGATCTCAGGAAACCCATGTGGGCCACGGGCCCGAGACTGGAGGTCTCCGGCAGGGCCGTGGGGAGAGCCAAGCCCCGCCTATGCTGAGGTGGGTGGGAGCCAAGGGACATGTGGCTAGGCAGGCAAAGCTGCTAGTACAAGCGTTCCCGCACCCCACTGGCCCAGCTCCCACCCAGAGGTGAAGGATGACGGACTTCAGCCCATCAGCATCCTGACTGGTCAAGACCCCAGTATCAGGACCCCAGATTTGCCTCCCAAAAGAGCTGGCCCCAGGAGCTGCTGCCAGGCTGGCCCTCCCTCACCACCCTCTGCCACCGCCTACACGGACAGAGAACCCCAGAGCCCAACGGTCACTCTGGGCACCAACTGCCAGGCACAGGGTTACCAAGGTGACAGAGGCCGCCTGGGAGGGGGCGGGGCGTCACGAACCCAACCTGCTCCCCGCCCCTCTCGGGTGGGGGCCTCACTGTTTGTGCTTTGTTTGATGTTGGGTAGGGGGGGTCAGAAAAAGGGGAGTGGCCATTGCCATGGAAACATGGGAGCCCCTCTGGCCAGGGGGCCAGGCCTGGATGAGCAGCCCAGAGTGGGTGGGTAAGAAAGCCCTCCTTCCCCGGGTGGGCAGCTGAGACAGGAGCCGAGATCCCACGATGGGGTCGGGCAGGTGGGGACGCAGGCCATGGGGACAGGCAGGAAGTCCCCCATGACAGCTCCTCCCTGCAGCCCCCCAGGCATCACAGTAGGGGTCTCAGAGGACCAGAGAAGCTGAGGCCGGGGGCCTGCACCTGAGATGTCCTGGTAGCTGGCCTGCCCGCCACACGCCCTGCTCTTCCCAGGCCATGTGGAAGACACTTGAAGTGGGCTGGTGGAATGTCGCCCTGCCTCGGCTCCTTTCCCATCAACAGGACCCTCTCCCTTCTCCTGGGTGCTGGCATAGGGGGCAAAAGCCCCCCAGGATTCTGAATCACAGCTGCACGCTCTGGGGGCATTGCCATGTGGCTTTCTAGGAAGAAAAAGCACTGCCTGATTCTCAAGTCCCTCAGCCCCAAGGGGAGAACTTCAGAAAGGGATGTAGGGTGGGCGGAAGGCGGGAAGGGGTCCACAAGGGAGCTGCAGGGGGTCTGGGACAGGACTGGGTTGGGAAGTTGGGGGACTTGAGGCTAAGCTGCTGTGTGACCCTGGGGTTGTCAACTCCCTTCTCTGGGTCTCAGTTTCCCCGTCTCTAAAGTGGAAGAAGACACCGCCCATTGTCTGTCTAATGCTAAATCTGCAGGTGACTTGACCCCCAGCTTGGGAGGGGACCCTCTCCCTACCCCAGAGGGGCTTCAGTCCCTCTCTACCCGAGCCTTCTTGGTCCCCACACCTGTTTCTAGCCCCAGACCCCCAGACCCCACACCCTCTCTTGGCTTCCTTCCTCCCCTCACCGGCCCCCGGCCCTGCACACCCCAGCAGAGTCCCTGGGCAGCACAGTAGACGACTGGTTTCGGTATCAGTTTGTAAACTTTAAGGAAAATGTGTCTCTGTTTTCCTGTCCGTTATTGTCGGATGTTGGTTTGTTCACAGTCGGGTGGTGGTCAGGTGTGTGTGTGTGTGTGCGTGCGTGCGGGTCTGCATGTGCGTCCTCTCCTGGGCCTCGGCCCCCGAGTCTGCTCCCCGCCCTGGCCGCCTGGGCCCTTCCCCCAAAGGGCCCCCAGCCCTCTGGCTCCGACCTCACCAGGGAGGAAGGGGGGTCACAGCTTCTGCTGGGCCGAGACCCCCTTCCAGTAATCGAGGATGTCATGCAGATCCTCATCCTTGGCAAACTGGACCTTCTTGCGCAGGGCGTGACCAGCGGCCATGTACACCTCCTCCCGGTGGTGCTTCTTGTAGGGCCGGAAGCGCTCCCAGATCTTGTGCGTGCTCTCGGATGAGTACTCAGGGCTGGAGGAGTACCCTGAGTAGTAGTGTCTTGGGGAGAGCTGTGAGTAGGTGGAGTCACGCTTGGAGCGGGTCAGCGGCTTGAGGAAGGACACGCGCTGGCTCAGGCTGTCGGCACCCTCCTCGTAGTACAGGGCGGGAAAGCTGTGCCGGTGTTCGCTGCAGTGGTAGGCTGGCTTCACCTCCAGGTGGTGGATGCCCCCGCCCCCGCTGCTGCCCCCACCACTGCCCGCCGGCACCAGTGGGAGCCGGTCCAGCGGGCTGTTGAGGGGGCTGCCCTTCTCGATGTACTTGGAGTCGCCCTTGGCCAGCCCTGTGGCGGCCGGATGGTCGGGCACGTCCAGGCTAAAGACCTTGGCGCTCTTGATGGAACCACTGGACGACACGCTGCAGGTCTTGCGGGTCACAGCCGCGTCGGCGCTCAGCTGGCGCTGTAGTGGGTGGTGAGAGCTCTCTTTGTAGGGAGGTGAAAGGAAGCTGGGCCGCTCCAGGGCCCCGGGGGCAGTGGCTGAGGAGGCGGCAGCAGCTGCAGGGAGGGACTGGCACTCGAAGGCCAGCTCGGGGTCCCCACTGCCACTGCCGCCTCCCAGAAAAGAGGCCGAGTCCAGTTTGAGGGCATCAATGCAGTTGTTAATGATCTGGTTGACCTTGTCCACCTCCTTGGCAATGGTGGAGATCTCTGCAGCAGAGCCCTGGCCATTCTCGAGGTCCGGGAGGTCATCCTCGGGCCGAGCCAGACCATCCCCACCGGCGCCTGTGCGCACCTCGATATAGTTGCCTTTGGTGGCCACCTTGGGCGTGTCCAGCCCAGCCTCCAACCCCTTGGCGGTGGGCAGCTTCTCCCCGATCATGGAGGGGATGGAGGCCATGCGAGACACGGGCAGCACGGGAGGCTCACCCAGCTTCTGGGCGGCATGCACAATGGAGCCGGCATCCACATCAGCCCCATAGCGCATCTCCAGGATGGTCTTCTTGACATTGACGGACTTCTGCTTCTCCTCCTGCATGCGCCGCTTGCGCAGGCAGTAGTACACGGCTCCCAGCACGATAACCATGCCGAAGAGACAGCCCAGGATGGTCATGATGTAGTGGGTCGTGGTGGAAGTGCTGGGCGCCAAGTCTCCGGGGACGGGGTCCCGCGTGGTGAAGGTCAGGCAGGTGTGGTTGAAGCGGCGGCTGTTGCGCAACGAGGTCACGCAGAAGGTGTACTCTGTGTGCGCCCGCAGTTTGTCCAGCGTCACAATCTCCTTCTTGTTCTTGAGGGTCATGACGTCGGAGAAGTAGCTGTTGTTGTACTGCACCAGGACGTACATCTTGCTGTAGGGGTGTGGGATGATGACCACCAGGGTGGCCGAGGTGAACGTGACGTGGTGCAGCTTGATGGCGGGCCCTGCCGACGCATCCGTGGTGGACGAGGCTGGCGGCTCCACCGAAAGGATCTCATCGGGGTTGAAGCCCGAGTTCTCGTCCGGCTCCCTCTGGGCGTCGGTGGAGTAGGGTGTGGGGTGACTCACGGGCCGGGCGGGCAGCGAGCCGTTCCGGCACTTGGCCTGGAGTACGGTGATGGCGTTGAGGCTGTGGTAGGGCCGGGGCACCAGCAGCGGGTAGCCGGCAAACTCCCGCGGCGACTCGCACTGCAGGCGGTCGTAGTTCTTGGTGACGTTGTTGAAGACCACGAGCCAGGCCAGGAAGCCGAAGAGGTCGCACTCACAGTTGAAGGGGTTGCCGGCCAGCTCACACACCATCAAGCTGGCGAGGCTGGCAAAGGTGGCGCCGTCCAGGCGGCTGAGGCGGTTAGAGGACAGGTCGATGCTGATGAGGCTCGGGCACTCGGAGAAGGCGGTGGGCGTCACCACCTCGATGAGGTTGTGCTGGACAAAGAGGAACTGCAGGCGGCTCATGCCGCGCAGCATGCCCTCCGTCAGGTTGCTGAGCTTGTTGTAGCCCAGCTGCAGGACCTGCAGGCTCGACTGGCCCAGGAAGGCACCGTCCTCGATGTAGGAGATCTCGTTCTTGGTGAGGTTGAGGTCGGTGAGGTTCCCAAAGCGGTTGAGTGAGGAGTAGAGCACGGCTTTGAGCTTGTTCTCGTTGAGCCGCAGGTCATGCACGGTGCTGTTGATGTGCTGCGGGATGGTCTCGTAGGGCGGCTGGTTCTGGCTGCAGATGGCCAGCCACACGTAGCCCTTGTCGCCCTCAATGAGCCAGCAGTCGGCACTCACGACACCCGGCCGGCACACGCACAGCAGTGCCGCCGCCCACAGCCCCAGGCGCAGCATGGCGCTGGCCTTGGAGTGAGGGGCCGGGGCAAGGCAGGGGGTGCCTAGTGGCCAGAGACTGGGGCTGGCAGTACAGTCCTCCCTGGGGCCGCCACCATCTTGGGGGCAACCCCCAGCACAGGGGCCCCAGGCAAGGTGGGTACAGCTAGTGCCAACTGCTGGGGGCCTTCTAGGGTGCTACAGCAGGCACTAGGCCTGGCTGGGGCTGGGGCTGGGGGCCCCACGGCAGGGTTGCTCCTTGTCTCCTGCTAGGAAGGTACAAGAGTTCTCAGGGCTTGACTTCCTCTCCCTCCTCCTCCTCCTCCTCCTCCTTGTCTTCCTCCTTGGCTTCCGGGCTCAGAACTTCAGATGATTCTCACAGGAAACTGGAGAGTGCTGCACTGAGCAGGGAGTGAGAGAGATGGGGGCAGGAAGGAAGAGACCCATCTGCACCTGGTTCCTGAAAGGCAGCATCGAGAGTGGGTGACAGATCAGTGTGAGGGCTCAGAGCAGCCCTGTCAAGCTCCAGCGCAGGCCCCCCGTCCCTTCTCCACACCCCGTCCCAGGGCCTCTGTGCCAGCAAGCACTCTGGGGTCCCTGTTACATCAAAGAAGTGGGGGTTGGTGGGTGGCAAGAGGCAGGAAGGGGCCCAGGGGCTGGGATGGAGGGAGACAGAAGAATAGTGGGAGTAGGGGCAGAGTCTGAGGACCATGGGCACAGAAGGGACACCGGAGAGAAACAGGTGGGCACAGGTGCAGACACACACACCCCAGCACCCTGGAGACCACGCTCATCCCCCCACCTGCTCAGAGACCCACATGCCCCCACATGAGCCAGACCTCCACGGCATGCACACGCAGACAGCTACACACACAATCTGCACACGACAAGCAGGCGCATACACACATGTCCACGTACCCAAGCGGGCACCCCTGAATCCAGATAAAGAATTAAGAAGCCCAGCAAAATGCCTCCTTTCCTCCAGGCCCAAAGATAAATAATTCATTTGTTGTGTAACTGCTCTTGTTCCAAAAATAATTCCCTTGTCTCAGCTTCCATGGGGGAGGGGGAGTAGAACATCGCAGCTGTGGGGCCCCCCAAGCAGGGGGACGCAGAAGCCAGGGTCTCCCACAGTGGGAGGGCATGGGGAGAGCTCACCCCACAGGCAGAGCAGAGACAAGGGAAAGAAAGGCAAGCCTCTGGGAGGCCAGAGGTACCCCAGCATCATCTCCCCAAAGTGCCTTCCCTGGAACACCTTGATCCTTGGGAGGGGGCCAGCCTTCTGGAATAGCATGGCTGAGGCCCGGCTCCCCTTCCATGGCTGGAGAGTCAGAAGCCCAGAGAGGGACAGAGATTTGCCCCAACTAACACAGCACAGCCTGGACCAGGATCAAGGTTCCCAAGGCACTGAGCCCAAGCCAGAAGTCAGGAGGCCTGGAGCCCCACATCTACTCAGCCCAGTCAGTGAGGTAAACCACAACATCTTCCATTTTCACAGCTACAAAGTGGGTCCCTTTCCGGCCCATTTGATGGGGGAGAAGAAGCAGGGGACTCATGCTGCCCATTTCCAAGATGTAGAAGAGCGGGGGGGGGGGGGGGAACCACGGGGGTCACAGAGGCAGACCATCTGCATCAACCCTCACTTTCCAAGTGGGGAAACTGAGCCACAGACTCAGGGGAGATTTGGCCAGGTTGCCCAGCAAGCTGGACACAGCTCCTTGGACAGACCCCAGCCCCAGCCCCCACCCTGTGCTCTCAACTATGGAAACAGCCCAGCAGGGACCAGGGATGTGAAGATTAGGTCTGAGAAATCCACGCTTGGACACAGAAAGAGACTTTTCACAAGAGCCACCTCTGCCTCTCTCTCCTCCTCCTGGGAAAGTCCAGGAAAGAGCACTTAAAACAATTTTTAAACCTTTGCCATTAAAGCAAAACCAATTTACAGCACTGAGCCCCAGAGGGCTGGAAGAGAGGAAAGGGAAATGGGTGCGGAGGCATGGTTAATCCCACAGGAAGTCCGAGGTGGGGATGGTGAGAGGTGAACAGGGAGTCCAGATGGCCCGCTGGACTAAAGGCTGACGCTATGTCAGAGGCTGTGACGATCTGGACCTCTGAGGCCAGCCTCACACCTCCTCAGTCGCTACAGAACCAGCTTGGGGGTGCCACAAGGCAGCCAGGCAGCAAGGGGTGCCCACGCAGCAGACAGCAGCTCTCTCCTTGGCTGTGCTATGCAAAGGTCTCAGGGATGCAGAGACCTTGGCCCCCATCCAGTATGGCCACTGGCTCCTAGGGCACCCCAGGCCAGTTCTATTCCTCTCTGAGCCTCAGTTTCCCCTCCCACAAGTAGCAAGGTTGTACTGGAACTGCTTGCCACTTCAGAGATCCACGAGCCGGCCTGTCAGAGGACCCTCGTCTGCTCCAATGCAGTCCCTCCTCCTCATCGGGGAATGTCTGGGGACCGCATTTGTATGCAGGTGCACACGCAGGTGGCTCAGAGTGCTGATGCAGGGGTGTGCTGACGTGTACAAGTCAAGGATGTGCGGGCAGGCGCGTGTGCACACGTCCTGTGCATCAGCTGCGGGGGTATGTGCTTGTGTGTGGAGGGGCGGGAAGGTATGTGTGTCGGGGACATCCCAGGGAATGCAAGCACCCATCTATGTTATAGTTGGCATGTTTAAGTACATGTGTGTTCTGTGTGTTCTACACATGTGTGCGCCTACATGCAACTCCAGCCCCTCTCTTCACATCTGAGTTGCTCAAACCAGCATCCCCACAGCCAGACCCAGGGTATTGGACAAAGCCAAGCTGTCTGGAGCCCTGGGAAAGCCCAGGCCCTGCCGAAGGACGGGAAGACGCTGAGTGTGGAGGGGCGTGGGAGAAGAGGCCCACGTGGGAGGGGAGCTAGCCCCCCCACCAGCTCTTCCCAAACAGTTCAGGGTGGGCAGAGGCCCTCCGTGCCCCAACCCCAGCCACTCGGAGCTCTGCCCACCTGAGCCTCAAGGTGACCTGTCTGTGGCCCTTTCTCCTCTTCCTCCTGGTCTCCAGGATGGCTTGGGCTGGAACCAGCTCCCACCCACCCCCGTGACTCAGAGGGAGCTGGGAGGAGGCTCCCATCACCCTGTCCCAGGTGCGTCAGCTGCCCAGTCCCCATCCCCGGCTGCCTGCCTGCCACCCGTGGAGACCTGACGCAGCCAGGGACGGAACAGAGAGGCCGAGGCAGAGAAGGCGCTGACAGCAGCACTTGGCCCCCGGCCCAGCTGCTCACACACTCAAGGTGTGGAGGGTGGGGACGCCAGCCTGTCCTCTCAGGTCTGAGGCTGAGGGTCCAGTGGTCACATGGCCAAAGTCATGCCCTTCCCCTCTTCCCATGAGGGTGGTCCTCCCACACACACACAGCAAGGGGGACAGGGCGGCACCCCACATACCCAGGTGGTGAGAGACGGGAAGAAGGGGGGTGCTGCAGGGAGGAGGCGAGCATTGAGAATGGTGTAAAAGCAAAAATATTAAGACAGCCAAGCAGAGACAGACAGAGGAGGAGAGAAAAGGAGAAAGTGCGTCTGAGACAGAGGCACCGATGGTAGTGAGCTATCTAGATGATAGATGGGGGGGCGGGGGACACGGGCACCTGCTTCCCTCCCCCGCCCAGAGGCCAGGGAGACAATTGACACCTGGTCTGGCTGAACCACCAGAATGCAGCCTGTGACCGGCCCAGAGGGAAGGGGGAGCGGCGGAAGCAGCTGTGGGGCGCAGAGCCCTCTTCTGCCCAGAGCCTTGGTGGCACAGCCCAGGAGGGGTGCAGCCATGCAGGCAAGCAGGCATTGAGGGGTGGCGTGTTCCAGCAAAGAGCAGTCCTCCCTGGCCTGACTGGACCCTTCCCCTAGAGCATTTCCCCATTCAGGTCCCAAGTACCCCACCAGCAGCTGTCTTTAAGGGGCGCTCTCTCCTTCTACCACAGAAGAAACAGCTGCACAGCCAGGGTGCATGCTGCTATCGGGGGCTCCTGGTCTGCAGGTTGCATGCTGTATGACATCCCCTCTCATGGGGACATTCGTGGGCAGAAAGGAGAGTCAGTGAGACCCCACAGCCCTTGCTGCTCTGAGGGCAGAGCTGGTGGTGCAGGGGTGTCAGTTCAGAGCCAGGCAGGACCGCAGACCCCAGAGTCACTCTAGGCAAATGCCTCCCCTCTCCAGGTAGTCAGCTGTCCAGTGATCCCGCTGGCTTTGTGCCCTTTCCACCTGGGTGCTCCAAGGTCCCGGGCCCCTCTTTGGACTCAAAACTGAGAAGACAAGGAGTCCTGGCTCAGCCCCACCCCTGCCCCCTCAGAGGGCAAGCCTGACACAGTGCCTGGCCTCTGTGAATGACAGCCGTTGTTGTTAACGGGGGTTTTATCATTATTTCTTCACAACCCTCATCACTGAAGATCAGGGTTCCGCTGGACTCAAGCTCGCTGAACCTCGGGGTCACGTCCTCTCGGTCCCCTACTGTAGGCTGACTCCCAAGCTTCCCTGTCAGAGGAGCGTCTGGACTCCCGACCCGGGGAGAGCCCCCACTGCACTGCGGTGTGTGGGAGGGGCTGAGGGGGTTGGGCTAACTCCCCAGGGTGGATGAGAGGGTGGACAGAGCGAGGCCAGCTGGGGATGCAGGCAGCGGAGGTCAGCAGGGAAGATGAAGGTCCGATCAGCTATGAGACCCTGGGTGAGTTGCAGGCCCTCTCCGAGCCTCAGTTTCTCCCCGCGTGGCAAGGTGAGTACCACCCGGCTCCCAGAGTTCCCCCGAAATCCCGAGACAAGACAGACACACACACGCTCAGTGCAGGGCAGGAGGCCCCACAAACGCACCACCCCAGGCTCCCCCTTGTGTGACCACACTCTTGCAGGGACACCCGTCAGCTCCAGGAGCAGGTGGGGAAAGCGTGGTCGGTGTCCTGGCCTCCCAGGAGCAGGGACGTGAGGCTCCGCCAGGGAAATCTCATTTGCAGCAGCTCATAAGCCCTGGCACGGGCTCTTCCCTGAGCCAGGCTGGCCAAGGCTCCCGGAGGTGTCATTGTCACCATCCATGTCAATGCCATTACTGAGGATTAGGAGGATGGAGGACTCCTGGGGCCCAGCCAGGTCTCTCAGGCAGGCAGCCGCCTCACCCCTCACTGCTGGAACCCTAGCACCAGGCCAGGAACTCCGCCCTCAGGGATAAAGTCTGCCACCCCCCGGGGAAGAGACTCAAGCCAGGGGTCCAAACACTGGTCTTGTCACCGCCTGGAGCTCCCTGGGCCTCAGTTCCTCGTCTGTAAAATGGGCAGATTATACCTTCACCATGGAATGACCATTCGGTAAGTTAACTGTTTGGATTTCCAGCGCAATGAGCCCTTGCTTCAGGGCATGGATGGTGTGAGGAAGGGTCCTGGGATCGAATGCTGAGCTGTGTGACATCAGGCACATTCCCTAACTCCTCTGGGCTTCAGTCTCCTGGCCTCTAAGATAGTCACATATCCTTTGTCCAATGCTCCTTTGTGTCTTGACATTTGACGTTCCTCGAATCTTTTTTTTTTTTTTTTTTTTTTGAGACGGAGTCTTGCTCTGTTGCTGCCCGGCCTGGAGTGCAGTGGCTGGATCTCAGCTCACTGCAAGCTCCGCCTCCCGGGTTTACGCCATTCTCCTGCCTCAGCCTCCCAAGTAGCTGGGACTACAGGCGCCCGCCACCTCGCCCGGCTAGTTTTTTGTATTTTTTAGTAGAGACGGGGTTTCACCGTGTTAGCCAGGATGGTCTCGATCTCCTGACCTCGTGATCCGCCCGTCTCGGCCTCCCAAAGTGCTGGGATTACAGGCTTGAGCCACCGCGCCCGGCCCGTTCCTTGAATCTTATATCAACCCCACACAGCTGGCGCTGTCAGCCTCATCGTATAGATGAGAAGACGAAGGCTCTCTCCTCCCTGGCTTCCCTCCAAAGAGCTGGGACCATGGCAGGGGCGGGACGTACACTGAACCAGTCTACTGGGTTTTCTGCCCCTGTCAGAGGAAAGGTGCAAGGGGGAGTTGTCCATAAGCCTCGAGAGACTTCGATGTTTCCATCAATCAGGAAGTACTGATTCCAGGCCAGCCGTGCTCCTCAAACCCCTAGGCACACTCCCACCCCAGGACCTTTGCTCTTCTCTCTGCCTGGAATGTTCTTCCCCCAGAATCCCCATAATCCACTTCACTGAGCTGTCTGCTCAATCGCTCCCTACCCCTGACCCCTGCCTTCTCTGGCCCCGCCAGTCTGAAATAACTCACTCCTCACTCAACCCAGGCTTTGGTCCCCTGACAGCAGCCAGCACTACCTAACGTCACTTAGTTCATCATTGCCCTGCCTTGCCCCATCCCCAGCAGAAGAGCAAAGCAGGATTTGACCTTGTTCCCTGCTGTAACCCCCATGCCTAGAACAGGGTCAGACACACAGCAGGTTCTCAGGACGTGCTGTGTGGAATGAGAGCTCCAGGGTAGGGATTCTGACTCAGTGAGAGTCAGAATCTTCAGTATCAGAGGGAGAAGCCTCCCTGTGATGGGGCACAAAATGTGCCAAGCCTTCCTTTTGGCCTCACCACCCTCCTTATGCCACCCATTTTATAGGCAAGGAACTGAGACTCAGAGAGGTGCAGTGATGCGCCCAAGACCACACAACCAAGAACCCAGGCCAGCGTGAGCTCGTGGAACCAGCAGACTTTCCAAGACTCCTCCCTGGAAGATGATGTCCCATCAACTGCCAACATCCAGTGACAAGGCTCTCAGCACCCACCTGAAGCTACTGGTTCTCCTTTTTATTTTCCTTTCCTCACTGCAGCCTCCACCTCTCAGGTTCAAGTGATTCTCCCTCCTGCCTCAGCCTCCCAAGTAGCTGGGACTACAGGCGCGCGATCACACCCAGCTAATTTTTGTATTTTTGGTAGAGATAGGGTTTCACCATGTTGGCCAGGATGGTCTCCATCTCTTGACCTTATGATCTGCCCGCCTCGGCCTCCCAAAGTGCTGGGATTACAGGCATGAGCCACCGTGCCAGGCCTTTTTTCTTTCTTTTTTTTTTCAGACAGAGTCTAGCTAGCTCTGTCACCCAGGCTGGCGTGCAGTGGCACAGTCTCAGCTCACTGCAACCTCTGCCTCTCAGGCTCAAGCAATTCTCGTGTCTCAGCCTCCCGAGTAGCTGGGACCACAGGCTCACGCCACCACACCCAGCTAATTGTTTTGTATTTTTGGTAGAGATGGGGCTTTACCATGTTGCCCGGGCTGGTCTTGAACTCCTGAGCTCAAGTGATCCACCCACCTACGCCTACTAAAGTGCTGGGATTACACCCAGCCATTGCACCCGGCCCTGATTCCCTTCTTGAACAGCTACGATTGCTGGAAAATTCTTCTATTACAAAGCCAAGTCTGGCTCCTTGTGCTTCTGTTCATGGCTGCCACCTCACTCTCTGGAGCCACTAGGGACAAGGCCAGTACCCGGTAAAGACCCTTCTGACATCTGCTGGTCTGTTATCGTTCTGTTTATCCAAGCTAAGCAGCACCGCGTCCTCTACCTGTTCTTCTATGCTGTGGTGTCAAGTCCCTCCTGCCCTTGGGTACAGCTGCCCGGGTCATGCTTACTGTCAAGGGCCCTCTTACAATGTGTTGCCTGGAACCAAGCACCAGTGCCGATGCGTTCGGAGCAGGATCAGCTCCAGAGGCCTCCACCTCCCTCGGCTGGGCTCCCTGCTTCTGTTCACGCAGTGAGAGTAAGAAGGGACCAGCGTTGTGTCCTCACCTTGTCCTAGATGTCAACCAAACCCCCAGGCCCCTTCACACACACGGCCAGGCAGCCCTGGTGCCCTCTCAAGGTCCTTGGGCAGCTCTGGGCAGTATCCGTTTAGGTCTTTTCCAAGGTGCTGGGTGTTCATCCACCCCCATTCAATCATGTCTTGTTAGTCTCAGTCCTGCACACCAGCTGCTCTGGGTCCTGGGGGAGCTGGCTCCTGCCCCTCACTGCCTTGGCACCTGCTCCGGGCTCTGTGTCATCCTGCACTGGGTGAGCAGGCCATGACTGCATCTGTGTCACAGGGAAACAGGGACCAGGCCCGGGCGAGGGGCCCTGCCTGTAGTTTAGCCCTGGGCTGGGTAAGGCATGCGGCCCAAGCAGCCGCGCACTGCCCATGTTTCTTACGCGTTTCACATGTATTCCCTGAACACTTACTATGTGTCTGGCCCTGGGGCAGACAGATTTGCCTCCCCTTCACTAAGCTGCCTTCTTACTCAAAAGAGCTTAACAAGAACGACACAGCACCAACATCTGACAGCCGAGGCGTCGGGGGCTCTGCAAGGCCTTGGTGCTTTGGACGCGCATCTCCAGGCGTAACCTCAGCCAAAGAAGGGGCTTGGGGCTGGGCCGCAGTGTGACCTCGGGCAAGTCAGCACCTCACTTCCCTGGGCCTCAGTTTCCTCATCTGTTTGGAGGAAAACCACAGTACACATGTGTCTCTGGTTTGCTGAGCCACCCCAAAGCCCTGTCACCTGCCCACCGACCGTGTCACCCCCCATGGCTCACCTGGTCCCCGTGCCTCCCCTGCTCACAGGGTGCCACAGTCATCTTTAGTACCTACTCCGTGTCCAAGCCTTGGTGGAAGGAGAGAGGCAGGGGGTGGAGGGTTTCACCAAAGGGCTTGGCCCAGGCAAACCGCCCCGTGGCCCGACAGGAGAGGCCTGAGCCTGGTTCTGGGGGCAGCTGTAACCACACAGCCCGTGAGCAGGGCCCACTCCCTGGCAAACCCCCACCCCAGCCCACCCACCACCAGGCACCTGGGGATAGGATTGTCCCACAGCCAAGGATGACCTGTGTTTAAAAACCTACCTCCTGGCTTTCCTGGCTTTCCCAGAATTCTCCAGGCTACTCAAGACTGCTTCCCTCACCCGCTCTCTCCCCAGCCTGGCCTTTACCTCTCCTCCCCTGGATCCCACCTCCTCCATGGACTCTGCCTCTCACACCTGACCCCACCTCCCCCACCTGACCCCTGGCCTCACCCTCATTTGACCCCACCTCCTCACCCCCCCACGACCTCTAGCCACTCCCCACTTGCCTTTGCCTGACCCTGCCTCCCCCACCTGACCCTGCCTCCCCCACCTGACGCCTGGCCTCTTCCCACCTGACCCCAATTCCCACTCCCAACCCCTGCCCTCTCCCCACCTGACGCCTATTCCCACTCCCAACCCCTGCCCTCTCCCCACCTGACGCCTATTCCCACTCCCAACCCCTGCCCTCTCCCCACCTGACGCCTATTCCCACTCCCAACCCCTGCCCTCTCCCCACCTGACGCCTATTCCCACTCCCAACCCCTGCCCTCTCCCCACCTGACGCCTATTCCCACTCCCAACCCCTGCCCTCTCCCCACCTGACGCCTATTCCCACTCCCAACCCCTGCCCTCTCCCCACCTGACGCCTATTCCCACTCCCAACCCCTGCCCTCTCCCCACCTGACCCCAATTCCCACTCCTGACCCCTGGCCTCTCCCCATCTGACCCCTGCCCTCTCCCGACTTGACCTTCGCCTCCCCCACCGGCCCCTGCTGGCCCCCTCAGCTGCAGCCCCTGGGCACTACTCACCAGTGTCCACTGGACCCGCTCTTTCACCAGTGCCTGCGCAGCACGGCTGCCTCTGCCTGCATGGCCTCCATTCATTCATTCAATAAACATTTATGGAGCACCTACTATGTACCAGGCGCCGGCTAGGCCCGCCCTCCCGGCTCTGCCTCCTCCACCTGCTCCTCCTCCAGGGTCCCAAGGGGCGAACGCTTCCCTGCCCTCCAGCACCCTCAGGGCTGTCCCAGGACAGGGGCAGTGCATGTGGGGACCCCAAGGGGGAAGTGGAGACTCCAGTGGCGGAGAGCGAAGCCCCCTGAGAGGTAGCCCCGGGAGGGATGGGCGGCCACGGACAAGATGAAAAGAGGCTTCAGTGCTTGCACCGGCTGGGCCTCCGCACTTCCCATATGAACTCATTTGATCCTGGGCCAACTTTAAACGTCTTAAAAGCACTATCACTGTTCCCACTTTGCAGATGAGGAAACTGAGGCCTCACAACTGCTATGCAGTGGCTTCCAGCCTCCACGGCCCCAGGCTCTCTGTTCAAGAGCTGCTCTGGGATCCTGTTTCGTCTGGATGGTGGTTTTCACTTTTTTTTTTTAAATCAGTTGCCAATACTGAAAACTTGGCAGATTTTATTTCAAAAATTCTCATTTCTGAAATCCACTGATACAGGGAAGATGTGGCTTCCCTGGGTCTGCATCCCTGGAGGGACAGCAGTGGCATGGGCCGGGGTGGCGTTCAACCTCCTCCCTGCCTCTCTGGTTTAGGTGGCCAGCTGACCCCCGCACACTGGAGTTTATGAGGCCAGCAACAAGGGGACACCAGCATGGGGACAAGTAGAACCCCAGTCTGTCGGGTATTCCTGCGAGCCTCTCAGCCTGGGACCTAAGGGTGCCCCAATCCCTGCCTCCTGTACTTGACCCCTGCCTGACCTCAAGCCCCCTCCCCATCCTCCTGACCCACGGCTGCTGGGTTTTAGCACCAGGATACTAACAGCCTGGATCTGTCATTCAGGGAGGGAGGTCTCCAACTACGAGTCTGGGGCTCAAGGGTCCTAGGATGTATCTACCATTTATTTGGTCCTAAAAGTCTCCTGTGTCTTGGCCTTTGTGGGTCACCAATTCTACAGGACTTTAAGCTGTCCTGACCCTCCGACAGCTTCCCCTTGGCTCCAAGCAGCCCCACTGGGGAGAGGTCCCCAAGCCAAGGGAGCTCCCACACAGCCACCCCAGGCCCACCTGCCACCCTGTGGGGCCCACTTCTCCACTGCCAACAACCCTGCCTGGGTCAAGTTTGGGGCTCCTACTGGGATTTGGGGTTACCCTCTCCCAAACATTATTCCCACCCCCACAGAACGCTGCCAGCCGACCTAGCCTAGGTACTGTTTCCAGGCATGGCCGCTGTGGACACCAGGAGACCTGAGTTCCTGAAGCCACACCACAGTTCACCAAGGGGCCCTGGGGTTTCTGGAATGGCTCCTTGGTCCCACCCCTCTCGCCACGGACTTAGGATGCCCTCACTCTGCTCACCTGGGACTGGGAAACCTGCCTGCCACGCCCCAGCCCCCTGTCCCTACCAGGGCCCAGCACCCAGGGTCCTGGAGCCCTCTAGGCCCAGGCTGAGAAACCCCTCCTGAGGCCACAGCCCACTCAGCTTCTGTCGCTTCAGAACCTCTAACCAGGCGGTCGCAAGGGGTCACTATGGACACTACCTGGGGTGGCCCAAATTCCCTCCCCCTGGCCCTGAGACCAGCTTTCTCTAGAGCAGGTGGGAGGGTCCAGGCCAGACTGACGGCCGCCTCTGAGGCCACAGGGGGCCTGCAGCTGCAGCATCAGAGAACAAGGAGGCTCTGTCAGCGCAGAGGGGTCGACACCGAGCCCCGGAAACTCCCCGGGGAGGGCCGCCCCAGGACTGCCGGCTGGGCAGAAACCACAGCCCGAACCTGAGGCTATCTATGTGACAGCTCCTGCGTCCACCAACCCCGCGTGGCCAGTCCACCAAGACTGGACCTCCCTAATGTGCTGCCAAAGTGCAGGGTCCACATTCAGCTGGAATCCGGGCTACGCCACCTCACCCCGTGGTCCTGGCAAGCTAATCTTTCCTGGGTCTCAGTTTCCTCTTCTGTAAAGTGGGACAAGAAGGGCACCAGCTCAGAGGGCTGTGGAGGGGATGGCCACAGGCCAGGGTCTGGGCAGGGTCACAGCTCCAGGAAGCTGCCTCCTGCAGGTATCGCTGTGGGGGCCTGGTGCGTGGCACCGTGGCACGTGCCAGGCAGGCAGGAGGACCTCATTACCCACCGCAACAATAACAGTGAGGAAGGATGGGGCCTGGCCTGACAATGTCTTCCTTTCAGTCCCGAGGGCAACACACCCCTCTTTGCCTCTGTCCCTGTCCCCTCTCTGAAGTCCAGCCCCCCCCCAACAGCCTGCTCCGACCCCCACCTTCAGCCTGTTCCCCGGCCTCGGTTTCTCTCCCATTGCCAAAGCACAATGGCTGTTATAATTAACGAATTATCTCAGTGTGACAGCTGTGGTCCTTTGAAAATTAGCTTGAATAACAAGATCCTGGTGTATGGTAATTTCTTATCCTCTTTCTCCCCCTTTCTCTCTCCCTCACTTCAGCCTTGTCATGCATGCAAATGTTTTTCCCCTTTTCCTCCTTCCCCAACACCTTCCCCCCTGTAGCCGCCTCGTCCTGCTCAGGAGGGTAAGGGACAGACTAAGCTTCTGCCTTTGGGTGAAAAGATGCAGGAGCTGACCCTCCTGGGCACCTCATCCGCGCTGGCACCAGGCACAGCGCCTGACACGTCGCCTTCTGAAATCTCCCCGCAGACCTAAGTCCTACCACTTCCTTCCTGGGCTGGGGACCTGCAGCTCTGCTTTCCTGTGACCTCCCAGGCTGTGGCCCCTCGGGCTCCTCTGCTTGTACGCTAAGCACTGGCCTCCCCTGACGTCCTGGTCCCTGCTCACTGCCTTGCCTTTCTCAAACCTGCTTCCCCCTCCCCTACCCCAAGAGCCTCTCCCCCTCCCCTACTCCCAAGGCTTCTAATGTCAGCCCCAGGCTGACCACACCCAAACCACGGTACCCAGCTGCCTCCTGGGCCCTTCCCTGGCACCTGAAACTCACTCATCCATGTCCACCTCCATGACTGGACTCATCTCCCACAGCCCCTACCCCTTCCTCCCCTGCTTCTCTCCCAGTTCCCAGACCCGTTGAGAGGCACCCACACCTCCCCACCTGCCCCTACTCCCTCCTTGGTGCCACTTCCTCCCCCTACTGCTCCTGCTGGTCTCTCTACCTCCAACCCTACCTCCCCACTCCATGCCCCCTCCACCCAGCAGAAGATGAGCTTTCTAGAACGTCAACCTGAGCATGGCACTCCCTGCCGAAAAGTCTTCGTTGGCTCAGGCTGATCTGGGAAAATTCCAACAGCATCCAGAGCCCAGTCCACGTGGTCCTGCGGGAGCCGCTGCCTGTTCTGCCCTCCTACCTGCCTGCCTTCTTCCGACCTGGCTGGGGTCTCGCCTGTGGGTCCCCACAGCCCCCTGCCCTTCCTCCATCACAACCGGAATCATAACTGCTGCTGCCACCCCTGGACTGAGTTCCCCGAGGAAGGGTCCTGCTTCTCCCAGTAGGTGCTCAATAAATATTTGTTCATGGCTGAGTGAAGGAGGCCAGCTCGCCACCCTCATATAGATAAGGAAATCGAGGCTCCGAGTAATTCATGACTTGCTCAGATCACACAATTCATGCAAAAGACAAAACCGGGATTTGAACCAGGTCTGTGACTCCAGTGCTGGGTGGGCTCTTCTGCTCCCTGGGGAGGTCGGGGAGGGGTCAGCTTTTGCACAGATCTCAGGGGGACTTGAGTCTCCCTCCAGTCTCAGTTGGGCAATAAAGAGACCAGCTTCTAGCCTAGGCTGTCACTCCCTTGAGTTTGACCTTGGACTAGCCACATGACTCTCAGGACCTCAGTCTTCTCATCTGTAAAGTGGGAAGGAGCCCCGCCTCACTCTGTATCCCAGAGGGTGGCTGCTAGGGCAGAAACTCAGGTTTTGGAGAAAGCCAGTCCTGCTAACATCTGGGATTTTCCTGACCTCGCCCTCCGAACCCAACTGCATTGCCCTTGGCAGGCACCCCCCAGGGCTTTGTGGAAGGGGTCCCCAGGATGGGAGAGGTCACGGAGAACAGGAACCCTTTCAGTGGGAGGTAGTGGGAGAAGCATGGGGGGCTTGGGAGTCAGATCATGACCTTGGGCAAGAGCTTCCTCTCCAAGCTCGGCGTCCTCCTCTGTGAACTGGGGCCGCAATGAGGACTAACGTAAGCAGTGCCTGACACAGTGCAGGAGCTGCCAAGGCCCCAGGGCTGCAAGGTTCTATGGGAATGTGATCCTGAAGTGTGTCCCAGAGAAGGGGAGAGAAGAGGGTGAGACAGAGAAGGACCAGCTGTTCCTGACTCGCCCTCAACAGCCTACAATGGCTCCCACTGGCCCCAGAATAGAGCTCACGCCCCGACCTATGGCCCTAGAACCCCTCTCTCCCTCTGTAAGCTCACACCCCACCATGTCCTCTCGCAACCCTACGGAATTGGGGGCATGCCCACACCCACGTCCACCAGGCTGTTATTCACTGGCCGTTAGCTGGTCCTAACCCTAGGACCCATTCCCACCTGACCCCATCCCCTGGGCCCAGACCTTATGCCTCCTCCTCTGAGAAGCCTTTGGAGATCTCCCTTCTGCAGGGTGACTCCCCTGCTCTGCCCCCACAACCCCAAGGTATAGCCCTTGGAATCCTGGATGGGTCCTAGAGATCATCTCCCCCATTTTACAAGTGGGGAAACTCAGGTACGGATGAGGAACAGCAGCTCTCCAGTGATGCACTTGAACCCGGGTCTCTGCTGCATCCAGCCCGCCAAGCAGCTTCTCTCCTGGTGTTGAGCTGTTTAGCCCTTGCCTGTCTTCTCCACGCCCCGCCCTGCCCAGAGCTACCTGAGGACAGGACCCCATCTTCCTCTCTGCGCCCCTCCCCCAGTGCCCAGCCTAAGGCCTGGCGCATAGTAGGCACTCAGTAAATGTCTGTTGAATTGAATTGCGCTCAGGGCGGCCAGTCGTCTCTGCTCTGTAAGAAAAGCATAGAGTTAGTGGAGCTCTCCCCAAGACCAGGGGGTAGGAACCAAGCTGGTAGGGTGAGGAGCCTGGCCTGCCCCAAGGAGCCCATGGGCCCTGGGGAGGGGACCTGGGAAGCTGGAACATTCAGACTTAGATGAGTCTGAATTCCGCCCCAACAGGCAGCATGGCTCTGGTAAGTCACGCTGCGGCAGGGCCTCACTGGCCTCATCTGTCAAATGGAGATGACACTCCGGTCCCTCCAGGCTCTGAGGACTGCTCGTGATGAGGACCAGAGAGATGTGAGGAGTGTAAACAGTGACCCCCAGCTCACAAGCATGGAGTGCCCAGTGCCAGACACTGGAGAGTCGGGTGCGAGTGATGCCCATTCTACAGATGAGGAGACTGAGGCTTGGAGAGGGGCCTGGCTTGCCCAAGGCCACACAGCCCGTGCATTGATCTCATGCTGTACACACGGCCTCCCTGCCAAGCCAGAAGGAAGCAAGGTGTGAAAATGGACCCCAGAGGAAGAAGCTGAACCCACCAAAGGGTGGCCCCAACCCTCACCCAGGCTGGCAAAGATTCTGCAGGCAAAGGGCCCAGCGTGAGCCCCAGAGCTGTGAAGGGAAGGGTGAGAAGCCGCATTCTCCCCTCCCCATGGGGGTGAGCTCTGATTCCACAGCCCCCCAGAGGGTTCAAAGGCGTCCTCAGATCCAGTGGCTGCAAAGGCCTGGGCAGGCCTGGGTGTTAATATAGAACAGTAGAGACTATAAATACATGGCCAGGCTGGACACTGCAGGGCAGCCGACCTGGCACAGTCAAGACAGAGGCTCTAACCCCAGCCCTGCCCCCTCCCGCCACCCTTCTCCCTTCTGGGCCTCGCTTTCCTTGCTTGTCAACAGCAGGCTGCTCCCCGACCATGACTGCCAGAAGGTTCTTTACCCAGCAACACACGGTTTTCTGAACCCAGCCAGGCCGGCCCAGGGGGAGGCCCTGGAGGCCCAGGCAGAGACCTGGGAGAAGAGAAGGATGTACAACAGGATCACCCCGGATCCCTGAGACAGCCAAGTGAGGGGCTTGGCTATGCCCCTGCTCACCGGCCTGGAGCTGAGAAGAGGCAGAGAAAGGAGCCTAGAAGGCAGCCATTCATTCGTTCCCTCCCTCTTCATTCAAATAGCCATTCTGTAAGCACTGCCTCCTGGGAGCAGAGGACTCACAGCCAAAGCCAGGCCCTCTGTTTGGGGCTCTAACGGGGAAGACAGGGAGACGAATGAGCTTGTCTTTCCTTATCCATCCAAGGCTGTGTGGGGCCATCCTCCGGCTACTGACCCCCATCCCAGGTCGCATGACAGGGACACTGGTTTCACATCCAACTTCTGCCTGGACCACAGCCTCGTAGAGGACAGGGACCAAGTGTGGACAGTCTCACTCAGCCTGTAAACCCAGGGCCCGGCACCTTCCCCAGCAGGCTCTCTGTACACGTCCACGGCTGAAAATCACCCTGGGAACACAACAGAGCCACCACGCACAGGGCCATGACATGGGCCCAGGGACAGGGGAGCACACCGCACTGGCATCCGCTGTGTGCCAGGCCCTGCACACTTCACACGTGGCAGCCACACTGTCATATGAGGGAACTGAGGCTGAGAAACGACAAGACACATGCCCAAGAGCCCACGGCTAAGTGGCCCGGTGCCCACGACTCCCCAGATATAAGTCCAGCTGATGCAGCAGACTGAGCTTCAAAAGGACGGTGTCTGGGACTCCCCGAAGGCCAAGCATAGGTGAACAGACAGCGTCCCACTTCCTCATCAGAGCCTCAAATCAACCCCGAGCAGCAGACAGACCTTTACATGACAGGGAGAGAAACTGTGGCTCTGAGAGATGACCCTGTCCCCAGCCCCAGGCCTCGCAAATACTGGAAAGGCCCTTCCCAGGCAGTGCGTGCGTCCCACGTCTTCTGAGACTCAGGGGAAAGGGATGCAGACCTGGGCCCAGGCCCAACTCTTGCCCTCGCTTGGCTGGGTGACATGGGCAGTGACCGGCCCCCTCAGAGCCTTGGTTTCCCCAAGAACCATCTCCTCCGCCCCATGTAGCTGCTACAAGGAAGAAAAGGATAACCAATGAGCGACTCCCCTTTATAAACTGTAAAGGGCCATTCATCTTTCTTCTTCCTTATTGCTGTCAGTGCAACAGAAGCACTGTCCACCTTAACGGAATTTAACCGTTACTGTTACACTTTCCTTGGCCCTCCTCAACCAATTCTCCACCCTCGTCTCTAAAAAGGCTGACTCGTGTTTGTGAGATGCTCACAATGAACTGACCCTTGTTAAGGGATTCTCTCACATTTCATCTTCAGGATACTAGGAACCAGTTTTTTATTGCCCAGGCTGGAGTACAGTGGCACGATCTGGGCGCACTGCAACCTCCACCTCCTAGATTCAAGCAATTCTCCTGCCTCAGACTCCCGAGTAGCTGGGACTACAGGCGCGCACCACCACACCCAGCTAAATGTTTGGATTTTTAGTAGAAATGGGGTTTCACCATGTTGGCCAGGATGGTCTCCAGCTCTTGACCTCGTGATCCACCCACCTCAGCCCCTCAAAGTGCTGGGATTACAGGCGTGAGCTACCGTGCCCGGCCAGAAGCAGGTATTATTTTTCTTCCCATTCTGCAGATAAGGGAAGTAAGGCTCTCAGAGATTAAGTGACGCCCCCAAGATCACATTGCAAGACAGTGAGCGTGCTCCCCACGTCACTGTATATTTGCCCCCACATATCTGTATGTTCCACTCTCAGTGGCTGCTAGAGCCCTCTGGTTGGTTAATGGCCATCTGTTCCCCAGTTTATCCGACTTCCCAGATGTATGTCATATTCATATTTCCATCAGCAACAGCTCACGCACCCCTTTCCAAGGCCTTCAGGAGCTCCATTAATCATTCAGACACACCTGCATATTCATGAACTTCCGAATTAATACAGGGTCCCTTATTACTTCAGTCCTGCTGCCTGCATTAAAGACACTTCAACTTCATTCATTATTAAACTCCCCCTGATACATGATCACACCCCTCTTTCACAGAGGGGGACAGCACCCAGGCCCCGGAGCTGGCAGGCCTGCTCCCAGTGACAGCTGCTGTGTGACTTTGAGCCAGGCCCTCACCCTCTCTGAGCCTCCTGCATGTTTACCTGGTAAAATCAGGCAAAGGATGGTATCTGACCACCACCTGGCCTCATCAGGGTGGCCCTGTCTCAACCTTTGTCCTTTCTCTGCATGTCTTTCTTGGACTCACATAATCCCTCCTCAAAACAGAAGTCAATCCTCTCTGGAGTTTTCCTTATGCTCCCCCATCAACAGCCTCCACTCGCACCTGGGCCTGGGCCTGGGCTTTGCAGTCTGTGGGCCTCAGGTCCTGGCACTGACCCATCATCTTGAGGGCGGCATCTCTGAGCTAACTGGGATTGGGCTTGGCAGACGATGACAAACGTCCCAAATCAGAGAGGACAACTGACACCCCCCAACCAGTTGCTGGACTCCAACTGCCACACAACAATATCGATGATGACAACAGTAATAGTAATAGCACCCAGCACTTACTGAGCCTGGACCATGCACCAGGCCGTGCGCCAAGTCCCCCACTGTCCCATCCTTAGATCAACCTCCACTTAACAGATGGGAAAGCTAAGGCCAGTGAGGTCAAGTCATCTCCCTAGGCAAGGCTGGAGCTGGCTCTGCACCCAGGCCTCTCTCATTCGGGGTCCTCAGGGAGTCCCCATCACATGTGCCACCAGAAGGCCCCGGCACTCGGCCACCCTCTTGCCCTGGCTCCTTCCAGCACCTTCTTCCCAAGCTCTTCCTTTATAGGCACGATCTCTGCCTAATGGAGCAGCAGGCGACACGGAATGGGTCCCCCATTCGCTGGCAGATGCCCCAATCCATCTCCATTATGCCTGGTGCTAAGCAGCGCCACAAATGAAGCGAGATGATGCCACTGCCAGCGTCACTCCTGCTGGCTCCGACCTGCCTGCCACCTCCACCCAACGTGCACACCAGGCCGCAGGGCCAGGACTGATGTCCACAGGCCCAGCTGCCACCTCCTACAGATGCCAGGAGGGAGGCTGTGCTCCTGGCCCCACTGGCTGTGTGACTGTGGGCCCCTTACTTAACCTCTCTGTGCCTCAGTCTCAGCACCCGAATTACGCCTGACTCCACCCTTCCCCTCGTCTTTCATTTCCCATCCATTTTGACACTTCTCCAGGCCACACGCCTGCGTGTCCACTGCTGTCCCTCAGTCCAAGCTTGTCTGGATGGCAGCACCACTTCCCAGGGTCTCCAGTGTGCCCCAAGGTCCCCCCCTTCCTCTGCTCGGCTCGGGTGCTGTCTTTTGTGGACTCACCGAGGCCTCTTTCTTAACGCCCTTTCAGCCACTTCCACAGTTCCCAGGCTAAAGCCAGGTGTTCTCCTGAAGGTCAAGGCCCTTCAAGGGCCTGGTCCGGCCACCTGTTCCAGGCTCCCTCCTGCCCTCCTCCTGGGCAGCCTCACCTCTCCCAGGGTGACTCCTTGGTGAGCGTCCGGCCCCCCTGGACCGTCGGGGGCCGCAGTGGCCAACACAGTGAGTCCTCCCCTGCAGCTTCCGCCCCCGGCACACAGTACGCAGAGCGATCCCACAGCCTGAAGGGATGCCTCCGTCGAGTGCAGACAGCAATTTCATCCCACGGGCCGTGGTGACTGTCAACAGTGCCTCATACGCTGTAAATGAAGAACTCTTCACTCCTCGCCTGGGACTGAGCACTGGGTTGGCTGCCGCAAACTCAACACCCTCCCCCGACCTTACAGGATGTCAAGATAAAGATCGTCAGGCTGGGCACAGTGGCTCACGCCTGTAATCCCAACACTTTAGGAGGCCAAGGCGGGTGGATCACGAGCTCAGGAGTTCAAGACCAGCCTGGCCAACATAGTGAAACCCCATGTCTACTAAAAATACAAAATTTAGCCGGGGAAGGGGGCACATGCCTGTAATCCCAGCTACTCGGGAGGCTGAGAGGCAGGAGAATCACTTGAACCCAGGAGGCAGAGGTTGCAGTTAGCCAAGATCGCGCCACTGCACTCCAGCCTGGGTGACAGAGTGAGACTCTCTCAAAAAAAAAATTAAAATTAAATTACACAAAGATTGTTGGATTAACTTCTCAGATGGGAAGACGGAGGCTCAGAAAGACGAAGTGGCCTCACCACATCACAGTTGGTAAGTGGTAAGGCTGGGATTCAGACCCGGCTCTGCCTGTGCCTGGTGCCGGCAACCAGACGAAATGTCCTAGAAGTAGTCAAGGAGCATCAATCGAGTGCCAACCACATGCCAGACCCAAGTAGGCATTTACATCAATCACTTCACGAAACCCCCTCCACGGCCCCGCGAGACAGGCACTGTTTTTCCACCCATCTGAGACACGAGGGATCAGGCCCAGAGTAGTGAAGCCACTTTCCAAAGGCACACAGCTAAGAAGCGGCAGGGTCTGAGACACACCAGGGTGTTGCCCCTTCTAGCTCTGCCCAGATCTCCTTCCCAGCCTCCTCTGCTGTCTGGGGCACTCTGGGGGAGAGAAGTGCCCCTTGGCTGGCTCTGCAGCAGCCAGGAGTGGTGCAAAGCCCTTCTCTACCTGGGCCTTGGCTTCCTCACCCACGGGGGGCGGTGTGGACAAGACAACCCGGGGATCCTGTCAGCACTGGCACAATATCCGTGCACCCATGGGCCCTCCACACACCAGGCTCTGGGCCTGGCACCGTGGGTTGCAAAGACCTGCAAAAGTAGTGTCTGGTGTGTAGGGCATCACCAAGTGAGGTCCAGGGTGGGAGGGGCAGGGAGCCACCTGTTCAGGGCTCAGGGGACAAGCAGGGTGCAGGTCCCTGTCTGCTGTCAACACAAGCACCACAGAGCCAACAGGAAGCCAGAAGAAGGGTCATGGACATGGCTGAGCCCCCAGACACGGCGCTGGTGATTAAGTGAGAGGCTCAGCACCTCTGAGGACCCGCTACCACCCAAAAGGGCTGGAGACCCCTGGAAGGGCTGCACCCAGCTAACCAGACATTCCACATCCAATGAGCACCTGGCCTGGGAATTCAGGCACACTGTGGAAAAGGCAAAGACAAGCCAGGAACTTACAGACAGACAAATGCACCGGAGACTTCAACATTTAAAGAAAGCTTCCTGTGAATTATTTTATAAACTAAGTATCAGCCTCCAATTCCTCATCAAAAGCTTGAATTTTCAGATTGGGTCTGCCGAAAGTGAGCTAACACTCCTGGCTTTCTAGGTGCTTCTGTATTGCATGCCCCAAGGGTGGGACCAGGGCTGTGTCCCCACCATGTCCCCAGCCCCCAACGTGGGGCCAGCATGAAGAAGAGGCTCAGCAAATGCTGCAGGAGCCAACTCCGTTAGCAGACTCATTTCCAAACCCCAGGAGCAGAGCTGCTTGGGTGCCAGGATCCCCTGGCTGGCACACCTTGTGCCATCTACTTTCAGACCCTCTGGGGCACTTTGAAGGAGGTCAGAGCTGGTAGATCCCTTAGCACTACTCTGTCATGCAGCAGGTGAGGAAACTGAACCCAGAGAGGACAACAGCCTTGAGCCCCATGGCCTCCTAGCCACGCCCCTTCCCCTTCCAGGCCCTCCCTTCCTGCCCAGACCCACTAACCACCGCTGCTCCTCCAGGCTCTGTCCCTGGCCTGTGGCGCCCTCGTCTGGCCTCTCCTCCAGGGTGGCTGCATGCATGCCCCTGGCTGCTCAGATCGCACTCGGTCATGGCCACCACCGCCTGCCTGGTTGCTCAGGCCACAGATCCCAGCTTTCCCATCACCTCCTGCCTCTCCCACTGGAAGATGAAGATCAGACCAGCCTCCAAGTGCATGCCAGGACAGGCCACTATCATCACTTGCCTGTCCCTCACAGGGATCTTTTTTTCCAGCCAGAGGGAGCCTTCCGCAGGGCAGCTCTGACGCTGTCTCTCCTGCTCAAAATCTTTCTAGGGCTCCCTGCAGCCCCAGGGCCAGAGACTAAGCTCCTTCTTGGTAGGTGACCACTAACACCGTGAACTCCTACCAGCTTCAGCTCGGGCATCACCTCCTCCAGGAAGCCTGCTTTGAATCCCTGGTCTGGCTTCACCACTCTACTCCACAGCACCCCCATGCTCACCAGCTCCAAGTGGCATCCCATTGAAGGGTCACTGTGTCCCCTCCAGAGGGCCAGGAAGCACGGCGTGCCCCTCTGTGTCCCCTCTGTGCCCCCAGTGAGAAGCCTGGCACAGAGAAGACACCCAGGGAGTGAAAACTGAAAAAGCAAAAGAACCACATAGGCCCCCAGGCATGTAATTCCCAGCTGGCCTCTGTCTCCACTCACTCACCCCCACCCACACTGAGTGTGCCCATTATGACTGATGACAGCCAGGCCTCCCAGCTCCTTCTGGCTGCTGTGACCATCAGGAAGCCATCCAGTATGATGGCTCCCATGCTGGCCCTGCCCTCAAGACAGTCTGGTCAGGCGGGTGCAGAGGGACAGAGAAAGGGGAGGAACGTGGACAGAGACCCTGCCGGGAGCCTCGCCTAGACCACAAGGTCAGCTGACACTGCTGGCTTGTGGGAGCCCCGTGTGACCTTATCAGGGGACATGGGGCTGTCACTTCCAGATGAGGAAACTGAGGCTCCAACAGCAAGCAGTGACCTGAACCCAGAGATCAGTATTGGTCTCCTGCCCGCTTCTTCTAACACTGGATCCAGGAGCTTCCTAAGCGTGAGGAGGGGAACGAGTTTACCGGGCTGGACATTTTACAGGCGTTCTGGGAGACTGTGGGCACCCGGGAAAGAACACCAAGTCTGGGGTCCTCATAACCTGGACTCAGACCCTTATTCGGTTCCCCTCCCAGATGTGTGGCCTCGGCAGTCTGCGCAGCTTCTCTGAGCTGATGTCTTCACCGGACCCCAGGGATGCGAGGCTGCCCTGCAGGGTTGCTGTGTTAAATGAGATGGTAAGGACACAGCCAATAACAGCTGAACATCTTCCAGGCCACGCTGCGGGTGGATTATTTCATCTAATCCTCACAGTGACTCTGTGAGGCTGAGTCTAACGGGGTCCCCATTTGACAGACAATGAAATGAAGGTGGTGAGGTCAAACGCCTTACCCAAGACCAGGCAGCTGCGGGTGGCGGAGCTAGCGCTCAGTCCTGGGTAGACCGTGCTGAGCACATGGAGGGCCTCACTAAACGACATTCTTTTTTGACTCCAACCTGCCCTTTATTCCTCAAAGGCCCCTGAATATACTGGCCCCCAGCCTGGCCTCTCCCTCCTGCAAGCCTTTGTAGGGACTGTTCCAGCCACCTGCTGTGTCTCTCCCTCCACTTCCAGAAAGCAAACCTCTCACCTTTTACATTCTGATCAAATGCTACCTCTTCCACTGAGCCGCCCTGGGCTCCACTACCCCGCTCCTCTCCGGCGTCTTCCCCCGACCCCAGTAAAGCCCCCCAGCACAGCACAGCAGTCTCCTAACTGACTGTCGCCTACCCTGCCTCGGCCCATCCTCTGCACAGCAGTTGAAGGAAGCCTCCTGCGGCACAGTCACGTCGCCGCCCTGCTCTAAAGCCTCTGGTGCCTCCCCAGCTCCTCTGCTCCACAGTTTAGGCCTCTCATGAGCCGGCTTGGCCCTGTCTCTGCAATGTGCCCTCCAACAGCATCCGGACCAAGTGCTCCCCCCTTCACACACGCAGGCGCGCACACACACGCATCTACACGTCACGTGTGCACACACGTACACCTCTCCAGCTGGTGCGGGATCTCCTAGGCTCCTCCCTTGCTTGGGCCCCTACCTCCACTCCTGCCCTATCCACCTTCCCACCTCCAGCCCCACTCCAGAACAGCACCTCCAAGAAACATGCCCCCCAATTCCTCAGCTCCCCCCACCAGCTCCTTCCTGCAACACAGCATCCACATGGCCTGTTCCCAAACACACACGTGCTCCCTGCTGCTGGAAGACACAGCCTCCAGCCTTCTCCTGGCCTGGAGGGAGCTCAGGGGCCTCTGGCCTCCTCCCCAGACTCCTGGATCCTCCCTCTCCACTCCCAGACATGGGCACTTGAGCTTCTTACCCCTCTCTGAACTCAGAGAGGCTTTTCGCACCTCTTGGCCTTTCCCCTTGAGATTCCCAGGCCTGGAGTATCCTCCTGCCCCATCCCCGCCCAGTGAGTGCTGCTTCTCAGGCGGGACTCAAAGCTGCCTCCTACAGGAAACCTTCCAGCCCACCAGGCCTCAGCCACCCTGTAAGGACTGTAAGGACTGGCCGGCAAGTCTGCCCCTGCGGTGGGCTTCCTGAGGGCACGGACTCTTTTCACGCCCAGGCCTATACTGGCTCCTTGAGAACTGTCTGCTGAGGAAATACGTTCCCTCCTGTGCCGCCCCTGAGTGCCTGGAGGCAGAGCAAGCAAATTCATCAGACCACGGAGACCACCAGCCCACCTCTCCCACCTCCACTGACCACAGGGACCACCGGCCCACCTCTCCCACCTCCACTGACCACAGAGACCACTGGCCCACCTCTCCCACCTCTACCAACCACAGAGACCACCAGCCTACCTCTCCCACTTCCACCGACCACAGGGACCACCGGCCTACCTCTCCCACCTCCACCGACCATGGAGACCACCGGCCCATCTCTCCCACCTCCACCAACCACAGAGACTACCAGCCTACCTCCCACCTCCACCAACCACAGAGACTACCAGCCTACCTCTCCCACCTCCCATCTCTCCCACCTCCACCAACCACAGGGACCACCGGCCTACCTCTCCCACCTCCCACCTCTCCCACCTCCACCGACCACAGGGACCACCGGCCCATCTCTCCCACCTCCACCAATCACAGAGACTACCAGCCTACCTCTCCCACCTCCCACCTCTCCCACCTCCACCGACCACAGGGACCACCGGCCCATCTCTCCCACCTCCACCGAGCCCCCCGCGTCGCACATCTGGGCCACCAGCCCACCTCTCCCACCTCCACCAACCACAGAGACCCACCTCTCCCACCTCCACCAAGCCCCCCACATCGCACACCTGGACCACCGGCCCACCTCTCCCACCTCCACCAACTACAGAGACCACTAGCCCACCTCTCCCACCTCCACCGAGCCCCCCGCATCGCACACCTGGAAAACTGGCCCACCTCTCCCACCTCCACCGACCAGAGACCACTGGTCCACCTCTCCCACCTCCACCGAGCCCCCCACGTAGCACACCTGGGCCACCGGCCTCTGCCCTCACCGGCTGCTGGCTCCCATGAGATTGGAATAGTATCCAAAATCTTCCCAGACTTCACTTCTTCACCTCCCACCTCACTCACTCGCTCCAGCCACCACCTCCCCGCCATGGCCGCCTTGCTCCTCCTGGTGAATGAAAGAAGGAAGGGCTTGCAGAGCTTGACCAAATGCTTCCTCAGCACTCACTGAACCCTCAAATCAGCATCATCCGCAAGGCACAGAGGAGGAAACTGAGGCACAGACAGGGGAAACAACTGCCCAAAGCTACAGGGTGAGGCCTGCAACCACCCCCTCCCTGCCTCCGAAGACCAGGCCCTCCATGTCCCCAGCCCATGCAGCAGGTCCCCGGGAAACCGGGAGGGGCAAGGGGGTGCAAGGGAGCAGAATGTAAGGGAAGGTGGGGTTATTATCCGCCGAGGTCAGGGGCCTCAACCACCCTCCACTCCACTCAGAGATGCTGACCCACCGCCTCGTGTCTACCCCATCCCATCCCACCCCGGTCCAATCAGACTTCACCTTCTGTCCACAGGCAGACTCCCACTGTGCACAGAGAGCTGCCCCCACTGACACGGGCCTGAGGGTAGCAGCAGGGGCAGCTGCCTCCTCCCCCCACCCCCAGAGGCCCACAGACCTGTGCCTGAGGGGCACCTCAGCCACCTGGAGGGCCAGGGCTGCCTGGGCAGGGCTGGGGCAAAGCCATCCTGGCATCTTAGGGCCTCCTAGCAGGTGCCTGGTGACAAAAATCTGACAACCAAGAACCACAGCCTGGCAGAACTGGGAGAGCTTAAACCTCTTCACTGTCACCCATTAGACAGATGGGAGCCTGAGGCCTGCAACAGTGCCAGGACTCCCCAAAGCCCCCTTAGCCTCCCCACCCACCCTCGGTGGGCACGCCTGCTGGGAGCAGCCCCTGAGCCCCTGGAGGGAAGGACACAGCCTCACTCCCCACCAGGGTCCCAGCACCCGGCCCAGAACAGGAGTTCAAGAGTTTCCTTGAACAAACGAAAGTGTGAGACAGTCCGTGCCGAACACAGGCCCTGCCTTGCCTTCTTGTAAGGGATCTAAAGGTGGAGATCAAATGAGGGCATTAGCCTGAAAGTGCCTTCAAACCCATAAAGCACTACACACCTGGAAGGGACTCGTAATCCCTAAGTGGCGAAAACGGACACAGGTTACGTATTTCTTTCACTCGTTCATTTCATACCGCATCTCAAGTCCTGGCTCTATGCCAAGTCCCGGGGCAGGTGCAGGGGACTGGCAACGACCTCAACAGACTCAGCACTGCCCTGAGGAAGCTCACAGCCCCAAGGGAGGCAGTCATGCAGGGGAGCAGGAATTACAAGTGGAACGTGTGGGGACTGTGGGGCCTAGGCCAGGTGGGGCTGCCTGGTCTTCCAGAGGAAGGGTCACCAAGCTCTCAGGTCTATTGGAGACACAACGTCTCCAAAAACACAGGTCAACTAGCAAAGGGAGCATAGCGCCCCAACCAGCCAGTGTCATCTCAGGTGGGCAGTGTCTAAGAAGGGGACACACAGTTGGGCAGTATATATACACTGTCATTGTCCCCGTTTTAAAGATGAGGAAACTGAGGCCCAGAGAGCCAAAGCAACATGCCTCAGGTCTCACAGCTCTTGGCAGCAAAAGTGGTGGTCATGGGACCTCCTGCACATTTTCATGTCCCTGGGGAGGCTTGGAACAGTTTCCAGAACATTCAGCCGGTGAACTAAGGGCCAAGCCACTGTGATGGGATTCAGGCCAGCTGCTCCACTCCCAGCAGGCAGGGAGGAAGCCACAGCCAGGGTAGGCCAATGCCAAGCACACGGTGGGCCCTCAGGAAACACGGCCCCAGCTGGACCTGCTGAAATGACTAGAAACAGCCCAAACAAACCATCCTTGCACAGGAGCTGCCTAATGCGAGCCCGGGGGCCACCACCCTGGGAGGCGTCTGAGGTTGCCCAGTAACTGAGCTGGCCCCGGCAGCCCTCCCTTTAATGCATGCAAACGAGGGGTATAAATTCCTGCTTACTTAACTTCACAAATGTTAACAAGCCCATAAAAAATAAGTTATTCTTCCCCAGCTCCACAACACCCTTCGTTTGTTTAATTTTGTTTCTCCTCTCCCTGCCCCCAGCCTCCTTGGCGACAAGGGAAAAGCTGCCATCTTCGTCTTCTGTCTTTCCCTGCCTATGGGGCCTGCCCTTGCCTCAACCTGCCCCAGGGAGGCTGAAGGAAGAAGCCCCAGCTAAGAAATCAGAAGCCCCAGGAGTGAGTCCTGCTCCCTCCTCCGCAGCTGTGTGACCATGGGCTCCTGACTTAACCTCTCTGTGGTTTAATTGCCTCATCTACAAAGTAGGAACGGTAGCTGCACCCTGCCTGCTTTGGGGTTCCTGGGAGGATCAGAGGAGATAATCCAAGTAAAGTGCTTAGTTGTCTCTGGCACAGAGCAAACCCTCAATAAATGTTAGCCCTTGTTATTATGTAAAGAAGAGTTAAATATCCCCCAGTTAATCCATTTGTAGAGTTTGCCTTCCGGGGCAAGCTGGCAGCTCCAAAGGCAGCCTGTGGTTCAGTTTTGTTGGCAGACTCGGTGTTGACACACATTTGAGTTTTGATGCCATCCAAACTGACCACTGGAGTTTGCCACAGGCCCCACCACACCCTACACAGACCAGACGTGCATCTTGCAGTGACCTGGCCCTGGTGAGCGTCTGAGTCTCCCACCCCTAGCTCTTGCCTCTCAAAAGCCTTTCCAACTGGTGATCTCATTAGAGGCATCACTGGGCCCAGCTGACAGAAAAGGAAACTGAGGCTCATGAGGGGGGCAGCAACTTGCCCACAGTTCCCAAGGAAGGGGCTGTGGAGCCAAGGCGAGAGTGTAGCCACCAGTCTCAGCCTGTCTTCTCTCCTGAGCCCCTGTGCCACCACGACAGTTTGAGGGAAGCCTCCCCAGCAGCTGAAGGAGCAGATAAATGGCCAGTGACGCAGGTGGCAGGAGAGATGGTGTTCAGCCTCCAGGGGCTCGGTGGCTCCCAGGACCAGGCGAGCAGAAGCTAGAGCATGCCCTGGGCCTCATCCCAGCCAACCCAAGGCATGCCAAGCTAGGGTGGCATTGTTGTGTACTGAGCACAGCACTGGGGACTCAAGTATAGGAGACGGGGGTTAGAGGTGGCCTGTTTCCTTCAGGTCTTCTCCACATCCTCCGCTTAAGCACACCTCCAAGAATGGCCTGGGCCAGAGACTATGCCCCACTTGCCTACAACTGCCCCCTCCTGTTGGCAGAAAAAGCCACAGCCCCAGCCTGTCCCAGTTACTACCAGCTACATCTTCTCCAACAACATCCCAAGCTGAGGCCACTTTCATTCTTCCCTCTGTCACCAATCTCAAGTCCCCCTTGACGTATCACTCCATGACGCTCCACCCCCCACCCTCAGGCAGGTCCACCTGTCCATCCATTCGTTCTGCAGAACAAAGCTAGGCTCCCAGCACTGCAGGGACTTGCCCAAGGTCCTACCAAGCCCAGAGTGAAACCCAGCTCCTAGACATCCCGACCACGACCTTCCCAATTTAGGAGGAGTCCCCAGGGGCATCCCCAGGGCAGAGGGCGGGGCCAGGCCCCTAAGGGGAGGGGCCATGTGAGGCAGGGCAAGGGGCTGGAGGGTGGGGGTGGGCCGAGAGAAGACTGGATCCTGGTCTGGGTCCCGGTTGCCTTGGCAACAGGACTAATTAATTCTGACTCCATCTGTGCCTTGGCTGGATGGACGGTTTGGGCTCGCACGTGTTTGTTTTGAAGCAAAGGGAGAGAAGCGAGAGGGCCTGGGAGGCTGTGGCCTCGGGGTCTAGCGAGGGGCTGACACTCGCCCCAAATTCATATAGCATGCCCTCACCCCCACCACAGGAAAAGGCAGAAAAGGCAGGCCAGGCACCCAGAGACCATCTGGGACCTCCTCTTCCTAACGAGGATCATCGTCTCAGCCCAAACGAGGTCTCACACAGACAGCCATCCGCGGTGCCCATCGTGTGTGCACACGTGCACACACACCTGCACACGCCGAGGAGACCACAGGCCCCAGAATGAGAGCGCCTTGGGTTTGGCTGCCAGCTTCGCCTTCTGAGTCTCAGTTTCCCCATCTGCAAAATGGCCAACACTACTCCTCAAAGGGCTCTTGGGAGAAAGAGAGGGACGTCCCCAGTGCAGAACATCTGAGGGGCCTCATCTGTCCTGGGGTCCAGGAAGGCTTTGCTGAGGGTGATCCTGGCGAGGGAAGCATGTACGCGGTATCCAGAAGGTGGCACTTTTGAGGAACTGGAACAAGGTCAGGAGAACTGAGATCAAGATATAGAACGTCAGAAGGAGAGGGAGCCCGAGGCCGAGCCAACTCCTTGCAGATCTCAAGGTTCTGGATCTTGGCCCAAGGGCAGTGGGAAGCCAGTGACATGCTGAGGAGGTGCCACCAATGGAAGGGTTCAGAATGCCTCGGAGGGGCGGGAATGGCACCAGCAGCCGGTGAGGAGGCTGCAATGAGACGGGCCTGGAGGGTGACTTGTTGCAGGCAAAGACAGCAGGGTGGGCACATGAAGGCAGATTTGAGTCAGGCGTGGTTAAGAGAGTCGGGCAGGATGAAGAGAGAGACCAAGCGGGAAGCTCAGGGGTGCCGCCCAGGGTCCGGGAGGGTGGCTGAGTGAGGGTAGCGCCTGCCCTGGAACAGGGAGCCTCAGAGAACGGGCAAATAGCAGTGCAGGAGGACAGAGGCAGAGCCCGGGTGGGACCAGTTGAGTTTTAGGGGTCAGAGGAACACCCCAAAGGAGTGACCAGTCAGCAGGTGGCCACACGCAATGTCCTACAGCCAGAGGCAGGTGACAGCGGAGGATGGAGACTCAGGCATCCCTTGCACACAGCTGTTAAGATGCTGGCCCCAGAGCAGTGGCTGACACCTGGGCTGGGAGGGTCAGCGCTCAGGGACAGGTGTAGCGGGTAGTGGATGCTGGTGCTCAGGAGCCTGCCACACCCACCTGCATCCAAAGCCAGAACCCAACACCTCACCAGCTATGGGATCCTTGGTAAGTCACTTCACCTCTCTAAGCCTCAACTCCCCCACCTGTAAAATGAGAATAAAAGCAATACATACCACATAGGTTGTTGTGAGGAGGGTCCAGATCCTTAGCTGAGCCCCAGAGACACAGGAGTTCCAGCTACCTGCTTTTTCAGGGAGGGGGGTCAGGACACTAACCTGTGTTTAGCACCTACTACGTCCCAGGCACTTCACATGTGTAATAGACCACACGGAGTGGTGATCAAGAAGGAAGGGCTGGGCGTCAGGGCCTGGGCTGAATCCTGGGTCCCCTACTTACCAACTGTGGAACCAGGACGAGGCCCCTCACCTCCCTGAACCTCAGCTCTTTTTTTTCTGAGACGGAGTCTTGCTGTTGCCCAGGCTGGAGTGCAATGGTGTGATCTCGGCTCACTGCAACCTCCGCCTCCCGGGTTCAAGTGATTCTTGTGCCTCAGCTTCCTGAGTAGCTGGGATTATAGGTGCATTCCACCACACCTGGTTAATTTTTGTATTTTTAGTAGAGAGGGGGTTTCACCAAGTTGGCCAGGCTGATTTTGAACTTCTGACGTCAGGTGATCCACCCGCCTCAGCCTCCCAAAGTGCTGGGATTACAAGCATGAGCCACCTTGCCCGGCCACCTCAGCTTCTTAAAATGTAAAATGGGGATAGTGAAGGTATCAACCCCATGGCTCACGGGGTCATTGTAAACATGAAATAAGAAAACATGTCAGGCATGGGTCACCTGCCTGGGACATAGCAAGCACTAAAGAATTCATCACTGCTGTCATTATTACACTTATTGTCACTGCTCCTCCCAGTGACCCAAGAAGGGGGATGTGCTGATGCTCGCTCGAACAACAAACAAGAAAGACAAAGGCCTCAACCTAGCATCCAGGAGCTGGACTGACCTCTATGTGTTCACAGGATCCCCTTTCCCAGGCCAAACAGTCCCCCTAGCCTGAGACAGGGCTGCATGAGACTACCAGGATCTGAACCCTTTCCTGGCCTCTCCGAACTGTGTGACCTCAGACAAGTCATCTCACTTCTCTGAGCCCCCCATTCCTCCCTTCAGAAAAAACGGGGGGTCCTGGGCAGGCACAATGGATCACACCTGTCATCTGAGCATCTTGGGAGGCCAAGGCGGGAGGATCACTTCAGCCCAGGAGTTTGAGACTAGCCTGGGCAACATAGCGAGAGCTATGTTGTTTAAAAACTTAGCTGGGCATAGTGAGACGCACTTGTAGCCCCAGCTACACTGGAGGCTGAGATGGGAGGACTGCTTGAGCCCAGGAGGTTGAGGCTGCAGTGAACCACGATTGCACCACTGCACTCCAGCCTGGGCGACAGAGTGAAACTCAAGAAATAAAACAATAAAACAAATGAAAAATAAAAAGCAAGCGTCCCCTATCTGCACCATTGTCTTGAGGACTGAACGAGGAGATACCTAAAAGGTGTTCAGTCCAGTGATGGCACAAAGCAGGTGCTCAACAAGTGACAGCAGTTATGATCGGTGATTGGATATGAAGAGCTGGACACGGCGACGAATGACTGCATACAAGCACTCACAACAGAGTGCCGGGGTGTGGTGCCTGTCAGCTCAATCACACACCCCAGAGGGCTGCGCGTCTCGGGATGCACCCCAGGTGGCCCTCCCTGGTGCTACCCCATCGGGGAAAGGGCAGAGAGCAAAGGGACCTCCAGACGGTGCCTCTCATTCATGCCACCCCCACTCCCACCATCCCTGCAGCAAGCACACAGCCACGCGTGTGCACCCCAGCCCCGTGACCAACTAGCAGCCCCTCCCCGTCCTCCGCTCTGCATCTGCTCAATTAGGGAAACTGGGGAGCGAGGAAAACGAAGACTTAATTTCTGAGCTAATCAGCCTGCCTCATACTAGTTACCATCCTCCCGGGCCTTAGGGCAGACTTCCTGGGGGAGGCTGAGGGGCAAGCTGGTCCCTGGAGATGCCACCTCCTTCTCCTAAAGCCTGAGAGCCCAGCAATGGGAGGGTGGTGGTGCAGGGGGACCGGGAGGCTTGGGCAGGTGGGATTTCAGGGTGGGATGAAGGAGACGTGGTCAGAAGCAGGAGACAGAGTCCACCGGGCAAAGCAGGGAATGTGCCTGTGGTCACTCAGACAGCCCCACCTTCCCAGGGTTCCCGCCCCATCCTCCGGGCAGCCACGGGCTGGGGGGAGGCCCAGAACAGGTGCCCCAGTAGGCATGCAGCCCATGGCCTTGGCCAAGAGGACAGATGGACAATTTGAGGCTGGATAATTGAGCAATGATCAGAGGGAAGCTTCTGGATCACAGCCTACTGGGTGTGTGCATGTGTGTGTGTGCTTGTGTGAGTGCGTGTGTGTGTGTGTGTCGTAAGTGTACATGAGCACACAGAACAAGAGGGCTCGGGACTGGGAGCCAGGAAGCCTGCGTTCAATTCCCTGCTCAGGCTCTGGGAAAGTCCTTGCCCCTCTGAAATTCAGACTGTACCATAAGCGAGCTGGAGGGCACGATTTTCAGAAATCATTTCAGACGTGACCACAAGGCCACTTATTCTTCAAAAAATGCTTATTGAGCACCTACTATCATGCAGCCGGCTCTGTGCTGGCACCACAGGCACATTCGTGAACAAGACAGACAAGGTCCCCGGCCTCACGGTGCTTTCACGGTGATGGGGGAGCCGGGGAGTAAACATGAAAATCAAGAAACAAGTGCCTTGGCATTGGCAGATAGAGGAAAATGCTCTGTAGAGAACTGAACCATAGGATGTGGGCCAGCGCCGCAGGTAGGGCTCACGGCAGCATTTTCAGAAAAGGCCCCACCCAGCGGCCAGGTGCAGTGGCTCACGCCTGTAATCCCAACACGTTGGGAAGCCGAGGCGGGCGGATCACGAGGTCAGAAGATCGAGACCATCCTGGCTAACACAGTGAAACCCCGTCTTTACTGAAAATACAAAAAATTAGCCAGGCGTGGTGGCGGGCACCTGTAGTCCCAGCTACTCGGGAGCCTGAGGCAGAAGAATGGCGTGAATCCGGGAGGCGGAGCTTGCAGTGAGCCGAGATCATGCCACTGCACTCCAGCCTGGGGGACAAAGCGAGACTCCATCTCAAAAAAAAAGAAAAGAAAAGGCCCTACCTAGCAATTAAACTGCAGATAATCCCAACTCACAGAGGGCCTCAGAGCAACCCCCCTCCCTTCTCTGGACCTCTGTTTCATGCACGCAGCACGGGAGCCGGATGAGACGCTGTCCAAGGCTGATTCGGTCCCACAAGCGGGAGTTCTCACGAGTTTCTCCATGCCGTGTGTGTGCATGAGAATGTCTGCGTGATCCCCCAGGGGCTGCGGTCTGGCCCACACATTTACAGAAACACACACAGATGACCACCGTGTCCCCAGCCTTGGGCCCAGCTGCACGATGGATACACCAGGTAGACAGGTATGTGCCTGATAATGAGAGGGGCAGGACATCACATGCCCCAGGGCCCATCAGTTCCCAATCACGGGCTCTGGGGTCCCCACTCCAGGGGATATACTCAGCTCTGCTGGCACAGGCGTCCTTTGAACTGCCTCCCTTGCACCTGGTCATGGGGCCTTCGCAGTGGCCCACCATGTGCTGAGCACCTGAGCCTCACTGCATGGAATTCTCACAACAGCCCTGCCAAGGAAGGGCTGTTACCCTGTTTTACAGATAGAGAAACTGAGGCTCCGCTAGGTCAAGTCACTTGCTCAGTAAATGATCAGCTAGGCACTCAAATTGGGCCTGATCCTAAACTGCCACCCCTACCATGTGCCAGGACCTTCTTCCTGGACCACTCTCAAGGCTCAAACCAGGGGACCAGCCTGGACCAGCCCTGCCCAATAACTGCCTTCCAGGGATTGCCAAGGGTACCCAACACAGCAAGGCAGTCAGGTTCAGATGGCCAGGTTCAAATCCTGATTCCATCACCGAGTCGCTGTGTGACCGTGGGTAGGATCCTTAACCTCTCTGTTCCTCAGTTTCCCCGTCTGTCAAGTAGGGATGGGGATAGTATCTATTTTGCTGGGTTGTCGTGAGGACTTTGCTAAGTTCTATAAAGTTCTTAGAACAGTGCCTGGAACATGGTGTGACTTGAGTGTTGTTGATAAAAGGAAGATGTGATTCCCTTTGATTCTGTGAATGGCCTGACCCTTGGCTTCCACAGAAGGTAAGAGGCAGAGCTGCAATTCGAACACTGGACTCAGGACTCTCTGTCCAGCGCTCTCTCCCTACAGCATTAAGGAATCTCCAGCTTGGCCAAGGGAACAAAAACATCCCAGGACTGGGCCAGGCTCAGCCCCCAGCAGGAAAGACAGTCTGTGAGGAAGGCTAAAGGGATGAGATCCACAGGCCAGGGGCCAGACCCTGCTCCATCGCCTGCACCTCCCTCCTCTGGGCCTTGCACTCGCCTACCCAGTCCCACCCCCAGCTCCGGAAGGCCCCAGCACTCCTGTGGGCACTCAAGGACACTGGGAAGCTCCTGGGCCCTGAAGCAGCTCCCCGTAGCCCCAAGGAGCCCAGTGCCCACTGATCCTGGAACACAGCAGGTGGAGAACAGCAGGGAACAGTGTGGTCTCCTGGCACTGCCTTCCAAGCCCCTGGGTACTCTGTCCCCAGAGACAGCCAGGGGTCCTGGCCCTGGACCCCCACACCCTACCTTTCCCTAGGTCCCACGGAGCCAGGAGGCAGGAATCACAGCCAGAATGGGCTCCTGCCTAAAGTGCTCAGCCAAGAGCGAGAGGAGCCCAGACGTCCACACTCAGCCTTAGAAACAGATCCCCGCAAAGCAGCCCACCCATGACCCGGAAGAGCTGGGCATGATTTGATTCTGAAGTCGGACATTTCAGATCTGAAGTCAGTGAAAGCAGAAAAAGTGCAAACGGCCCAGGCACTCATAACAGGGAAATGTCCTTTCAAGGAAAGCCCATTCCAAGGTGGATTAGGACCCAGGTCCTGCCGCACCCCTGAGGAGGGTGCTCAGGGTGCAGTCAGGGGCCGCAGGAGGCTGCAGGGCCAGCTGCGAGGAGAATCCCTCCTGGGTAAGAACAGATGGTGTACATGTGTTTGTAGGTGCCAGGAAACACGGGCCAGTGACAGCCTCTGGGGAGGAGGCCTTGGGAACAGGCAGTGGCCCGTTCCGTTCTGCTGCGCACGCCGAGAGCATGCGTCAGTTCCCCAGGTATAAGGGGGTTTGTATACTTGCACATTGTTTTACATGTACGTGTCCCAAAACCCAGCAAATGGCAAATGCACAGAGATCACGAGGGCGCACACACACACACACCTGCCCATGCGCGCCCAGCTTCTGTCCAGCCAGCTCCCTCCTGCGGCCTGAGAGAGAGACAGGCGGCTGCGGCAAACAGACGGGCAGGGCCAGAGAGACGGGTGGGCAGACAGAGACAAAGAGACATGGAGAGAGACAGAAACAGAAAGAATGAACTCAGCTCAGGCCCTAGGGTGATCCTGCTCAGAGCAGCCACTTCAGACTGGCCCAGGGGCTGCAGGAAGCCAAAGTGCCCAAGAGGAGAGCAGGCAAGGCTCCACCCTCAGCCTGGCCACTCACTGCGGTGTGGCCCCGAGCCAGTGCCTCACCTCTCTGGGCTGCAGCCTGCCCACGAGTGCGGGCAGTGGGTGGGAGACCTGCTGGCTCCGACCCTCCAGCCCTCCGGGGTCCTGGTTCCCTGTCGAGGCCCTGCTTCCCCTCTCCCCAGATGGTCCCGAGGACAGCGTCCAGGTCAGCTGCCATCTCAACCTAGCCAGGAAATCACTCCCAAAGCCCCTCCCTCCTCTGCCATCAGCCCCAGCACCAAATCGGAGAGGGACAAGCCGGGCACTGACCGGAAACCGCAGGCGTGGATACTGCTGTCTTCCTGCCTCATCTCACCTAATCCCCATCACAGCCCTGATCCCATTCTACCACGCGAAACAACCGAGGCTCAGAGGACGATCGGGCCAGAGCCCCACGGCCAGCAGGGGATGCATATGAATGAGCTGGGATGGAACCCACGCGTCCACTGCAAAGCCCATCGGCTCCTTCCACGACATCCTGTTCAGCAGGCAGCAGGAGGGGCCGCAGAGGCAGACACCCCCACATTTCCTGACCTAGCACCCAGACCCGGGACTCCACAGGCCCCAGCCTGTGTCCAGCAGCCTCAGAGGTGACTCTAGAATGGCCCCTGAAGCCCTGCCTCCCTGCTCCGACCACCAGGAAAGCCAGAAACAAGCCCAGAACTAGCATTCCTGAACACTCACTGCATGCCAGGCATGGCGCCAAGGGTTTCACAGAGTCACCCTTGGGAGGTGACTCTATGAAGTCCCATCTGACGGATGAGGACACTGAGGCACACATAGGTGGGGCAACTTGTCATGGGTAGAATCGGGAACTGACAGCTGGGCCCATGGGCCTGATCACTGTGTCGCCCCATCCTGCAACCTGGGAGTTTTTCCACTCTGACCTGCCACCCCCAAGCCAAGGAGTGTCTACAGGGGCAGTAAAGGCCTCACCCAGGAGCTCTGCTTAGATCAAGGGCTCTAGAGCCACTGCCATTGGGGACCCCAATGCCGACCCCTCTCTGCAGCCCATCTCCTCTCAGGATGATGCTTGGGGTCCCTGGAGAGCCCCCACCTCCATCCTTGAGTCCCAGCCCTGGGTGAGGAGTGGAAGCGGAGAAGGTCTGTGCCCCCACAGACCTCAAACAGTGTCCTCCGGGACAAGGACTGTCCTTTGCCTGAGGTCCAGAGAGAGTGTGAGACAAGCAAGGCTCACACAGCAAGTGGGAGACAGGAAGGGGCCCGACATCCCTTCATTTCTGCCTCCCAGTTCGGCACGGAGGGCACCCTACCTCCTATGCTGGGCAGGTTGAGCTGCTGTGACCCAGTGTGGAGACAGGGATGGGGCTATGGGTTCTCAGTAGCTTCTAGAACTCCTTAGGCCCTACCACACAGCCCTCGGCAACCCTGTGGGCCTACTGTGTGCATATACTCTTATCTCCAATCCTATTTCACTCCATCCCCTCCAGGAGCCTGGCAGTATCCCCATTTCACAGATAAGCAAACTGAGACTGAGACATGTGACCACTCAGGCATGGGATCTAACTCAGGATGCCTCACTTCCCACCACCAAACAGACCTTCCTACAGCCACTGCCCCAATCCAACCACTCCCAGCCCTCAGGGACTGCCTCTTCCAAAAAACGAAAGTCTTCCCAGAGCTCCTGGAACCTCCGCTCAGTGGACCATCTCTCCTCCAACATTGAAAAAGCAGACTGAGGCCGGGCGCGGTGGCTCAGGGCTGTAATGCCAGCACTTTGGGAGGCTGAGGCAGGTGGATCACTTGAGGTCAGAAGTTCGAGACCAGCCTGGTCAACATGGTGAAACCCGGTCTCTACTAAAAATACAAAAATTTTCTGGGCGTGGTGGCAGGCGCCTGTAATCTCAGCTTTCTCTCCAGCCTAGGCAGACAAGCAAAACTCCATCTCCAAAAAAAAAGAAAGAAAGCAAACTGAGGCCAGCACACCCACAGTGCCTCCACCCTCAGACTGGGGCTCCTGGGAATTGAGGCTCTATCTCCCTCAGACAGGGCACTCCCGTTCCCAAAGACTAAGAAGTCCCAGGACTCCCTCCTCCAGCACCTCCATCCACACAGCCAGCCCCCTATCCGACTGCAGGACTCTGCCTGAAGGGGCCAAGCAGGACTCCAGGCCACACCTCAGCCCCTCCTCTCCCTTCTTCCTGGCGCTCCTCCAAGCCTGGCCAGTACCAGGCAGGCTACCCCCGCACCACCGGGCCCTGTCCATGAATCCCACCTCTGTTGGGCACCACAGACCCCCCTTTCTCCTCCCCAAACAAATGGGGTCTTGAGTAAGGCACCAGGACAACCATGCACAAGGCCAGATCTATTCCCTGGACTGGCGCGGCTGCCAGCGGGGTGGGCAGTCAGGCTCGCGGAGCAGTCTGTCCCTTCCACAGGCCTTCCAGGTCCAGTCTCTGGCACTGGGAGCCCGGCACTCTAACCTCGTCCTGGCAGGGCTGGGACCAGCAGCCCCCCTCTCCAGGTGACCCAGGAGTGCGCCTGGGCCAGGCGCCCCGAACCACACTCCCCACTTCCTCCTCTCTCCCTTCCCCTGACACAGTGTGGGCAGTGACCTCTGAGCATAAGTCCAAATCTCTGCTCTGTACCTTGGAAGAGAATCTCTCCAGGCCTCTGTTTGGTCGTTTGCAAGTGGGTGTGACACTCCCCATGCTACAGGGGCTGCTGTGGCCACAGATGGGGTGGGGTACAGGCAGAAAATCCCAGCACAGAAAAGGTGCTCAGTCCAAACCGGTTTTTCTCTCTCCATTCCCTCTTCTGCCCCAGGGGGATAAGAGGTGGGGCTGGCAGAAGTGGGGGCGAGAGGGCACAGGCTGGCAAGGTAGAAAATGACTTGTCCCAGGCACTTAAAATGTTGCCTATTCCAAAATCAAAGTCTCAAATCCCTCTACAGCTGGCAGTGAAGTCTCCTACGACTAGGCTGGTTAAGGCTCCCAAGACCCCACAGCCAGCCTGGGCAACACAGTGAGATCCCATCTCTAAAAAAAAAAAAAAAAAAACAATTAGCTTGGCATGGTGGTATGTGCCTGTAGTCCCAGCTACTCAGGAGGCTGAGATGAGCAGATCACTTGGGTCCAGGAGGTCAAGGCTGCAAGGCTGCAGTGAGCCATGACTGCACCGCTGCACTCCAGTCTGAGTGACAGAGCAACAGCCTGTCCCAGAAAAAAAAAAAAAAAAAGATCCCACAGTCCATTAATGGCAACACTGGGGAGGAGGCCTCAGAGCCAAGCCCTCAAATCAAAGCTCAAAGCCCACTGCCTCCTAGAAGCCAGCCTAGATATTATCCCCATTTTACAGACAAGTAAACTGAGGTACACAGTAGTTAAGTCATATGCCTGAGATCACACAGCTAGTGAGCATCTGGACTGATTTCTTTTGACAATTCAGGCTGTTACCAAAAGCTGTTCATTATGGCACAAGCACTCCCTAAGAATCTGTGATTTTGACTCTGCATCCAGAGTCAGGTCCAAGTTCTTTAGCCTGAAACGCAAGGCCTCCCAGCAAGGTGGTATATATACAGCAGCAGAAGACAGCACTAGACCTCGAGTCAAATGCCAGGCCTGCCACTCACATCCTGCTGTGCACCCACAGCAACTTACCAGGCCTCCCTGGCCTTACTGTCCCCTTATGTAAAATGGGAATAACAAGACTGACCTCCCAGGGTGGTTGGTGGGGTTACCTATCCATGCAGTCACACAAATTTATTGAACGTCTGCTATGTGCCAGGCCCCACTCAAGGTATTTGAGATAGAGCAGAGAACAAGACAAAAAAACAAGCTGCCTTCAGGGAGTTGATACTCAATAGCAGTGGTAGGGCAGAGAGTAAGCAAGCAAATAAAACAGCATCCAGTTGTGTTAAGGGCTTTAAGAAACCAGAGGGAGGAGGCCAAGGGCAAAGGACAGGGTGGTCAGGGAGGACTTCCCTGAAGAGGTGACAGTTAACCAGAACAGGAGACAGCCATGCACTGAGCCAGGGGACCAGCAGTGAGCATGGAAAGAACAGCAAGGCCAAAGGCCAGTGAATCAAATGAGAGCTAGAGCCTGTGGGAAAATGCCTGGCACATAGTAGATGCTCAATAAACTGCAGCTGTGAGCGTTATTACTCTAAACCCCACAAACCCCTTGCTCCTTGCCTTCCTCTTCTGGAAACCAGGTTGCGATGCAGCTTGAAGTGCATCCTAGGTCTCTTCCACATTCCTTCATTCATTTAAAGTAACTCTGCTTCCATTAATAGTCCTCCCATTTTGCGGGTGAGAAAATTGAGGTTCCCAAGATCCCATCACCCATAAACAACAGCATCGAGACATGAACCTAACTCTAGTGGTCTCAAACCCCATGCTTCTGGCAGCCTTGGGCGGTCTCACCTACAAAGGGCGCTCACTACATTCACCCTTCCCATCCCAAGACACCTCAGCCTGTCAGAATGTCTCTAGCATGAACCAAGGTCTGAGCCTGCCCTTTGAGGCCAACCAGGACAGCCCTCTCTCCTCTTTCCCACGTCACCCTGAAATGTTAGCAGCTGCCACCCAGATCATCTCCCAGTGCCAAGCACTGTGCCTTACTTTGTCCCCTGGCTTTGCTCTGGCAAGGTGAAGTAGGGATTCTTATCATCCCCATTGTACAGGTGAAGAAACTGAGGCCCAGAAAGGTGGAGAAACATGCCCAACGGCAGCTGTCAGGAAAGTGGCAGTGCTGGGATCTGAACGCAGGCCTTTGTCACTTGAAAGACAGTCACCTGTCACTTCCCAGGCCTCTCAAATGGCCTTCTTTGGGCATCACCCTCAGTCCCTTGCCTGGCCTGTCCCCCTGGTGATGCCCAAAGGGTAGACAGGACAGGCTTCCTCTGACTCAGTTATTCTCAGGGCACCACCAGTCACATGCCTGGCATGCTATGGCCTAGGCCAGGGCTGGCTGAGCAGCTCAGAGCACCCAAGTCCCACGAAGGAGACCAGGGGACAGGGCTCGCCTGATGAAAGTGCACACACAGGCCCTGGGGCAGGCTGGAGAGGAGTACCAGACAGGGAGCCCGCCACACCCGGCTCCATCCTGGCTCAGCCACCGGTACACTATGTGCCTGTCAGGAGGCTCTCTGCCTCTCCGGCCCCGTTCCTGTACCATGAACTCAGGACTGTACTCCCACCACTAAGGGTCATGGGGAAAGGTACGATGCCACAGAACTCTAGTGAGATCTGGCTTCCCCGCGTGTGTCAGGAAATCATTTTAAAACGATTTTTAAAAGTAATGATGGTGGGCCGGGTGCGGTGGCTCACACCTGTAATCCCAGCACTTTGGGAGGCCGAGGTGGGCGGATCACAAGGTCAGGAGATCAAAACCATCCTGGCTAACACTGTGAAACTCCATCTCTACTAAAAATACAAAAAACTAGCCGGGCGCGGTGGCACGTGCCTGTAGTCCCAGCTACTCAGGAGGCTGAAGCAGGAGAATCACTTGAACCTGGGAGAAGGAGGTTGCAGTGAGCCGAGATCATGCCACTGCACTCCAGCCTGGGCAACACAGCGAGACTCCATCTCAAAAAACAAAAAACAAAAAAAGGAATAATGATGGTGGTGGTGGTGGTTCCCAGTTCTGAGAGTCTGTTACATACATACCAGGAGCTACACAAAGGGCATCACATCCAGGAGCCCAAATAACAGCCACCCTAGGAGGCATGTGCCTCATCTCCATTTCACAGAGGGGGAAACTGAGGCGAGAGGTCCCCCACCGTAAAAAACAGAGCTAGGTTGCAAACCCAGAATTTGCTGTTCTCCTATGCAGCTTCCTGTTGTTAGTATTTGAATAAAATGCTGCTTCAGGAGAACCCCTGGGGACTGAGGGGAGAGAGAGGACTCAACAGTATCAGACAGACAGGCTCAGGGAAGGAGTTAGGCCTGCTGAGTCCGGCACTCAGGGAAGGAGACGCTCCCCAGAATGTGCCTGCTGGGTGACCTTGGGCAAGTCACTTCCCCTGTCTGATTCCTCAAAGGCAGGTACCAATGTGGTCCCCCCAGAGAACGGCACTGGGTCAACAGGTCCTCAGCAAGCATGATGAATGGGGACAAAATCACCTGGGGGCAAGAAAGGAGTATGTGCCCAGAGGAGAGACTTACGTGACCAGAGGCCCTGGGGAGCGAGAGGGCTCAAGGAGGCAGAGGTGGGAAGATCGTGGCCATAGAAGTGGGAGGGAAGGGCTGGGTGGAGGCGCTGGGAGCAAGCATGTGCTGGTGCAGCGGGGTCTCCAGTCCGTCCACAGGGCAGGCAGGATAAGCACAGACCCGCCCACTGTGCCTCACTCCCCACCCCTCCACCACCAAGAACCCCCACTTCAGCCTGTGACAGCAACACCAAGTCCCCTGCAGCAGCCCTTCCCCCACCACACCTCCTCCATCCTCTGGGGTGCACCCACCACCCTGCACAAGCCCCCTCCTGGGCACCCATCACTACCCCTTTCCTGGGGACCTCCAACACCTCGACAGCCACAGCCCCTCCACGTGGGGACCACCGCACCTTGGAGACAGCATCTCCCTATCCTTAGCAACCACCAACACTGTGCGCAGCCAGCCAGCCAGCCTCCTTCCTCTGTCTCCTCCTCTCTCCACGGAGACCACAATGCCACAGAGGCGGCTCCCTCGCCACGGCAACCACCGTCACTCAGCGCCGCCTGGACAACAGCTCCCTCCACGTGGCCGCCACCAACACAGCCTCAGCGACAGCCCCAGCCTCTCCGCTCCTCTCCAGGACAGCCACCAGCCCCAGCCAGGACGGAGCAGCTCCTTCTGCCTGCCTGTCTGCCTGCCTGCGGCCTCCTAGTGCCAGACGGCTCTCCCTGTGCCTCCAAAATCCAGTGACATAGGATCAGGCCCCATATCAATTCCACTGGCATCTTCCCCTGCTCCCAGCTCACTTCCAGCCCCTCTCTCTACAATGGAAAGACCCCCACCTGAGAGAGACCCCCACCATGTTCTCCCAGGCCTTCCCCTGCAAGCTGGCTCTCCACCCCCAGCAGGTGTACAGATGCCCCCTGCCCTTTCGGGGTGCAGACTAGGCCTGGCTCAGCCTCTTCACCGGGTGATGGGGCAGGAGCTGGGGTTCCTGAGCCAAGAGCGGCTTCCTGCCCACCCTTCCCAATGGGCCTGTCTTAGCCCCCAACAGGCCTGCCGCTCTGGAGGCTGCCTCACAGGCCCTGTGGAAGGAAAGCTGGGTGGGAGGGGTGCCCACGGCTGGGGGCAGGGGCCGGGCCCGCAGGAAGGAACACACAGAAGCCTGAGGCTGGGCCACATCACAGGTTTGCAAGGCCGGGTCATGTGAGCTATGCTCACAGACAGCAACACACACACAGGCAAAAGGACCCCGTCCTTACCAGATGTCTGCAGCAGAGGAGGCCCCTCCGGCACTGTCCCCGACCTGGGTCTCAGAAAGGTCCCCCAGGCAGCAGCGGCAGCAGGAGCAATGAGATCTCAGGTCCTGGCCCAGCCCGGGTGGCAGCAGCTCCTCACCCAAGTCCTCTCCTTCTGCAGGGAGGCGAGGGGGAGAGAGGGGAGGGAGGGAAGAGAAGGGGAGGAGAGGGAGGGGGGACAGCAGGAGGGAGGGAGGAGGGAAAAATGCTGAAGTCTTGAAGGGTACACTCACTTCTTTCTTGGGTTTCCCATGGCAACCGAATATACCACAAATGAATATCAGGGTGAGACAGAGAGAGGAGGTAAAGGGAGAGGAAGAATGGAGGGAGATGGAAGAGAGATGGAGAGAGACAGAGATAGAGAGATGGGGGAGACTGGGTGTGGAGACATGGAGAGATGCAGAGAGAGATGGAGGCAGAGACGTGAAGGCACAGAGATGGAGAGATGGTGCAGGGAGAGGAGAAGAGATGGAGGTAGAGACAGAAGGATGATGAGGCAGGAGAGATGGGGGGCTCAGGGGTCAGGGGAGAGGTCAGGGGCCACAGGGTTTCTTTCAAGCCCCTGGGCAGAAGGAGCAGGCACAGATGAGTGAGTTTTCTGGGAACCAGGGGGACCCTACTCCCACCCCTCCACCTTGTCCCACACTCCCTACTGGGCTCCACAGGCTGGAGGTGCCTCCCAAGTCACATCCCAAACTCATACCCCACTCACAGCCATGGTCACACATGTCACACCCACGTGTGTATGCACACACACTCTCACACTCCCCTGACACCCAGTGCCCCCACACAGCCTTCACCTCCTCCATGCCCAACCACTCCACTCTCCTTTTGGTCACTCGGATCACCAACACCGCCCAACCCCATCATCAGCCGGGCCCCAGGGAACAAAGACACCCTCGCCCTCGGCACACCCTCTCCTCTTCAGAACTCTGCCAGGACTGGCACACGCCTTCCCCTATGTGCCCAGCCTGTGCCCAGCCAGGTGTAATGCCTCTGGCCCACCTTCCCGCCATATGGGCTCACACACAGCCTAAGAGCACAGTACCTGGCTGACCTCCACCTGCACAGACAGGCGCTCCCAGACAGACGGGCCTCGGAGGAACCTCGCCTCCATCTGCGCAAACACGTGCACACAGACACTCAGCCCTTCCCGAGGAGGAGGCCCCTCTCCCGGTCCGGCCCCGCACCCCACCAGCCCAGATGGTACTCTTGGCCCTCCCCCGCAGGCAGGGGCTCACACCTCAGCCCCCTCGGCATTGCCATTCACAAACATAGACCCACCAAGTGCTGGCAGCCAGCGGCGCCCGACGGAAAATAAACACACACTCGGGCCTCCCTTCCCCCACCCCCCACACTGTCTCAACTCCCTCACCCCTACCCAAAGGCAGAGAACTAGCAGGGCCGGCTTTCTCCAGGAAAGGCTCCCAGGCCTAGCTGGGAGCACACAATTGACCCTGAGCCCCTCAGCCAGCAGGGATGGGAAAGCACTCCAGAGGCACACCCTATACCCAAACACAAACACACACACCAGTCCGCCCAGGGCACACCCAGAGAGAATCCACACAGGAGAACTTCCCAGGGCCGCAGAGAAACGCACATCCCAGACCCAGAGACCTGCGTGCCTAGAGACCAAGGTTCACTGCACATGGCTGAACCGGAACACAGGGGCGCCCCACACAGACACACTCCCCTACGCGCAGGCCCACGATGGTGCCAAAATGCATGGGGCCACCGCACAGACGCACGAATCAGGGGCACTGTGGACTGCCCCACCCCAGGCTCACCAAACATACCCAGAAAAACGTGCCCAGGGCCACAGGGCCCCCGACATAGACACACGCCAAAACATACATGCCCCAAGCATGCCCACACACAGGGAACCACTCCCGGACACACGTGCCAATGCACATGTGCCAACACACCCCCAGCACAGCCACGCCTGCACGCCACAGCGCTCCTAGGGCAGTTCACGCGGCGCTTCCCCATGCCGTCCACACCCACCTGGCACACACACCCCCTCACCAGCAACTCTCCGGGTCCTGGCTCCGGTCGCCCCCTGTACCCCTGCCCAGCGCGGCCGGCCCCGCCGCCAGCCCCCGCCCCTGTAGGCCGCTTTCGGATCCGGGGCACCTCGCAGAGCTCAGAGGCTGCGAAATTGGCTGCGAGCGTCAGGGGTTGCGGATGCAAATTCTAAACACAGGCAAGTAAGGCGGAAAGCCCG
>NW_012120154.1:4186778-4204899 GCF_000951035.1 Colobus angolensis palliatus | reverse complement strand
GTACGTCCCCAGGACAGACAAGCCCCGCCGTCCGCCAGACCCAGGTCTGCCTCCGCCAAGTGGATGGACCGTATCGAGCCACCGCTACGCGGCTGTGCGTCGCCTCTTCCAGGACGTCTTCTCTGCTTTCCGCCCTCTTCGCCGCTTCTCTGCCCTCACCTCCACCTCCGCCTCTGGCCTCTGCTCACGTGCACAGCCGCAAGCTCAGCTCCACCAGCGCCCTCTCTCCACAGGAAGCGAGACGGAGGGCATTCGCCCTGTTCAAGGTGCTGGGGCAGGCCCGCTCCAGCCCCACTTCATCCGCACCACACTTCAGGCTGCTAACGTGCCTAGCTTTAGCAACTGTGCAGCCTCGAACCCGTGACCACGCACTCTGCCTCCGATTCCTCATCTGTGCAACAGGAATGATGCAGTGGGGTGTTCTGAGGATTTAATGAGGGACTCCTTAAACAGGCTTAGAGCAGCAGGCAACGAACGCGGAAGATGATTAGCCAGTATTATCAGTCAGTATGGGCCCCTGTCTTGCTGCTGTGGCACGGAAGGTTAGGCACTTCTCTGAGCTCAAGCTCCTCCTCTGGAAAATGAGGATGGCTTTGCTGGCTCTGGAGGATTCTGGGAGGAGTCTCAGAGACCCCGAGGAACATGCAGCTGCCATCCAACCAACAAATGTGAGTGAATTAATCTTCAGGAAAGCATTACAATTGCAGGTTCTTGGGCCCCTCGTCCGCTCTCCCAATCAAAATCTCAGTGGACAGGGCCCAAGAATCTGCATTTTAACGAACACCCAGAGACTCTAACGCTACCTGACAAAAAGGATATTACTCAATTTCTTGGTGCAGCATGGATGGTCCCTTGTGGTTGATCTTCAAACTACACGTCCAGACTCATTTTCTCAAAATCTACTCTGGGCTTCCCCACCTCCGGGACCCTACTCACACGATCACTCCATCTGGCACGCCCCCACCCAGGGACAGGCAAAACCTCTCTCACAATCCTCCAGCCAAAATTAAACAAGATAACAGAGAGTGCCTTACCCGACGCCTGGCACATAGCAGGGGCACAACTGAGGGAATTCTGCAGAGCCCAGAGCAGAAGTCGGCACAACCTCTCCAGCTCCGCCCGGGAGGCTCACTCCGCACCTGGCCACCAGCCTGCAGCAGCAACCCCCTCTCGGTCAGGTCACAGAGGAACAGAAACCACCTGTCAAGCAAGCCCTACTGTGGGCAGACCCCATGCGGGGCACTTGTCAGCGATTCCCATGTCTCACCTCTCCTCCAGGGCCCTAAGCTCTGCCAGGCAGGGGCTCCTCTCTGGGGGTTCCTGCCTGAGCCCCGGGACCCAGCATTTCTCCCTGGGTGAAACATGCTAATAAGGGTGTGTGTGCACACACCATCTGAATGCAAAATGCAGCGATCCGTCCTTAGTAGCATGTAGATGAAAGGAATTTGTTTAATAAGTAATTTTTGAGGGCCTACCAGTCTCCGCCTGCACAGAGCTGACATGCAGTGGGAGAAATAGACAGGAAATAGGCAGATGTAGGAAATCCCCTGGGAAATGAGAAGGGCCAGGAAGGGAGGGAGGCAGGTAGGCTGACCCCACAGCCTCTGTCTCTCCAAGATTCAGGGACAATTGTAGGGGGAAAGGGAGAATAGACAGCCCAAGGAGGGAAACTGAATCAGGCCTGAGTCTTGGGACTAGGCCCGCGGCAGGCTGGTCAGGCAGCCCTTGGGATTCAATCCCTACTTCCCCCTGAGAGAGGTGGGGACCAGTGTATACAAACAGTCACGCACACACAGACATGCAAAGACACAGCCTGCCCCCTCCTGGCCCCACTGCACATTCCAGCAGCGGGTGGGGGGGTGCGGGCTGGCAGCACCCAGGCTCTTCTCATGCGTCCTTAGGCTCCCCCCCAGCAGTTCCCATGCACTTCAGAGGGTGAAAAGCAGAGAGCGAAAAGGGTAGGAAGGAAATAGACACATGTACACACAGTACAGACCCCTCCAGGAAGCCAAGAATGAATGGAGGGGGCAGATGGGAAGGGGGAGGAAAATAATGGCATCCCGTATGCCAGTATGCCAGGAGATGTTATACCCGTGCTCTTCTCTTACCTAACCTTTAGCACGACCTTTAGGACAATCCAGAAGGGTTAAGAAATCGTTTTTTGTTTTTTGGTTGTTTTGTTGTTGTTGTTGTTGTTGTTCTTGTTGTTGTTTTGGCCAGGGACGGTGGCTCACACCTGTAATCCCAGCACTTTGGGAGGCTGAGGAGGGAGGATCACGAGGTCAGGAGTTCGAGACCAGCCTGACCAACATAGTGAAACCTTGTCTCTACTAAAAATACGAAAATTAGCCGGGTGTGGTGGTGCGTGCCTGTAATCCCAGCTACTGGGGAGGTTTTCTTTTGAGACAGAGCCTCATTCTGTCACCCAGGATGGAGTGCAGTGGCACAATCTCAGCTCACTGCAACCTTGGCCTTCTGGGTTCAAGCGATTCTCCCTCCTCAACCTCCTGAGTAGCTGGGATTACAGGCATGCACTATGACGCCCGAATAATTTTTTGAATTTTTAGTAGAGATGCGGTTTCACCATGTTGGCCAGGCTGGTCTCGAACTCCTGACCTCAGGTGATCCTTCTGCTTGGCCTCCCAAAGTGCTAGGATTACAGGTGTGAGCCACCACGCCCAGCCAAGAATTCGGTACTTTTGTCCCCACTTCACACTGAGGAAACTGGGCCTCGGGGACAGGAAGTGACTTGCCCAGGTCACACACCGAGGAGGAAAAGAGGTCAGATTTGGAGCCCTGGAGAAAGCCTGGGCCCCTGCCCTTTCCACAAGCAAGATGGCCAGGAAGTGGGGAGTCCAGGGGGCCACAGCTGAGGCTGCAGCAGACTCGGGACCTGAGGAAGATACTGACCCTGCGGCAGCCTCCCCGCCATCACTCGGGGGAGCCCTCCAAGCGCTGCTGTTCGAGGCATTGTGGGAGGGCCAGGGAGCGAGGGGCTGCCTTTGGGGGTGTCCCATCACTGTGGGGGAGGGGCGCAGGAGGAATGGGATGGCAGGATTGAGATGCAGGCACCACCCACAAGGCCCCTCCTTTCCTGTCTCACAGCCAAAGCAAAGGGTGTCCCCCGCCCCCACTTCCCCAGGGCAGAGTCACTGGACCCATTTACAGGTAAGCAAAGCAAGGCCCAGAAAGGGCCTTCAGTGAGAGGAATATGCCAAGATGTAGAGGCCTCCAGGCCCACCTGGCAAAGGAGTTCGGCAGCCAGTGGTGGTGATGTGAGAGTCTCCCTTCGGGGTTCCAGTCCTGGTTCCATCGCTGTGTGGCCCCGGACTGGTCTGTAACCTCTCTGTTTCTTGTCTTCAAAATGAGGAATAATAATAGCGCCTACCGCAGCTGGCTTTTGTGGGACTAAACGAATGCTGCCCACAAAGAGCTTCAAACTGGGCCTGGCTCTCAGTAGGGACTCAATAATATTAGCTGATGTCATTATTATTATTATCACTATAATTATTACTATTTCAATCAGCAGCATCGTGCAGCCAGCACCCTTCCTCTGGCACCCCAGGCATAAGCAAGCCTGCCCAGGTGGCTCTTCAGTCCTCAGGGTTTCTCTGGGGCTTTCCTGGGGACTGTCTGCAGAGCTTGGGGGAAGGAGGGGGGCTCAGTTACTCCAACCCCCAGACACCATCTCCAGTAATAATGTCAATGCCTCTGCCCCAGGCGGTAATTGAGCCAAGAGAAGGTTAATTTAATCAGGGATTGGGCTGGGACGGCAGGAGGTAGAGGATTGGGTTAACCTTCTGGACTATTAACACAGCTCCTGAAGAGGTCTGACTTGCTAAGAAGGCTCAGGCTTCAAGGCAATCCTACTTCTCAGCCATCCACTCCACACAGCACACGTCACAACACGGGGCGGGTGGGGGCACCAAGAGAGAGGAGCTTGGCCCCCAGGCACTGTGGCCGGAGCAGGTGAGGGTAAGCAGCGACATGTGACTCCCAGCCCCGCACGCGGTTGTCACACTTTCACAGTCACTCATCACACCTGCGAGGGAAGCTGCCAACGCCCTCTTAACGAGACAGGAGAGGCTGACCCCTGTCACACACAGCCAGGATGCAGATGCGGCAGGGGTGTCACTGGAACCCAGTTCTGCCGCCAAAAACAGGCATCCTATAAGACCTCAGGGAACACTGAGGAACAAGCATAAAGCCCCCAGTGACCGCCCCAGACATGCCCCTCTGGAGAAGGCTTGCTGGGTGTGCTCGTTTCTATCACCCTGACTATTTCTGGAGCTTGTGGGTAGAAGAGCAAGAGAGCACTGACCTGGGAGTCAAGAGCAGCCTCTCCTCGAGCCAGAGACCTCTTGGCCTTGGGCTCATCACCTGGCACCCCACCCCCAATTCCTCATAGCTCCATATCTCTCCATGAAATGAAGGTACCCCTTGAGAAAGGGCTGGCTAATCAAATGTGTCTCTCTGCAGCCACTGAAGGGGCGGGGTAGGGGGTGGGAATTCACATTAAATCAACAGACAGCTTATTCCAGAACTCAGTTTACTCATCTGTCAAATACCCACATAATAGCAGCCAACTCACCCACCTCAAAGGACTGTCGTGGAAATCCAAGGAAAGAAAAGAAAGTCCTTTGCAAAGTTAAACTTAAACCAAAACAGGAAAGCAGCTACTCTGGGCTGGGGGGATAGGAGGTGAGAGGACAGAGCTCACGTGGGCTGAGCCCCCACCATATGCCAGCACCAGCACCCGCCCCCCACAAGGCCCATGGTCTCCTTAACCCCCATTCACCTCTCCAACCCCCCACCCCATGTTACAGAGGAGGCACTGAGGATCAGAGAGGCGACGTGAATGCTTAAATCACAAAACACAGAAAGTAGCAAAATAGGATTCGAACCAATGGTTTCAGGCTCCCTGGCTATGGCCATTTTCTATTGTCACAGGCACCGACACACTCACGTACACACTCACTCATTAAAGCACATGCACCCAGAGGTGATGGGCTGGCTGGGATGAAGAGGAAAACAGGGACTGGGGAGGTCAGATGGGGGGCGGGGCTGTAGCACGTCGGGGCAGGTGAGGTGCACTATTCAGGGGGCAGGACTTAAGGAAAGGGGTCCCATGCCCACTCAGGACACTGGGAAAGGGGGCCTCTTGCGAGGGACCACGCTTCCTAAGGCTCCATCCCTCTCCCCTTCCCACACCCTTATACACAGGGGACATAACCACACCCGGCTACACACACTTCCCTAACATCACACGCACACACTCCGGCTGGGGAGAGTGACCCCCGACAAAACTGTCCCGCTGATGTCACCTGCGGCCTGGAGCTTATGTCACACCTGAGGTTCTCACTGACGTCACATACCTACTTTTTCCTGATGTCCCCACAATTAACCCTCTTTCTTCCTGCCTAGGGGTTGATGGCCCAGAGGTACCCACCTCCCCACCCACACAGCTGCAGGGCCCCTGGCCCATCAGGACAGCACCTGCCTGTGCACCCCTCTCACGGGACACACATTTGCACACATGTGAATACCCACATGCTTTGCTGATGGCCCAGACATGACACGTCCCACAGGTGTCCACGGGCCACGAGAAGAGGGGTGTCAGCCATGCACATACACATACACACATGCACACACTCCCAGTCCCGTCTTGTGATGCAGCTTGCATATTAAAACGCCCCTCAGTAACTGCGCCGGGCAGTCCATGCCCCACAGCTTCCACCACATTCCTCCAGGTGCTGCCAGCACCCCCCTCCCTCCAGCTTTCTGCCTCTGACAGCCTGGCCTGCTGACAGCGACAGCCGCAGCCCAAACACACACACACACTCCAGCCCAACACCTGTGTCTCAGCAAGGGACCAAGGCAGTGCCCTCCACCCAAAGCTGCTGGGTGGGAGGAGTCCAGGGGGAAGGGGCATAGCACAGAGCCCTGAGCTGCAGAAAGTGCCAAGTACCACGTTCCTCCCCAGCTGAGTGCACGGTCAGCACCCACTGTCCTCTCGTCTCCCTCCTTGGGCACACCTGACACACCACAGCCTAGTGGCCTCTGTTTTGGACACAAGTTCCCCAAATGTGCATGCGAACACACACACACACACACACACCAGCTTTCTTCCCTTCAAACATTGCAAGGAAATCCTGCCTGGCCACTGACAGTGTGCGTGTGTGCGCTTGTGTGTGTACAGACAGAGAGCAGGGTCCACCCCTTGTCCACACACACACGCACACACCACACACACACAGCACGCACAATCTTCCCCACATGCACACGGCGCCGCACCGGCCAACACACCCACCCGCTCCCCCTCCCCTGACAGCTGCTGGAGCCCACACATGCACACACACACACGCTGGCACACACACACACACACACACACACACACACACACAGCAATGGCCCCGACCCTGCCAGAGCTGCAGTCTCTGCGATTTATGCCGCCTCCCGGGGCTGCCTCCCTCCTTGTCCCTGGCCAGCGCCTCTGCAAGGGTCCCCACCCCCCAATTCTGGTCTTACCAACCCCACCGCCGTCAAGCCCCACCCTGGCCCCCCTTTCCCTAGAAGACATCCACCCTGTCAACCCCTCTTACCAGCTACAGGATGAATGCCTTGACCCGACAGCACCCCGTGAAAGAGGGGGGTTAGGGCCCCGATTCGAAAAGATGAGGGCAGAGAGGTGCAGTGTGGCACCGGCTGGCACAGCATCCACCATCGAGCCTCTGCACCACCCCCAGAAACGCTCACCTCACCGACTGTCCTCGGTGTCCTCCCACCGCCTCCGCCCACCGCCACCACCACCTCCCTCGCGCAGGGTGGTCCCCCGGGGGTCTCACGGGGATCCCCAGACCCAGGAGACACTGGGGGTGGCTCTTCCCGTCTCATCCCCCCTTCCGTGCCTCTCTCCAAGCCCCACCCCCACTGACGGAGGGGGTACCCTCCGGCTCCAGCCCTGACTCCCACCGTCTCCCCGGTCGCGGCGCTCGGATCCGGAGGAATTCACTTACCCCAGCCCCAGCCGGGATCCGGGCCAAGCACCGCCTCCGGGAAGCGAAGCGGCCGCCGCGGGGCCTGCGCGTGTGAGTGTGAGTGTGTGTGTGAATGTGAGTGTGAGCGCGGGTGTAAGTGCCGGGTGCGTGGCGCGTGGCCGTGGGGTGGCCCGCGTGTGTCTGTGTGTGTGTCTGGGAGCGCGCGTGTGCGCGCAGACGCCGCCGCCCCCTCCTCCCCGCCGCCGCGCCTCTGCCTCTGCCTCGGCGGGGAGGGTGCCCGGGAGGGGCCAAGCGGCGCGCGTCAGGGACCGCGGCAGGCCGTGTCCGTCTGTCCGTCCGCCCGCTCGCCCGCGCCTGGCGCCCTCAGCAGGCCTTTCTGCAGCAAGCCCGCTCCCGCCCCCGAGCCGGCCGCACGCTCCACGGACACACGCGCGCTCGCAGACACACGCCCGCGGGGCGGGGGCCGCGCCTGGCGCCGCCGCTGCAGCTGCAGCGCCGGGGGAGGCGGCGGCGCGGAGCCCCGAGCCCCGGCCGGGCGCACCCAGTCCCCGCCCCGGCCCCCTGCGCTGCTCACCCCGCGGGATCCGGGTGGGGGTCCGGGTCCGGCCTCCGCCAGCGCATTCAACAGCTGGGGGCAAACTTGCGGCGTGGCCGCCCGAGGTGCGCCTGGACTCGCCCTCCCCCTGGACTCCGCCTCCGCGGATGGGCCCCTTCTCCGCCTTGTACCTCCATGACCCGCAGCCTGCGCCCTGCTGATTGGTCCCGCGTTCAACCGCTGGCGACTGGGGAAGTGCGGCTGCTGCGTTCCCATTTTACAGGCCAGACAACTGAGGTTCCGAAGAGGAGTGATTCCCCCAAGGTTACACAGGGAGCCTGCAGGCAGTATTAGACTTTACGCTCCCCTACCTTGTGCCAGGGCGCTCGCTGCCTTTCCCCACCCCTCCAGGAGTAGGTCCAAGAGATACTGGGCTCATCTGCAGCCTAGAGAAGCTTCATTAGCCGTCCAGAGGCCCAGTTCCCCACCCCTTACCCCAAAGCCCCCTGCCACCTGCAAAGGGTGTATGCTGGGGGGAGGAGGAGGTGGTGGAATATGCAAGAAGCTCTGGCACCCGGGGCCTATACCTTGGTGCTTGGTCAGGCAAGCACCTCCTCCCGAGGCCCTGCGAGCTGCATGTCGGAGGCCTGCCACCAGCAGGCCCTGTACTTCTCCATCGCTTTTATAGGACCGCATGCACCGGCGCCTGTTCTCAGGTGTTGCACATCAGTAGTGAAATCCAGGCTTCAGGAACTCCCGGTCGGAGCATCTCATGCAGGTGTGGAATAAGGAGACTCCCCAGAAGAAGCCACTGCCTGAGCTGAATCTTGGGATGAGTAGGAGTTGGCCAGCTGAAGAAGGAGGAGAAGGGTGTCCCGGACTGTGGGAATAGCCTGTGCAAAGGCACAGAGGCATGAAACAGCTTTGTATGTGTGTACAGGGAACTCCACGGAGTTGGGTATTAGTAGAGCAGAAAGAAGGTCTGTCCAGAAATTCCTCCTTCCTGTCAACTAAGAACAGGGAACGGCCCAGGATGGGGCTGGGAGGACAACCAAGCACTGGGTCACAGGCCACTGGTTGTTCCCGGTTATGGAGAAGGACTATTGGGCCTTCCCCATCTGCACCCCAGGCTCCCTGGCACACTCCTACCCATCCTTCAAGGTCCCTCGCTGCAAATCCAAACAAGCTATATGCTGTCTCTGCCCTTTAAACTGAGCCCTCCTACAGGGCAGGGGCGGTATCCAACACATGGTTTGTAACCCCCGCAAGGCTGGGCAAGAAGCAGGGTCCCCGCTCTGAGACCCTGCCGGAAGAGCCCCTCAGGCGGAACATAATGGCCTCTGCGCCCTCTGGCGGATCCCTCGAGAAACGAGCGTGCTCCCCAATCCAACAGCCCCCCTGTGGCTCTCAGGCCCAGACACTTTCTGAGATGGGCACTGGCAGATGCCACCTAATCCGCTCCTGCCCAGGGAACCCAACGTGATGACCCCAACGAATACCAGGCAGCAAGTGGCAAAACAACCTTTTGCGGCTGCGTTTCCGAGACGTTCCCAGTCATCTTCCAGAGTGCAAGTCACAACCCTCTCTGAGCCTGTTTACTCCTTTGTGAAAGGAATATAGCAAAAGCAGGCAGTCCCCCCAGCACAGTGCCGGCTGCTCCCTTCTCCCTGGAGACCTCCAGGTCTGGCTGGATTCACTCAGAGTTGGTTTGAAGCTCTAAAACGGTCCAAGAATCTCTCTTTGGAGACTTTGCTTTTACTGAGCAGATGTGCATTGACAAGAGTTTCAGCTCTTAGCTCACTTTCTGCCACCATATAGAAGACGGAGTTGGCCTGGCCTGAGGGTCATAGTGGACCACACCATCTAGACACTCAATCGGGATTTCTCTAGACCATACTGGAAAGGATACACGTCTGCACTGTCAAAGACAGTAGCCACTAACTGCATGTGGCTATTGAGTGATTGGAATTGTGGCTAGTGTGGCTGAGGAACTAAATTTTTTAATTTTTATTTTTATTACTTTAAATTTAAATAGCCATACTGTGGCTTGTGGCTGCCATGTGAAATAGCGCAGCTCTAGACATATAGCAAGCTCCTTGCTAAAATCAAGCCCAGACAGACATAATGCACACACACAGAGAGACACACACGCACAGGGAACCCTGAGGACCTGGGAATGCGGGGAGCGGGGAGCTCAGAAGACTGCCTGGAATCTTTAGCTGGATGGTTAAGACTGAGGCAAACGTGAGCGGTAACATGTCCATTCCCACAGTCACTGTCCCAGGCCAGCCTTGCTGTCACCTGGATACTTGCAACAAACTCCCTCATCACCCATCTGTTTAAACCCTCCCATAGCTCCCCAGAGCCTGTGCAGGGAAGCAAATATGTTCTCTTTCTCATGACGAATGATTGGCAGCAGCTGCCTAGAGGTGCTCACCCTTTGCAGAAAATGGCATGATCGATTGGTGATGTCTGCCTCAGGAATAAACACAGAGATGGACGGTAAGCCCTCTCTGCTACAGGATAAAATCCAAACTCTTTATTTATTTATTTATTTATTTATTCATTTATTTATCTATCTATGAGACAGTGCCTCTCTCTGTCATCCAGGCTGGAGTGCAGTGGTGCAACCTCTGCTCACTGCAACCTCCACTTCCCAGGTTCAAGTGATTCTCCTGCCTCAGCCTCCCGAGTAGCTGGGACTACAGGCACGTGCCACCATGCCTGGCTAATTTTTGCATTTTTAGTAGAGACGAGGTTTCCACATGTTGCCAGGCTGGCCTCGAACTCCTGACCTCAGGTAATCTGCCTGCCTCGGCCTCCCAAAGTGCTGGGATTACAGGCGTGAGCCACTGTGCCCTACCAAAACTCCAAACTCTTTAACTTGCCCAAATAAGGCCCATTGCAACTGGTCCTTATTTACTCCTCCAGCATCTTCAATATCACCCCACAAATGTTACCACCAATATCTGCCCTTTCCAGACTATGCCACGAATCTCTCACCACATCATCTTCACACCTTTGTGCTTTTGATCCTGTTCCATTGATGTGGGAAGCCTCTCCTCCTCTCAGATCTCTTCCCTACCTGTCTACTTTCTACCTATCCTCAGGTACTGCTTGAAGGCTACCTCCTCGGTGAAGCCTCCCCTGACCACTCCTAAGCTGAGCTGGCTGAGCTACTTCCTTCTCCACTGGCTCCCAGAACACTCTGCGGAGGCCTCAATGACAGCACACATCACATCGTGTCATTATTCATTCTCTATGTGCTCACCTCCCCCAACTTATTCTTCACTTGGTCACCTCTATCAAGTAGCAACCATGTGTCAGAGGCTCACTCAGGGCCAGGCACTGTGCAGGGTCATTTTCACACATTATTCTTACTAATAAGCCACAAATCTAGACATGAGGAGGTTCTCTTCCAGGCGCACAGCATCCACACCCCTTCCTACCAGCACCCCAATTTCTCCTCTCCCCACCACCATGTACGGTCTTGGAGGAATATGAATCCAGGTACCTCTTCCTGCCCTTAGGTGGGCTAATTGCACTGTGGGTGGAGTGACGCGTGGGTAGGAAAATTAGCCAGAGCAGAACCATCCCCGAAATGTCAGTGCCAGGTGACATGGGTGGGCTGGGCCCCTGCCCTGCATCCCAGAACCCCATCTGCTCGGCCTTCTCCCAGAGGTGCACAGGAGCTGTCCCTGGCTGACAGCTCACCAGAAAGTGCCCTTTATCTTCAAGGTGAACAAGCGTAGCCCACATCCAAATGACCCCACTGCCCCGGCTATGTCACCAGAAGGACATTTTTTCCAGAAAGTCCTCCTTTTTTCAAGGCTTGGAGAACAGAGGAGGAAGAGTGAGAGGAACACAGAAAAAGCTAAAAGCTTTGCGCGTTGTTTAAGGTGAATAACAAGATTTACCCTTTGTACTTAGGTGACATTTTTTTCACTTGGTCTCCGTGGCATTTTGAGTTGATGCTAAGAAAATTAGGTTAAGTGATTCTTTCAGAGAAACACACACACACACACACGCACACACACACACACCAGAGCCTGTGCGGGGTGTCACATTCCTCCTTTGGATCCAGACCTAAAATCACATTTCTGTTGTGCCTCCAGTGCTGGAACTGAGGACATCAGCTCATTGAGGACAGGAGCCAGTGGTGAGACAGAGCCTGGAAGAAAAAGATGGGCCTGGAAGGAAAAGCATGGTCCTTACCCACGGTGGAACCATCCCAAGTGAACTAGGAAGAGATGAGGGCTGAGCTGCCTTCTGGGGAAGGTGGGCCCTCTTATCTAGGAGTTTTGTTTTTCTGGTTACTGCGACAGGTCAGGGCAAGCAAGGGTGAAGGTAGTTGTCAGATGCTGGGGCTTAGGGGAGAATGAGTAGGAGAGAGAAGAAACCACAGGTCAGGAGGAAGGTGAGGTGGAGGGCAGCCCCTCCCCCAACCCCAGGAAGCCTAGTTGCGAAGAATACATGTATTTCTGGAAAGGATTTTGACATTCTTTTGCTGTGGTGTGTACAGTATGAGCTCCCTCCCCCCACTTCAGTCTCCCTACCACCTCCTTCCCCCCCACTCCCTTCAGAAAAGTCTGCGTGTTTCTCCTATGAGTCATTTATTGCTTTGTAATGAATTACCTCAAAACTCAGTGGCTTACATTTGCAAAAAGACATGCCTATTATTTCACAGTTTCTGTGGTCAGGCATTTGGGAGAGGGTGATTCAGCCTTGGAATGTCTCATAAGCTTGCAGTCAAGATGTTTGGCTGGGGTTCCACCCATCTGAAAGCTGGATTGGGGCTGGTGGATCTGCTTCTGAGATGCTTCGCTCACATGGCTGGCAGGTTGGTGCTGGCTGTTGGTGGGAGGCCTCTGTGTCTTGTCACATGGACCTCTCCATAGGACTGTTTGAGTGTCCTCACACTCAAATGGCGGCGGCTTTCTCCAGAGTGAGAACAAGTAGGAAGCCAGTGTTTCTTATGACCTGTCCTCAGAAGTAACACTCATTTTTGCTTTCCTGTTGGTTCCACGGATCTGACCCATTCATTGTAGGGAGGGACCACACAGGGGGTGGAGCCCAGGAGGGAGGTACCATCAAGAGGCAGTGGATTTGAGATCAATCAGTTATATTTGGGGAAGTTGAGGAAGTTCTGTGTTCTGCATGCAGACTAGCAAAGATGAAAACAGATCTAGAAAAGTGGCGGCCAACACAGGATGGCCTGATTCCTTAGGAGTCCATGATTCTGAGAGCCTATGGTCTTCATTGTTTATGGACCAAGGGCAGCTCAAGGCTCATGATGCATGAAGAACGTGCATAAGGACCCTAGGGCTGGACAAGAGTCAAGGGTGGCCAAGGGTGTGGCCCCAATGAGGGGGTGCCTGTGAGGACCAGAGGCCAGGGTCACACTCTGGGAGATACTTTGAAGTGTCCAGGTGGATCCCCTTTGGTCCAGAGACCCAGTTATGGGAGAGACCCCAGAGAATCCTTTGAGAGGTGCTGATGGCACCCTGCTTGCCTGGCTTGGGGCTGAGATAACTGGATGGTGAGGTTTGCCAGGTTGCCTCCCCACCAGTCTTGGTAGAGCAGCCCCGGAGTGTGCTGTCAGACAGGGAGGGGACAAGAGGACAATAGGGGATAATCCTTTTGACATACCGGCTGCCTCCACTAGAAGGTGAGCCATTTTCAGCTAATTCAACCATCTAATACAGATCTGTGCCAGTCACAGCAGGTGCTTGGAGAGGGTCCTGGTGAACTGCCGCACCCAATGGTGCAAGGGCCAGACTGAGAGTGTCCACCCCTCCCCCAACCCCGAGGCCTGCTCCAACAGAAGTGGGATCTGCTGAGTGTGTATGGCCCCACGGCAGATTGCCTACCCCCCAGCTCTCTGAACCAGGAGACTCTTCTGAGACAACCCCAGGGAGAGCTGGAGGAGGAGGGAGGAAGGCTCAGGTCTCTGCATCTGCCTGACTTATCCTGTCCCCTAGCCAGAGGCCACTGCACCCCGCACTGTTGTGTGGCTGCCATTTGGATCTGAGCACCCTTGCAGGGAGCTCTGGAATTCTGCCGTCCTGGGATTCTGCGGGAGCCACAGCAGAGGGAGTGGAGTGAGCCTCAGCTGGCTCAGCGGCCACGAGGTCAACCCGGCAGCCTGCATTATTAAACCATCTATCTGGCTCCATCCAGGGAGATGCTGGGGGTGGGGGCAGGCTGCTGCCTGGGTCCGGAACTGGGGCAGCTGGCAGCTCCTGGGAGCTAGAGGTCACCGGCCTCGTGGCTGGGCTTGTCACTGCTGACCTGCTGCCGGCTCCGAGGTTCCAGATGCTGCAGGGGCTGGAAAGGAGCTGACTGGCTGGTTTCTTCATGTTCTTTTTTTTCTGCTCAAAAGCTCCTAGTCTCTGACTCCGTAGGGTAAAGCGCCAGCTCCTTACACTGGCATCTGGAGTTTTCTGCAGCATGGCCACACTCTTCCTAAAATCATAAGAGCTCAAAAAGGAGGTGTTTACTCTCCTTCAGGCTTGGTGCCATGTGCTCTACATGAATTAAAGTCTCTGTGAATAATGACAACAATCTACGAGGTACTTCTGTTATTCTCATTTGACTGCGGAGGCTCAGAGAGGCTAAGCAATTTAACCAGGATCACACAGTGAAGAAGAGGCGATGATTCCCCCAGGCTTTCCTGCTGATGCAGCCAGGCTGTGGCCACGAGACACTGGGGATATTTTAGGCTCAAAGCCCCATTCTTAGCCCCACGATCACTTGTCACTTCCCAGAATCGTGCCTTTCCTGAGGTTCTCTCAGTGTAGAATCTGGGGGACTGACGGTCCCTGAGGAGGGGGGTGCATAGTATATATTCCCAAGACTCCATGCGGAAGGGATGGTTTGTTTGGCTGCTACCAAGTTACTCAGGCCCAAATCCCAGATGCTACCTGGATGCCATCTGGATGCCACCTGGGCTCCTGTCAGCTCTGCCTGCTAAACCAAGGCCTTCCTCTCTCCCTCGCTGCCATAAAGGCAAAGGCAGGTGGGTCCCCTTCACCTCGGTGTGCTCAGGGTCTGGCATGCAGACGGCACTCCAAAAATATTTGCTAAGGAAAATGATCAAGTGTATGCCTGAATGAACAAATGAAGGAAGAAAAGAAAAGGGAGTGGCCAGCATGAGGAGAGGAAACGGATAGGTGAGCAGGAAGGTCGGTGAAGTCGGCTCTGCCCTGGGGGCCGGGGGTGGGCACTGGGCAAAGGAAATCTTCACACAAGAAGAGACGCTCCAGAAACCTGCCTGACAGGTGGGAGGAGCACGCAGGCAGGGCGCCTGGAAGGGGCAAGGTGTGGAGGAAGCTTCGGGAGGGGGCAGTGAGAGTGGGCCAGAGAAAAGGCCTTGGTCTCACTGAGATCCTTCTAGTAGTTCTGACTGGTTTCTCCAAAATCTCCCCATTTTCTCTCATCTCCTGCTTTCCATCTGCCCTCATGCTTGGAGGTCATGGAACTCCAGCTCACACGGCCCATCACAACTCATTCTCAGAGCAAGCACTGGCACAGCCTTGGCATCTGACACCTAGCTGTGCCTTGGTTCTGCCAGGTCTGGCCAGGGCAGTAATAGGGACTTCCCCTCTCTTCCGCCATAGACCCAGCTCTGGTCACAGCCAAGACCCCAGTTCCCCACATCCAGGAGGTGGAGGAGGCTGGAGTGGGGCCTGGAGATGGGAAGGGATTAGTGAACCAAGTGGGCTCCTTTGAAGCAGGACCTCTCCTTCCTACCAGGGGCTGAGTAGGACCAAGAGGGGAGCCTGTGTCAAGGCCACAACCATGCAGGCTGGAGTTCAGGGCAGTTCCCAGACTCCTTGGAGAGGATAACAAGACCCCTCACCATGTAGGGGTGGCTCCCCTGTGCCAGGTTGTAGATATGCCACTATGTCCTCATGACAACCTGAGAGCATGTCATCAGTCCCCAGGACTCATTGGTTGTAAGTGACAGAAACCCAACTTCAACCAGTTTGAACTGGATTACACTCAAAGGTGATATATTGATTCCCATAACAGGGCAGGGTGCCTTGAGGAAGACTGGGAAGGAGGAGGAGGCCATCTTGAATGCCATCAACATCCTCTCTTTGTGCTTTAGTTCTCTCTGGCCCACTGTCCCTGTTGCAGGAGAACCGGGAGCCTCCACAGGCCCACACTTAACGTCCTGACAGATTCATGGCCAGAGTGGGAAGAGCTTCTCTTCCCATTCCAAGCTGAACAATTCTAGGAAAGGACTCTGATTGGCCCAGCATGGGTCACATGCTTATCCCTTGGACCAATCGCTGTGGCCAGGGTGACCCAGCCTGGGTCAGGTACCCCTGCCCTTGTAACCAGGGTGAGGACCTGTCAGCAGAGGAACTGGGAGGGACCCTGGCCAGACAACAGCAACAGCAGCAGTGCAGGGACTTTTTAAAAAAACATGTTTTATTTGGGAATAATTCTGGATTTATGGAACCAATGGAAAGATAGCACAGAGAGTTCCTAGATACCCTTTACCCAGCTTCCCCTGAAGCCAGCATCTTATATAACCATGGTACCTTTGTCAAAATTAAGAAATTAGCATTGGTGCATTACCATTAACTAAACTCCAGCCTTCATCCAGATTTACCTGTTTTTCCACGGATTCTTTTCCTGTTCCCAGATTCTATCTGGGACACGACATCGTATTTAGCCATCATGTCTCCTTAGTCCTCTAGCCTGGGACAGTTTATTGTACTACGCTTGCTTTGCTTGACCTTGACAGTTTTGAAGGGCCAGATATGTTGTAGATGTTCCTCAATTTGGGTTTGTCTGATGCTTGCCTTTTTTTTTTTTTTTTTAAAGACAGAGTTTCATTCTTGTCACCCATGCTGGAGTGCAATGGCACAATCTTGGCTCACTGCAACCTCCACCTCCTGGGTTTAAGCGATTCTCCTGCCTCACCCTCCCAAGTAGCTGGGACTACAGGCGTGCGCCACCATGCCCAGCTAAGTTTTGTATTTTTAAGAGAGACGGAGTTTCTCTATGTTGGCCAGGCTAGTCTCGAACTCCTGACCTCAGGTGATCCGCCCACCTCGACCTCCCAAAGTGCTGTGATATCAGTTGTGAGCCACCACGCCTGGACTGTCTGATGCCTTCTTATCATTAATATGGGTCACGGTGGAGGAGAACAGCCCAGAGGTATAGTACATTGTCACTGCTGCGTGTCGGGGGTACAGGATGCATCGCTGGTGAAACTAACCCTGGTCACTTGGTTAGGGTGGGGCTTCCTTCACTTAACAGATAGGCCTTAAACTGAGGCCTGGAGAGGTGAAGCTGCTTGCACTGGGGTGATGGTAGAGCAGGAGGTGAACCAGGCCCATCTGACTCCCATCATCCCACAATTCATTTTAGGCAGGGAAACTGAGGCAGAAGCCCAGCTCTAAGAGTTAGAAGGTGAAAAAAAGCTGTACCATGGAGTCTGTATTTGGTATGCAGCAAGAGAACTGAGCCCAAGACTTCTTTTTTGGGAGGTGAGTCCCCATCAGAATGGGCCTGGGGGCCTGGAAGTCATGGTAGATGCCAGACAAGAGGAATGGGGAAAGGAAACGGGGGTGGGCACGAGGACCGTGGGAAGGAAGAATGAAGGAAAGAGGGAGTGGTGAGCACAACTGAGCTGGAGCAATCCAGGAAGGCTTCTTGGAAGAGAAAGCCACAATTTTAAGAATAGTCAGGAGAGCAGCTCAGGTGTGAGGTCCTTCCCAGGAGACAGGAGAGTAAAGTATTTAAGACCACAGGCCAGGCTGGGCAAGGTGGCTCACACCTGTAATCCCAACACTTTGGGAGGCCAAGGCAGGTGGATCACTTGAGATCAGGAGTTCAAGACCAGCCTGGCCAACATGGTGAAATCCCAGCTCTACTAAAAACACAAAAATTATCAGGGTGTAGTGGTGGGCACCTGTAAACCCAGCTACTCGGGAGGCTGAGTCTGGAGAATTGTTTGAACCCAGGAGGTGGAGGTTGCAGTGAGCAGAGATTGCGCCATTGCACTCCAGCCTGGGCTACAAGAGCAAAACTCGGACTCAAAAAACAAGACCACAGGCCCTGGAGTTCGAGAGGCCTAGGTTTAAACCCCTGTGCTACCGCTTCCTGACTGGTGATCTTGGGCAAGCCACTGCTTCCCAAACTGGTGGAGTTTTCCAGCCCCCAGGTCTTGCCTGTCCTGCTCACCTGTCTGAAACAGTCATTCCTGAACCAGCCCCGGACCTCCCCAGACTGAACCAGCTGCTGATTTTGTGAAGCTCAGTGAAAAATGAAAATACTAGGCTGGGCGCGGTGGCTCACGCCTGTAATCCCAGCACTCTGGGAGACCAAGACGGGCGGATCACAAGGTCAGGAGATCGAGACCATCCTGGCTAACACGGTGAAACCCGGTCTCTACTAAAAATACAAAAATTAGCCGGGCGCAGTGGCGGGCGCCTGTAGTCCCAGCTACACGGGATGCTGAGGCTCGTAGGAGAATGGTATGAACCCAGGAGGCAGAGCTTGCAGTGAGTGGAGATCACGCCACTGCACTCCAGCCTGGGCAACAGAGTGAGACTCCGTCTCAAAAAAA
>NW_012120154.1:4177757-4186443 GCF_000951035.1 Colobus angolensis palliatus | reverse complement strand
GCTGGGATTACAGGCTTGAGCCACCGCGCCCGGCCTTGGACTCTTTTTTCAAAAATTTATTATCAATTTCAAGACAGCAATAGCAGAGCATTAAATCAAGCATGGGATCCTTCCAGGTGGGAAGCCCTGAGCGACCGTGCAGGTTACATACCCTTGAGGCTGGCCCCGTCCCTGGCCTCAGTGACCACCTGAGCCCTGTGATCTGATGTCCATAGTTTCTCTGCAGTTCCTTGTTAATCACAAGCTGTCTGCCGCAGCTGCTCAGACCATCACATCAAACGGTTGCTTCACTCACACGTTTTTTCTTGTCTTGCCCTGGGTAGAAGGTTAGATGCGATGGACTCCAAGGGGCATCCAACAGTTAAATTTGATGTCCTTTAATTTTACGGCTCTAATATTTTTCACCAGGAAACTTCTGAGCTTCCATGACCTAAAATGCTAAGAGTTAAGGGGTCAGAGCTTCCCCTGTGTGGTCTCAAAACTGTGATGATCCCCGGGCAGTTTGGAGGTTTCAGATGAAAGAAGAAAGGTTGTTAGAATTTCATTTACTGACGTTTTGCAAATTTGAAATGTGAAATTAATTGTGATTTTTGCAGGAATTTCTCAGTTCTTAAAGGTGCTGTGTGTACTACACAGTCCACCCATCCAAAATGGGTCCAAAGGAAACCAGATGCCATGGCTTATAACTATAATCCCAGCACTTTGGGAGGCCAAGATGGGAGGATCATCCAGCTCAGGAATTTTAGACCAGTCTGGGCAACACAGTAAGACCCCATCTCTACCAAAAAAAAAAAAACAAAAAACAAAATTAGTCAGGCACGGTGGTATGCATCCGTAGTCCCAGCTACTCGGGAGGCTGAGGTGGGAAAATCACTTGAGCCCAGGAGGTGTGGCTACAGTGAGCTACAATTGTACCACTGCACTCCAGCCTGGGTAACAGAGCAAGAACCTGTCTCCAAAAACAAAAAGAAAAACAATGGATTTCTCAACAGCCCTGAGCCTGGCTGGCACATTTTTACATGTTTTGCATAACCACTTGTTAACTTTGCGTTTTTCCCCCTTATTATTATCAAGAGGCAGAATATTAGAATCAACTGTACTCATCTCTTATCTCTTCCCTGAGAACATGTGCAAATTGCTTAATCTCTCTGGGTCTCAATTTCTTTATCTGAGAAATGGAGATTAAATGAGTTCTATGTCTTCTGGTGATCGTTGCTAATTAGAAATGCTAGTGGTGAAAAAAAAAAAAAAAAAGGCACAGCTGCTTTATTTTGCTCAAAATTCTGTGGGTCAAGAATGGAAGGGCTTAGCTGGGTTGTTTTTGCTTAGGGTTTTCATGCAGTTGGCCTCAGATGTCTGCTGGAGCTGCCATCATCTGATAGCTCAGCTGGGATGGGTGCAATCAAGACGGTTCACCCGCACAGCTGGCACCTGACGCCTGCCATCGGTTGGCAGCTCTGCTGGAGCTGGTGACTGAAGTGGCTATCTGCAGCATAGCAGAACCAGAGGAGCCGGGCTTATTACACGGCAGCCGGCTTCCCCCAGAACAAGCATCCCAGGAGAACCAGGAGGAAAACACTTGGCCTTGGAAATGACAAAACATCACTTCTGCTGTTTTCTATTGATTATAATCGAACCAGTAAGTCCAGCCCACATTTAAGAGGAAGGGACATAGACCCCACCCATCAACAGGAAGAGTGTCCAAAATTGGGGTCATGTTTTAAAACCACCGCAGTATTTATAAAAAGCACTTAGAGCCGGGTGTGGTGACTCACGCCTGTAATCCCAGCACTTTGGGAGGCCAAAACAGGCAGATCACCTGAGGCCAGGAGTTCAAGATCAGCCTCGCCAACATGGCGAAACCCCATCTCTACTAAAAATACAAAACAATTAGCCGGGTATGGTGGCACGTACCTGTAATCTTAGCTACTTGGGAGGCTGAGGCAGGAGAATCACTTGAACCCAGGAGGCAGAGGTTACAGTGGCCCAAGATCGTGCCATTGCACTCCAGCCTGGGCAGCAAGAGTGAAACTCTGTCTCAAAAAAAAAAAAAAAAAACCACCTAGAATAGTGCCCAGCACAGAGTTGGCCCTATGTGTTCCCTGTCGTGTTAAGGCCCAAATGACAAAAATGGATGGATAAGGCAAAATGGTTTTTGAAACATCAAAGTGGGGATGAAAACATTAACAAAAATTCTATGATTCAGAATACAACACAATCATAAGTGGTAAGTAGGATTTTTATATGCCTGCGGAATGTGCTGGTTCGGAAATGTATGATTTTGCACAAACAAAGAAGAAAAGTAAAAATAGAAAGTGCAACCCTAAATACCTGAAAGAGGAGACGCATCATACCTCTGGCCAGTGTGGGCTCTCTTATCTCAGGTGGCTGGTGGTGGCTGGAAGCCTTTGAAATGTTTTCATCTTTCCCCTACAAAACAAGGTATCACTCCAGGGAACCATTGGAATTTTTTTAGAACAAGCACAAAATAAAACTTTCCAGTACAAAATTGATGACTTCCATCACTAAAGGCAGAGAAGCGACCAAAAGCACAGAGGTATTATTCAAAGTGGTGTGCCATGTAGAAAAGCCAGGTACAAGCCATTCTATTGCCAAGACACTTGTAAAGCTAGTCACACAATGAGTGACAAGTCAGAGAAAACAGGTTAGGCTATTGGCAAGTAACATTACTGGTGGAGGGGCTCTTGAAATTCATGGCAAACAATATGGAAGGTCCATAATTGTCACATGTGCATGCCAGCAGATATTTCACTAGCAGATGAGCAAAGCTGCTGGTGAACAGGACATATCAGACTTGGGTGGCAGGCACATCCCCCATCTTTCTCTTAGCGAATCCATCTTTCTCTTAATGGAACCCTCAAGGAGGCAGTGCACCCTGTTCTAAGCCAGTCTTGAGATCCTGGTTCCTGATTTCCCAGCCTCCCTTGCAGCTAGGGATACCCATGTGACCCAGTCTGACCAATGAGATCTAACCAAAAAGCAGCCGGTGCATTTCTAAAGAAGTTTTTTCCTTTTCTTTTAAAAGACATGAGACACAACCAGTGGGGCCCCACCTTTCTTCCACCTTCTTCCTGCTTGGAATGCTGGTGGTGATGCCGGAGCCCACTGAGGAAACTGTCTTGTCCCACCTTGAGGCTTGTTGTCATGTGAGGAAGCCCCAACCCCTGCAGCAGAAACACACCTCCTCTGCCCCAAAATTTCCTACCGCTCTTCCCCATCTTTACTCAAGACATCCATGACCTTGCTTCCCATTTCACTGAGGGAGCAGAAATTATCCAAAGAGGCTCCACCAACACCTACATTCCTCTTTCCGAGGCTGACTCGTCAATTCTGACCCTCACCAAGGTCCACCTCCTCTGTGCCCTATACTCAGCCCTCTTACTTCCTTAAGGAGGGCACTCCTGCAGTGTGTACCCCTCTTTCTCCTTTCTCCTGCATTTTCATTTTTCTTTTTTTGAGACAGGGTCTCTGATGCCCAGGCTGGAGTGCAGTGGCACCATCATGTTTCGTTATAGCCTTGAACTCCTGGTCCTGGGCTCAAGTGATCCTCCCACCTCAGCCTCCCAAGTAGCTGGGACTACAGGTGTATGCCACCATACCTGGCTAATTTTTTTTTTTTTTTGTATTTTTTGTAGAGACAGGGTTTTGCCATGTTGCCCAGGCTGGTCTCAAACTCCTGGGCTTAAGTGATTTGCCTCAGCCTCCCAGGTAACTGGGACTACAGGCATGAGCCCTGTGCCCAGCCCTCCTGCATTTTCATTTTTCCTTCTCCAGGAGGGATCATTCCCATCATAACCACATGCAGTGTACTGCCATTTCTCCATCTTAAAAACCTGTCTCATGCACACCTATAGCCCCAGCTACTCAGAAGGCTGAGGCAGGAGAATCACTTGAACCTGGGAGACAGAGGTTGCAGTGAGCCGTGAGCTGAGATTGAGCCACGGCACTCCAGCCTGCTGACAGAGCAAGACTCCGTCAAAAAAAAAAAAAAAAGAAAAATAAACCTGTCTCAACAGCACATCCCCAGTTCTCTTCTTTCCTTAATAGAAAGAAGATACGTCCAAAGAGCTGCCTTTTTTTCACCCCAATTCCTATGCATTAGGTACTAGACTCCCCAGGCTTTGCCCTTCCATGTCACTGATATGACTTTGTCAAGGTCTCCAGGGACTCCAATGGCCAGACATTCACCCTGCCTCTCTCTGACGTGCTCATCAGCTACAATAGACTCAGCTGGTCACTCCCTCCTCCTTGAAATGCTCTCCTTCTGGCTTCCAGGACACCAGGTTCTCCTCTCACTTGAATGTAAGCTCTGGGAGAAACAGGATGTTTGTCATCTTGCCCACTACTGTATCCTCACCACCTAAAACAGTGCTTAGCAACAGTGGGGGCTCATCTCTCTTCATTTAATTCATGAAGAGCCTGCTGGTTGTCCCTCAATATCCACTATCCCTTTCTTCTACAGTAATATTAATAGTTTTAGCTGAGTCCATGGCTGCCTAGATAAAGACTACATTTCCCAGCTTACCATGCACATGGGCGTGGCCACATGACTGGATTCCAGCCAATGAAATGAGGGCAGAAATGAGCTGTGCAATTTCCTGTACAAGCCCGCCAAAGAAAAGGTGCATTCTTCCCTTTGTTTTTCTGCCCTTTCCATGGGCTGAAATGCAGATGTGACGGCAGGAGCTGCAGCAGCCATCGTAAACCAGATGGTGAAGCCACCTGCAGGTTGAGGAAAACGGGTAATAAAAGGGGCACCCGCTCAGCATTGGTCACATTATGTTCAGATTGTCACTGACAGAGAAGTAAATGTCTATCTTATTCAAATCATGGCGATTTTGGCTTTTGTTACAGCAGACAGACCTGTACTCTGAGGAATGCACTGTTATTTATTAAACCAATTGTAGTTTGATTTTCCCTAACTTGCAACTTGATCCATCCATCCAGGAGGGAAATGGGTACCACTATGTATTTGAGTCCTGTTCATCACGTAACAGTGATGCTGCAAGGGAGGATGTTTACGGGGTAAGTTAATGAATACTTTGTGAGCTGGAAAGGGACTCTGGGAACCGGACCGGCAGAGTGCCCACCATGTGGGCTGCCAGGAAGGGCACCGCTATGTGGATGGAGGCACCTGCTCCAGAATGCCAGCACTCGGCACTTATTCACAGCGAGCAGCTGGTGGGCAACAATGTGCCTCCCAATCTTCATGCAGCACAGAGAGAAACTGAGAACATTACAATTAAACCCAGGCCACTGAGTGGACGTCGTTTTAGCCAGCTGTCAGAAGAGATGGGCAGAACAAAACTGCTTTTCCAACCTGAGCAACTCTCACTGTGGAATAAATGTGTATGTCAAGTTTTTTGAAATGGGGGGCAAGATTTTTTCAATCTTTTTAATCTTGCTTTTTAAAAAAATTTTAATTTTTTTGTTTTGTTATTTTGTTTTATTTTATTTTATTTTGAGACAGAGTCTTACTCTGTCACCCAGGCTGGAGTGCAGTGGTGCAATCTTGGGTCACAGCAACCTCTACCTCCCAGGTTCAAGCAATTCTCATGCCTCAGCCTCCCGAGTAACTGGGATTACAGGCATGTGCTAATTTTTGTTTGTTTTTGTTTTTGTTTTTAGTAGAGATGGGATTTCGCCACGTTGGCCAGGCTGGTTTTGAACTCCTGACCTCAAGTGATCCACCCACCTCAGCCTCCCAAAGTGCTGGGATTACAGGCATGAGCCACCACACCCAACCTAAATATTTTTTTAATTTTTTAAATCTTGCTCTACCAGGCACCATGGCTCACACCTGTATTCCTAGCACTTTGGGAGACCAAGGCGGGAGGATCACTTGAACCCAGGAGTTCAAGGCTTTAGTGAGCTATTACCACCACATCACTGTACTCCAGCCTGGGCTAGAGTGAAACCTGTCTCAAAAAAAAACAAAAAGTCTCTGTATGACACAATAATGCCATTGAAAACCATTCCTTTGATTTTAAGAAACATGACTCAATGACACAATCAGCATCTTGAATATCCTGCCTCTGTCACCTTGAAGCTAAAGCACAATTTTCACATTTGATCAACTGTGGGGCAAAGTTCTTGATCCCCGACAGCCTGACTCTATCCCAGTACTGGTTGTTTTTGTCCACTGCTCAGGGGAAGAAATCAATGACACAGCAATGAACATCTTAAAAACCACATCCAAATACTGCTGTCAAACAAGAAGGAATCCTCTCGAGTGTGAAATATTAAATACAACCAAAGCAGGGTCCGGGCCATTTGTCTGGACAACTTGCCAGTTCTTGAGTGTGCTGTGTGGGATGTCTCCTCTTCTGACGGGTACTGGAAGGATGCTTCCATGAGAAATCACCTTTTTGTCACTTCTGAGGCTGTGTCTAATCCCCAAATCCCAGAACAGGCATTTTCGGGCGCCATCGCTGACCACCTGCAGCCTAGCAAGGGGCTATTGGTTTTGGGGAGATGAAGAGTACAAGGAAAGAAGCTGCCTGGATAGGAAACATGAACTGCTGGCCGAATTAGCTTGCCATGGTGCCAGCCGGACCATTTGTCCACTCAGCAAACAATGATTAAGGATCTACCGTGTGTTGGGAACACAGAGCCTGGAGGCACGATGGTGAACAGAAAAAAAAAAAAAAAAGACAGAAGGATTGCAAACAGAATCATCACTCTCAGTGACACAAAACCTTGTTTAAAAAATTATGATAGGCCGGGCGCGGTGGCTCAAGCCTGTAATCCCAGCACTTTGGGAGGCCGAGACGGGCGGATCACGAGGTCAGGAGATCGAGACCATCCTGGCTAACACGGTGAAACCCTGTCTCTACTAAAAAATACAAAAAACTAGCCGGGCGAGGTGGTGGGCGCCTGTAGTCCCAGCTACTCGGGAGGCTGAGGCAGGAGAATGGTGTAAACCCGGGAGGCGGAGCTTGCAGTGAGACGAGATCTGGCCACTGCACTCCAGCCTGGGCGACAGAGCCAGACTCCGTCTCAAAAAAAAAAAAAAAATTGTGATAAAGGGCTGGGCGTGGTGGCTCACACCCATAATCCCGGCACTTTGGAAGACCAAGGTGGGCCGACTGCTTGAGCCCAAGAGTACAAGACCAGCCTGGGCAACATGGTGAAACCCCATCTCTATTAAAAAAATACAAAAATTAGCCAGGCATGGTGGTGCGTGTCTGTAATCCCAGCTAATCCCAGCTACTTGGGAGGCTGAAGTTGGAGGATGACTTGAGTCCAGGAGGCAGAGATTGCAGTGAGCCAAAGATTGTGCCACTCCACTCTAGCCTGAGTGATACAGCCAGACCTTGTCTCAAAACAAAACACAAGCAAAAAAAAAATTGTGACCAAATATACACAATGTAAAGCTTACCATTTTTAATCTTTTTATTTATTTATTTTTATTTTCATTTATTTATTTATTTGTTGAGATGAAATCTCGCTCTGTCACCCAGGCTGGAGTGCAATGGTGTGATCTTGGCTCACTGCAACCTCCACCTCCTGGGTTCAAGCGATTCTCCTGCCTCAGCCTTCTGCGTAGCTGGGATAACAGGTGTGTGCCACCAGCCCAGCTAATTTTTGTATTTTTAGCAGAGACAAGGTTTCACCATGTTGGTCAGGCTGGTCTCAAACTCCTGACCTCAGGTGATCCACCTACCTTGGCCTCCCAAAGTGCTACTGGGATTACAGGCGTGAGCCACTGCCCTCGGCCAATTTTCATCATTTTTAAATGCACAGTTCACTGGCATTTAGTACATTCGTGTTGTTGTGCAAACATCATCACTGTGCCTTTCCATGCCTTTTTCATCATCCCCAACATAAACTCTGTACCCACTCAATGATAACTCCCCAATTCTCCCTCCCCACCGCCCCTGGTAACCTCTGTTCAACTATCTCTATGAATTTCACCATTCCAGGTACTTTCTATGCATGGAATCATACAATATTTGTCCTCTTTTTTTTTTTTTTTCTTTGAGATGGAGTCCCACTCTATCACCCAAGCTGGAGTGCAGTGGCACGATCTCAGCTCACCGCAAGCTCCGCCTCTTGGGTTTGAACGATTCTCCTGCCTCAGCCTCCCGAGTAGCTGGGATTACAGGCACCTAACACCACGCCTGGCCAATTTTTATATTTTTAGTAGAGACAGGGTTTCGCCATGTTGGTCAGGCTGATCTCGAACTCCTGACCTCAAGTGATCCACCTGTCTTGGCCTTCCAAAGTGCTCAGATTATAGGCATGAGCCACTGCACCTGGTCAATATTTGTCCTTTTATGTCCAGTTTCTTCCACTTAGCATATTTTCAAGGTTCACTCATGTTGTAGCGTGCATCAGATTTTCCTTTTTAAGGCTAAATAATACTCCACTGCATGTCTACACATTTTGTTAGTCCGCCCTGTGTTGATGAGTATTTGGGCTGTTTCTACCTTTGGCTATTGTGAACAAGGCTGCCACAAACATGGGTGGACATGTATCTGTTTCAGTCCCTGCTCCCAGTCCTTTAAGGTACATGTCTAGGAGTTGGACTGCAGGATCACATGGTAATTCTATATTTAACTTTTTTTTTTTTTTTTTGAGATGGAGTCTTGCTCTGTTGCCCAGGCTGGAGTGCAGTGGCATGGTCTAGGCTCACTGCAACCTCCGCCTCCCGGGTTCACGC
>NW_012120154.1:4166801-4177707 GCF_000951035.1 Colobus angolensis palliatus | reverse complement strand
GAGATGGAGTCTTGCTCTGTTGCCCAGGCTGGAGTGCAGTGGCATGGTCTAGGCTCACTGCAACCTCCGCCTCCCGGGTTCAGGCAATTCTCCTGCCTCAGCCTCCCGAGTAGCTGGGATTACAGGCAGCCACCACCACGCCTGGCTAATTTTTGTATTTTTAGTAGAGACAGGGTCTCGCCATGTTAGCCAGCCTGGTCTTGAACTCCTGACCGCAAGTGATCCACCCCCCTAGGCCTCCCAAAGTGCTGGGATTACAGACGTGAGCCGCCACACCCAGCCCTATATTTAACTTTTTAAGAAACTGTTAAACTGCTAAACTGTCTTCCAGAGCAGTTGCACCCTCTACATTGTGTTTTGTTTGTTTGTTTGTTTTTGTTTTGTTTTGTTTTTTTGAGATGGAGCATCACTCTGTCGCCCAGCCTGGAGTGCAGTGGCCTGATCTGGGCTCACTGCAAGCTCCGCCTCTCGGGTTCACGCCATTCTCCTGCGTCAGTCTCCCAAGTAGCTGGGACTACAGGCGCCCGCCACCACGCTCAGCTGATTTTTTTGAATTTTTAGTAGAGACGGGGTTTCACCGTGTTAGCCAGGATGGTCTCGATCTCCTGATCTTGTGATCCAACCACCCCAAACTGCCTCTCTACATGCACAAGCCTTCTCAGAGGATCCTGAAGGTGAGACGTGGGAAGGGACTGACACACACTCCACAGAATTGGAGGTTTCCAAGTCCTCTCAGGGACGGCACCACCATCAGTATCCCTCTGTCTAGCCCCCTCAAGCTGTCTCTGGGTCCCCCTTCCTTCTGCCCAGATCCCTGCAGCACCCACCCTACCCTCTGCAGCAACAAATTTCTCTTCCTTCTGGAAAGCAGTGGCTGACATGCCCAACCCACCATGGCAGCCTCCACGGAAAGCTGGGCTCTCTCACTCCTTGTGAGCAGTCAGGGCTGCTAAGAACAAACATTTTTCCCCTTTGTCACATAGAGTAATAGACTCTTGAAAAATCACATTCTGGGAGGCTCATGGCTGAATCTTATCATCTGAGACTCTCCATCAAAGAACCTCAGAGCCACCGACTAATAGCATCTTGAAGTCAGTGACCGGAGAATCGTACGATGCTGCGCTCTCTCCATCACCGACTGGACAACAGCTGGTGTCACAGAGCAGGGCAGGCAGGGAGGCTGAGGGATGGCAGAGGCAAGAAAACCTTGGGGTACAGAGGACAGGGTGGGGTGCTGGAGAGAGTCCCAGCCTGTTGTCATGCTGGAGGAAGCAGTTGGTGGGTGAGGTCTGGCTTTGTTACTGATGGTTTTTAATTATGTAAAGCAGCCCAGGGCCTGCGCCTGGCACAGGCTTGGCATTCATCAGCTGGCAGCAGAATTAATCAATAAATAACCAGCTGGATGGACCTCAGCGTGAACACCCAGCCACGCCCCCACCACCCCTCCAGAGGGGTCCTCCCAGGTAGGCAGGGGAGGAGTTACATGGAAGCTGCCACTCCCGGCTCTCAGTGCAGTTGCACACACATACACACACGCACCACACGCACGCACATGTACCACGCGTGCATCAGCAGCTTGGACTCGCTGTGCATATGCACAGGTGAATACACCTGCACATACAGGGAGGCGTGGCATGCAAAGCGTGCACTGAGACCCTGCGCCCCCGCAGCCCAGCACACATGCACGAATACAGCCATAAGAGGCGAGGGCCTCATTACAGCCTTACATTTCTCAGCTCACAGCCACACCATTCCCCTCTACAACCCGCCCTGGGAGGCTGCCTGGGCTGGGCTGGGCTGAAGCCCTCGTTTTACAGATGAGGAAACTGAGATCTAGAGAAGGGACTTGCCCAGGGTCCTCTCCAGGGGTCCTTCCTCCCTATCCACCTCACTCCAAGGTACAAAGGTGCTGCAGGTCCAAGAGAACTGAGGAAGGAAAGAGGGGGGCACAGGTGCTGGTGGCCCCAAAGCTTCTGGGGCAAGGTCTCCTCCCTGAAAGCAGGGCCCTTGGTGACCTGGCAGAGAACAGGGCAGGGTAGGTGACCCAGTGGGGGAACAGGTGGGGGCCAGGCAGGAGCAGGCAGTGGAGCTGGGCGCCAAGGCCCTCTCCGCTCTCCAGGGAGCCGTGATGGATGGCTGCCTCCCAGCCTGCACGCTCACTCCTGCTCCTGGGGCTGCCCAATAAATCAACTCCCTCGTCTCTGCCGTGGCTGTTCCTTGATCACTTTTCAGCATCGACGGGAGAGGGGGAAGTTCACCATCCCTAGCAGCAGGAGGGGGCTAGCAGAGAGGATCATAAAATTAATAGAAAGGTTTTCTCATCCCCTTTTTGCCTTCTCTCTGCTTCCAGCTTTCTGCCAGCCTCTACCCCTCTCTGGCTGGGGCTCACTAAATACTGAGTGAGGAAATAGGACCTGAGGCATGGATGAATCTCCGAGACATCTAGCACTGTGTGTCTCTGTCACAGCCTCAGCCATGGGATTTTCTAGCAGCCCCCAAAGACCAGGAGAGGAAGCAGGAAGGTGCCCTTCCTTGTCCGAGCAGATCTCAAGTAGCTCTGGAAGGAGGCCAGGAAAGGGCCTTGAGCACCAGGGACTCTTTTTAGAGACCAGCCTTTTGGAGCCCCCTGCCCCTTGGAGAAGCCGATGAAGGCTGTGGGTGTCTGTGAAGGCCCTGGGAATGCGACACCACACAGCGCAGTAGTTAGCAGTTCAGCCTCTGGGGCCAGCCTCCCCAGTCCAAGTTCAGGTTCTGCCACTTAGTAGCTGTTTCACCATGGACAAGCTCCTTCCCCGCTCTGTGCCTCAGTTTCCTCATGTGCAAAGCAGGGTGAGTTACAGGACCTGCATCCTAATCAATAGATACATATTCTTTAGAAGAGTCACTGGGGATTATAGAGTTAAATGCTCTAAATATTATCAAGCGTTATCATTATTAAAGACACTGGCTCTCAGACCTTCGTGTGTATTCGCTGGAGGCTTTTCAAACCCTGTTTGCTGCCCCCTGAGTTTCTGTCTCAGTAGGCCTAGGGAAGGGCCCGAGGTTGCATTTGTAACAAGTTACTGACTGATGCTCAAACACTGGCGGGCCACACTCAGAACACACTAGAGCCCGTGTTGGTGTCGCTGATCCAGCTCAGCCTCCTCAGCACTCCACATCTTAAGAGCTGAGGCCCAGAAAGGTGAGCTTGTGCCCAGGGCCATACCCACTGAGGGTGGCCTCGGCCTCAGTCTACCAGGCGGAGGGGTTCTCAGCAGGAAGTCAGAGGAGGGGACCTGGAGGTGGAGAAGGCTCTGTCACAGCCACCACCCACCCTCCTTCCTCCCCCATTCACCCCTAACCAGCTCCAAGAGCAAAGAGGCAGAATCTGCCTTCCTGGCCAGAGGTAATCTTTTAATCTCTTTGGCTTTAATCTTGCAGCATAAACCCAAATCTGTACAGGGGAAGGAAGAGGGTGGGAGATACAGATCTCCTGTCCTGGGGAGGGGGTAATCTAGGCTTTGCCTTTCACTTTGCCATAGATCTCCCATACCATCTCCACCTTCCCCACTCCTGCTTCTGGGAGCACTGAGCTGGGAGGCAGATCTAATAGGGCAGGAGGAGGCAGACAGAGCAGCCAGATGGGGTGAGGCAAGGGAGAGTCACTTGTTAAAAGCACTCCACTTTGATAGGCAAAGCTTTCTTAAACAAGACATGAAAAGCATTAGACATAAAAGGAAAAAATTACAAATTGGGCTTCATTACAATGAAAAACTTATGTTCAGCGAAATACACCATCAAGAGAAAGAAAAATCAATCCACACATGCAGAAAAGGTATCTCAATACATATATGTGACAAAGGACTAGTAGCCAGCATAAATAAAGGATTCCTACAAATCAATAAGAAAAAAAATAATTTTTTTTTTTTGAGACGGAGTCTCGCTCTGTCGCCGGGGCTGGAATGCAGTGGCTGGATCTCAGCTCATGCAAGCTCCGCCTCCCAGGTTTACGCCATTCTCCTGCCTCAGCCTCCCGAGTAGCTGGGACTACAGGCGCCCGCCACCTCGCCCGGCTAGATTTTTGTATTTTTTAGTAGAGACGGGGTTTCACCGTGTTAGCCAGGATGGTCTCGATCTCCCGACCTCGTGATCCACCCGTCTCAGCCTCCCAAAGTGCTGGGATTACAGGCTTGAGCCACCGCGCCCGGCCAAAAAAATAATTTTTAAGTGGGCAAAAGATATGAACAGGCACTTCCCAAAAGAGAATATCAAAATGCTCAATATATACTTGAAAAAGACATCAACCATGAGCAAGCAGCAGAGATACACAACTTGAAATTACCTCAAGCTGTCATTCACACTCGCCAGACTGGCAATATTTAAAAGAACAAAAACATCAAACGTTGGAAGGATGAGGATCAACTCTCTTATACAGTGAGTGGGAGTGTAAATGGTTCAGCCACTTTGAAAAACTGTTTGGCAGTTTCTTCCTGCTATGGTTTGAAGGTATGTGTCCCCTCCAAAATTCATGTTGAAACTTACTTGTCACTGTGAGAGGACTAAGAAATGAGATCTTTAGGAGGTGATGAAGCCATGAGGGTGGAACCCTTCTGGATGGGAATCATGGTTTTATACAGGAGGTTCAAGGGACCTGTTCATCCCTTTTTGTCCCTTCCACCATGTGAGCATGTAATAAGAAATCCCAGGCCCTCAGCAGACACTGAATTTGCAGGCATCTTGATCTTGGACTTCCCAGCCTCCAGAACCATGGGAAATATATTTCTCTTATATGAATTACCCAGTCTCAGGTATTTTGTTGTAGCAAGAGGAAGGGACTAAGACACTTAAAAAACTAAATAAACATCTATTCTACAACCTAATCATTCCATTCCTAGGTATTTACATAAGATAAATGAAAGCAGGCAGACACTGGCTCACACCTGTAACCCCAATACTTTGAGAGGTCAAGGCAGGAGGATCACTTGAGGTCAGGTGTTTGAAACCAGCCTAGTCAACAGAGTAAAGCCCCACCTCCACAAAAGAAACGTAAAAAAAATTAGCTGGGTGTGGTGGCATGCCCCTGTAGTTCCAGCTACTCAGGAGGCTGAGGTGGGAGGATCATTTGAGCCCAGGAGGTCGAGGCTGCAGTGAGCCAAGATTGTGCCACTTGCCACTACACTCCAGCCTAGGCAATAGAGTGAGACCCTGCCTCAAAAAAAAAAAGAAAGAAAAAACAGAAGAAAAGAAGAAATGAAAGCTTATGTGTATACAATGAACACAAATTCTCATGGCTAACAGAAAACAGCCCAAATGTCCATCAACACGTGAGTGAATAAACAATTCTGGTCTATCCCCACAGTGGAGCTCCACTCAGCGATAAAAAAGGATTGATTCCTGACATACAAACCACAACCCAGATGCATCTCACAAGGCTTATGCTAAGTCCAAGAAGCAAGAGAACGCACTTTATGAATCTATTTGAGGTATAAGAACAGGAAAAAACAATTTCTAGCAATAGGGGTTAGAAAACTGGTTACCTTTGTGGAATGGGAGGTCAGTGACTGGGAAGGGACACAAAAGGGACCTTTTGGGAGTTTTGTTTTCGTTTTTTGTTTTTTTGAGGTGGAGTTTCCTTCTTGTTGCCCAGGCTGGAGTGCAATGGTGGGATCTCGGCTCACTGCAACCTCTGCCTCCCGGGTTCAAGTGATTCTCCTGCTTCAGCCTCCTGAGTAGCTGGGATTACAGACGCCCAGCTAATTTTTTGTATTTTTAGTAGAGACGGGGTTTCACCATGTTGGCCAGGCTGGTCTTGAACTCCTAACCTCAGGTGAGCCACCTGCCTCAGCCTCTAAAAGTACTGGGATTATAGGCGTGAGCCACCGCGCCTGGCCAAAAGAGACCTTTTTGGAAAGCGGGGCATGTTTGATAAATGTATGTATATCAACAAATTAAACACTTAAAACCCATGCACTTTCTTTGCTTTCCTGTATGTAAACTATACTCAGTTTTTTTTAAGTTAAAGTAAAAAAGAAAAGGTACCACATTAGGAAATGCACTCAGGCCATCCCCAACCCCCTCAGGAATGAAGGACGCAGGGACCCAGCCCAGCTCTGCCACCATGTGCCTTCCACCTCATTCTTTAGCCTCCCTCAGCCTCTGCACCTGCACAGTCTTCCCATCTGTAAAATGGGGATGACAATCTCTGCCCACCATACCCAATGTGGAGAGGACCAATGGGAAAATGGAGGCGAATGTTCCTTCCTGATTAAATGTTCCCTTTCATTGTCACAACCCTCGTGACGCTTTCCCAGGGCCCGGCAGAAAGGGTGAGGAACCAGGAGCATGGGCTTGGTCCCTGGTCCTGCTGCAGAGTCTCAGGAGGCTGTTCCAGGCGGCCTGTCATCTGCGGGTCACCACATCCGCAGGACCCTGGGGTGCCTCTATCCTGCCCTCCCAGATGGGCCACCCAGACCTCCCAACTCAGAGCGATGCCTGCAGTGCCAGATGACTATACTGCCACTATCGCCATAGTTCCTCTTGGAACATACCTGCAAGGCACAGCCCTGTGCCTGGTAGCCTTCTCCTTCTCTCCTTAGACCCCTTCATGACTGTCCACAGAACCTCCCTCCCCAAGGCTGGAACTGCCACGGGATACTAAGGGAGAAATAAAATCCCGAACTCACAATCAGCTGACAGGGCGGGTTTCCAGTGCTTGCCTGTGGGACTCCTTTCCCCTCACCTGTCTGGCTATTTGGGCTGAAACAGTCACAGCGCTTGGACAAACAGACAGGTTGCACCTTGGGATGCACAGGAGTCTACTGCGTGCCGTGGCAGAGATTGTGGGGTGCCCCTACCATATCCCGTCTCCAACTTGCCTTTACAATAAACACTTGGATGGCAATGTGTCTGGCCAAAAGGTTCTGTTTCTCAGCCTCCCTTGCAGCTAGGAGTGGCCAATGAGGGCCAAGTGTAAGTTATCAAGTAGGACAGAAAGCAACATTGGGCTAGTGTGTGCCCACTCCCTGCTGAAAGTTAGATGTGATGATGGAGGCCCAGCAGCCATCTTGGAACATGAGGTGACCTTGAGGATGGAAGCTGGCTGCTAAGGTGGGTGGGACTGAAAGAGAGGAGCCTGGGTCCCCGAAAACACCACTGGGGCCCCCACCAACCCAGGACACCTACCCCCTGACCTGTGTTAGGTGAGAGAGTGGGAAGTCTGGATATGGTTTAAACCACTCTTATCAATATTTCCAGCCTCTGCTCAGCAATGGGAAATAAGCCCTGACTGATACACAAACCCTGTGAGGTAGGTATTGCTGTGCCCCTGCCTCTCACACCCCCGTTTTACAGATGCACCCCCAGCCTCCCTGCCTTCCTGTATGATGTCCACGATGCCCAAAAGACCAGTGTTCCATTCCCAGTCCCGCGACGCTGTGAGTCAGCCTCTGCCAGACCTGGAGCGGGTCTCTCGGCTGCAATGTCAACGGTGCTCCATGCAGACGGCTGCAGCTCGAGCTGGTGATACGAGCACTGTTGACAAAGCAAAATACTGTCATGGACAGCGTGCCCTGCTGTAGAGATCAAGGGGAAGCCGGAGAATATTTACAAACTACAGAGAACAGACACATGAAGCGAATACCAGTTGGGTATAGTAAAAGCCTCTTTTAAACCTGTCCTCCTCTTTCTCTGCCGTATGAAATGGCAAGAAGCTCCCCGGTAAGACTAAGGTTTGCGGTTCTGCTGCAGGAGACACCGTGAATTCCACACCGTGACCATGTGTGGGGCTGCCCTGCAATGCAGGACACAGTGGCTGGGTACTTGGCAAGGACCCTAGACAGCCTGGGCTCACATCCCTGCTCCGTGAACTGGTTAATCTCAGAGCAAATTACTTTACTTCTTTGTGCCTTAGTTTCTTCATCTGTGAAATGGGCAACAGAGGGCGGCTGATCTGGGAAGAGCTGCTACACAGGAGAGGCCATTAAGGATCAGCACCGTTCTCGGGTTCACGGTGAGAACCTAATTTCCTTATTGTCTGTTTGTTATAGGAAACTGAATTTACTCACCAGTGTTGGAACATTCCATCCGCTGAGTCACATTCACTTCTCTTATCATCATTAACCCCACGTAGGGGCTCCTGGCGCCAGGAGGAGCCACCCAAAGCTCTTCATCTTGGTGAGGCTGATGCAAGTAAAAATAAGTGGTGATTATAAGTGATTCATTTGTCAAACGCAAGGTCAAGGGTCCCAATTTGTACATGTCACTAAGGCAGCATCAAGAAGCTCCCCACATCCCAAACTGTCTCCCCTCTGACACTAGTGGAAATTTCACCATCAGAGCCAGAGAACTCCGAGGAGGAGAAGCGATTTCAGAGCACAGCGTCTTAGAGTAAATGCACGTATCGAGGTCAGCTGCGGTGGGGGCGGGGCAGGGGGCGTGAATCATGGCAAGGAAAGGGAGGGAAGGCCACGGGCAAGTATTTGGACCCTCTCAGGTTGGTTGAGGATTCCGCAGTCACTAAAGGGGCGCGCGCGCACACACACAAACACACACACACACACACACACACACACTGGTAATCGCTTTACCCCAGTAGTAGAGGCTTAAGCCTCTATCTAGGCTAGCCCCACCCCCGCCCCCAGCTGCATTAGCCACCTCTGTCCCAAGGCAGGATCCCCAGAGGTTCAGCAAGGAAACCCTGCAGGGGCTGGAAGCCGAATGCAACAGAGAGTTAGCAGCCACCAGTGGTCACAACAACTCACACGCATACACACTCATGCACTCATGCACTCATACACACAGACAACACACTAGACTCAGACACCCACCGAGCTGTCCTCCCAAAGTCGCGACAAATCCAGAGAGATGTCCACAGAATTGTCCTATCCCAGAGAAAGCCGCAGAAACACAAGAAGCTGGGCACCGAGATGCTCACACTCTGCCCCCTGGATCTCTCTGCCTGGGTGCCCCCATTCCTGCCCCTGGATAGACATTCTGCCCCCGGGAGCCAACCCCAGTCAGGGTTTCCTCTCCCCACCTCTCCTTTCCCAGGTACGCAGGCCCCCAGTACATTTTCGCCTCCCGTACCTCCATTCGTGCCCCTCCTCGCCCAGGGACTGTGAGAACCCAAGAACAAGGACAGTCTGCCATTTTCCTGCGACCTCCCCAGCCCCCATGGCAGGAGCCGCAAACCTCCCCCAACCCTTCTCAGGGTTCACACCTTATTCCAGCTCCTCAGAGAAGCTGGCAGCTCTTCTCATTTTCCAGTGAGTGCGTGAAAATACAGATTAGACCAATTAGGGAAAAGCCATCAGAGGGCAAGGCCAGAACCACCACTGCACCTAATCGTCAGGTCCAGCAACGCACGATGAGGCAGACTCACAGATTACAAATGCACACAAATTCCGGAGCAGGAAGGGGGTGGCGGGAGGGGGGCGGGCGAGCTCCATTTTAGATTCCCTTGTTTTTGTTTAGACGGCTCTCCCCTGTTGGCAACACACTTCCGCGTTCATGCTCCCAGGAGAAACAGGTAGGGTGGGAATGATTTCAGTCCCATCTTGCAGAAGGGCAACATGAGGCCCAAGGGACTGGTAAAGGACAGTTGCAGAAGGCCCAGGCCACCTGGACTGGTCTTCTCCTGGCTGGGCTGGAGGTGGGATTAGGGGGGCCCATCCCCAGGAAAGCCCCCATTGGCCCGAAGTCCTGCTCTCTGGCCCACTCCTCTCCCTACAAAGAACCAGCATATGCCCGAGAGGCAACCTTGTCCTTCACCAAACGGCAGGATTATTTAACTGATGGCTGCTGTCCCCAGATGCTCATGTTTGTTAAGTCTGGTAAGGAGATGTGCTGTGCGCTTTTCCTCCCCCTGGCTGGGGAGGATTTTCTCAGAATCTGAGTGCAAGGGGCCCACTTTCATGCCCTTTTATCCCATAAGGCCCCTCCCAAGCCTGGCCTGGTACCCCCCAGCAGCACCCCAATCATCTTAACCTTCCAGCCAGGCCTGCCTTGCCCTGGCCCAGGTGAGAAGCCAGTGGTGATGCATGAGTGCCCCCTGCTGGTGATGTTCTGCACTGTCCACTGGGACTCCAAGCCCGGATCCAGCCAGGTAGCAGCATTCCCCACACACACCTCCAGGACTGCCTGGCTGGAGGGAAGGAAAGGGTGGGCACCTGTGGGAGGAGCACAGCGCTCTAAGGCTGTGCTTCCTAAAGGCCCGAAGAAGCTGGGAACAGCTCCATTCCTGTTCCAGCAGCAGGGAGTGTGACTGTGGGTGGCAGGTAGACACTGAGCATTTTCCAGCAGGGGGCAGGGGAGGGTGCCTGTCATTGAGTATGAACTGCCAGAGAGACTCAGGATATGTGGGATGGATGAAGGAAGGAATGAGTGAATGAGGAATGAATGAACTCATTATTTCCTAAAAGGTCGTGTGAATAACACTAGCAAACGATCAGGGTAATTTTTAGATAATAGTGATGAACTTCTGTAAGAGTTATGTATCTATTTTGATTGTATCTGACCCATCACATTCATTAATATTTAAAACGAATGTCTTTAGATACAAAAGCGTCCATGTAAAGAAAGACATTAGGTAAATAACATGTATGTACTCTCAGCTCCTAGCATAGGTATTCAATAAATGCTAGTAATGAATGAACAAAGAAGAAACAAATGCATGTACAGCTGACAAGGCAGATCATGGATGATCATTACAGGGCAGTTGGTCCCACACTAAGCTGTACCTTGATATCACCTGGGGAGCTTTAAAAATTATCTCTGGGCGACTCTGTCTCTGAATCTCAGGGGGCTGGGGAGGAAGATGGTGTACCCTGGACAACCCTCAGAGGAGGAGAAAATCACAGGCACCCAATTTGGGCAGCGAATCAGAAGCAGCATGGATTAACTGCCTTTTGAAATAGTGAGGCCGGGCGTG
>NW_012120154.1:4164859-4166126 GCF_000951035.1 Colobus angolensis palliatus | reverse complement strand
AGGAAGGAAGGAAGGAAGGAAGGAAGGAAGGAAGGAAGGAAGGAAGGAAGGAAGAAAGGAAGAAAGAAAGAAAGAGTGAAACTGCAGTCATTGGAGAAAGGCAGACTTACTGGGAGAGAGATTGAACTAGGTGAACTTGAAGGTTTCATGCAAGGAAAGAGAAGTGAGCTGATATTTATGTAAACCAGCTTCTAGATTGACACTAAGTATAAAGCTAATGTATATTTACTATGGCTTTAATCTATACCGATTAAGAATGTCTCATTTATTCACCTGCACATCATGTTTTACTTGGCGTATGTCTTTATTATAGTTAATATGAATATTACATTAGTTGCTTACAGAGCATATAGAATTTGCTGTCCCAAGTTTATTTACAAGTTAGTACCTCACTTATGATGCTTTTTACCCCTTGAGAACATCCCCCTTCTTCTTGAAAACTGTGACTGGTTCATTATAAACATATATTCATATAATGGAGTTAATGTGGTTATTATCTGTTTATCTCTTTTAATTAGGCCCTGATTTGCCCATAACAATTTCAGTTACTTTCTTGATTACAGTTGGAGGAGCATGTGGTTTGGTGTGGCCTTGGTAAAGAGCTGCTGTCTGCTTCTCTAAATCCACATATAGCACACTACGTGCAGGTTGAGTTAATATTTGATACGTGAGTTGTTCCCTTCTCTTGTTAGATACTCCTGATAAAAGAATTCCCACTCATGAATTGTCATGGCTATACCTCTGGGAAGGAATTGAGAAAAATAAATGTTGTGCTATTTGGAAAGATTGGGAGACACGTTGCGATTGAGTCTGAGTTTTGATATCAGCTTAATGGTATTCAAATAGCAGCTTTTTTTTTAGCTTTGAGCGGATTTTTAAAACATAAAGCATAAATAGATTTGTCACAGTGCAGGGTCAAAATTAGTTCTGTCGATGGCAAGTTATGCAATATTAATTCTGTTTTATGAACAAATGCAATTAAGTTGCAAATCCCTTGACAGAGTGCAATGTTAGGCCAATGTTTTCAACAGCATGAGGAAATGTCAGATTAGCCTCCCCAAGGAAGACAAAATCTTTGGCACGATGCCGAAAACATACGTGTTTGTTTTATAGCTGTGCCTTGCTCTCTTACATGGCTGGTGGGAATAAAAGTGGACATATTCACTCTCAAGGACAATTGGACAGCGTCTACCCAAATGATAAATACACCTTCTCTCTCTCTGTCTCTATCTCTCTCTTTCTTTTTTTTTTTTTTTCTTTCTTCTTT
>NW_012120154.1:4129883-4162083 GCF_000951035.1 Colobus angolensis palliatus | reverse complement strand
GCCAGGATGGTCTCGATCTCCTGACCTCGTGATCCACCCGTCTCGGCCTCCCAAAGTGCTGGGATTACAGGCTTGAGCCACCGCGCCCGGCCACGGTTACTGGATTCTAATGGCATGATGCTGCCGATCTTCCTAGACCAAGTCATAAGAGGCCCTTTGGCTTCCACCGAGCTCTCTTAGCTGGGAGCCCTGAGTCAACATGTAGGAGTCCAGCTACCCCGCAACAAGATACTGGAGAGCACTCATAGTCACAGGAGATGATGCCTGCCCAGTGCTGGCCCGATAGGGCCAGCTGTTCCAGCCCCAGCTATCAGGGTCTGCCCCACCTGGGCCTCAGACAGGTGAGAAAGCCTCCTGCTTGTCCCACCCCACTTGGGGCCACCTCAGTCAACACGGTGCAGAGGTGGATGGAGCAGAGATGAGCTTTCCCCACAGAGCCTGCCAAGTTGTGGGTTCATAGGCAAAATGAGCGCTGGTGCTGTTTTATGCCATGAGGTTTTGGGGTGGTTTGTAATGCAGCAGCAGATAAATGGAGCAGTGAACATATTACTTATGTATTTGAATTTGTCTCAATTTAATTTAAAAAGCATCAGATTTAAAGAAAATGGATTTAAACTACACAAATGTCTCTTGCAAACCAATTGGTAAATTGGATGGTTTTCATTCTCATCGTTTGCATCTAGCCTCTATAAAGCTATTAAAGGTACAAAAATGTTTTCACCTGATTACTGAAAGCTTGGCGTTGGGGGGCATCGTCAGTGAGGTGGAGTGAGGGGGAATATAGTTTGGAGGGCTCTCTGCCCAGAAGGCAAAGCCGGGAAGGGGAAAGGTGGGTGGGGCTACATACCATGAAGGGGCAGATTTCCAACCCAGAAAATTAAAGACAAACCTAGTCAGCAGGTGCTTGAAATAAAACCCAGAATGTGGAGAAGTTAAGTGAGTGATTGATACGTCACCTGAGATGGGGTTTCAGGAGGTTTGAGAAGGGAAGGAAGTTATATGGCCTAAAACCAGGACCCCTGAGGAGCTAAAGGTTTATTCGTTTAGCTTAGAAGAATTTAAAAGAAATCTGGCCGGGCACAGGTGACTGTAATCCCAGCACTTTGGGAGGCCAAGGCAGGTGGATCACCTGAGGTCAGGGGTTCGAGACCAGCCTGACCAATATGGTAAAACCCCATCTCTACTAAAAATACAAAAATTAGCCAGGCATGGTGGCAGGCGCCTGTAACCCCAGCTACTCAGGAGGCTGAGGAAGGAGAATCGCTTGCAGTGAGCCAAGATCACGCCACTGCATTCCAGCCTGGGTGACAGAGCGAGACTCCGTCTCAAAAAAAAAGAAAACAAAGGAAATCCATAATATATCCTCCCCTAGGATTCTCCACTGTCCCCTTCCTGTTTATTTCCTCCATCACTCTATCATCTCTGAAACTCCTGCTTGTTTGCACCTGCTTGATGTCTGTCTCTCTATATTTGTCAGGACAGGCTAAGTGATGCAACAAACACCCCAAAATTTAGGGCCTCAACTCAACACTAGTATGTTTCTGCTGCTCACAACAGTTCAGTGCCACTATTTGGTGAACAGACTTCCTCCTGCTATTTCTGGTCCTGGGCCCCTCCCATCTCCAGGCTCTGCCTTTTTTGCACCCGGAGGCTTTTCTCACCGGCCAGGGATGAAGACAAAAAGAGATCATCTCATGGGGGAGGGTTTCATGGGCCAGCCCTGCAAGTGGGGCACATCCATCAGGCGGAACTCAGTCACATGGCCACCCTCACTGCAAGGGAAGCTGGAAACGTCGCCCAGCTGGGGGCACGGGAGCAAAAGAGAAGGAGCCATGTCTGCCTACTCTCCCAGTATCAGATCCCTGGGTGCCAGTTCTCATCCACCTTATTGTCTATGTCTGGCACTGCACCTGGCATATAATGGGTCTTCAGCAAATGTGGAGTTATGAATAAATGAATGGTGCTGAGGTTGAGTCCTGGGAACCAGGCCAGGTGGGCACTTTCCTAGTACATGCTGGGGGGTGGGGCAGGGATAGAAGGAGGGATACAGTCACTCCCAGTTCTCAGATCAGGAAACCGAGGCTCTGAGAGCAAAGACACATGCACAAGGTCATGCAGCTTGTCAGTGCCAGTTCTCAAATGCGGGAAGCCTCTGCCACCAAATGTCTGTTCTCTCCACTCCCCTGGCTGCCTCTCTAACACGCACACTGACCGGACTCAGGGTCTGGTTATCTTCAAGGCTACTCTCCTTTCTAACAACCAGTGAACCATGTTTGACAAGCTGCAGGTGGCTTGAGGCGGCGGCTGTATCTCTCTCTCATCCCTACATGCCCTGTGGCTACCAGCACAGCCCTTGAACACAGTAGGTGCTCAAACCATGTTTGGGAGATTAATTTGTTCACACAGGCTCAGGCTTCATGCTTTGCTGCTTGCACAGTATGGGGGTCGCTTACAACTTATAAAGGAAATCGAGGGGATATTTATTATACGGCCCCTCCCTGCACAGAGTCGAAGCTGTCTCTGCAGCGAGACCGTTGTCCTCCCTGAAACTTGCTCCCGAAGCAGGGACCGGGGCTGCGTCATGCGGGGGTCAAGACCACAGGTGTCACCTGGCCCCCATCGGGATTAGACTGTGGATCCCTGCCACATACAGAGACTGACCTTCCTTGCCCCCAGCTAGTCAGTCCCAGGAAAGAGAGTCGATGGAGGCGACAGTGTGGCTCTGTCCACGGTGCTGAACTCTCTTCTAACTCCCTCACCTCCTTCTCTAACCCAGCAGCAACTTACGACCTCCTGGGTGGGGGGCAGGTAAAAATACAGATTCCCTGGCCCTTTCTTTAAAGGCTTGGGCTCTGAGGGTCTAATATGGAGCCCTGGGATCTGTTTTAACCAACTATCCTAACTGCCTGTGATTCTATCCAGGCATTTTGGTACTGGCCTGAGTTTGAACACTGACCTCAATAATCAGTTGGTCTTCATGGATTGCCTGCTATGTACCCAGCACTGTGCCAGATACTGTGAGGCACAGAGCTGCATCAGGCAGGGTAGACATGGGGAGGGAGGGACAGAGGGAGCCCCTTCTGTTTTGTGTAGACACAGCACCAGGCACATACCTGGTCTTTATCCTGCAAGATGAGATACAAAGGCACATGAAAACAGTAGTTATTATAACCATAACCAGCATCTGTATCTTTCCTTGGAGTCTCCATGGCCCTATCTGCAAGACGGAGTATGACACAGTCTGCTCCTTCAGATCTCCTCATGGCCTAGAACCCAGACACAATGCCACTTCACACATCAATGTGCCTCATTCCTGCCACCCTGAACCCCCCAGAATGTAGTCCACCCTCCCTGCACCACACGGTTGCTGATTATCATTGTTTACATGATGTGCTATTTATTTATTTATTTATTTTTTGAGATGGAGTCTCGCTATGTTTCCCGGGCTGGAGTGCAGTGGCACAATCTCGGCTCACTGCAACCTCTGCCTCCCGGGTTCAAGCGATTCTTCTGCCTCAGCCTCCTGAGTAGCTGGGATCATAGGCATATGCCACCATGCCCAGCTGATTTTTGTGTTTTTAGTAGAGATGGGGTGTCACCCTATTGGCCAGGCTGGTCTTGAACTCCTGACCTCATGATCCACCCACCTCGGCCTCCCAAAGTGCTGAGATTACAGGTGTGAGCCACTGGGTGGCTGCTATGTTTTCAATCATGTCCCAACTGGGATTGGGACTCCCTATTGAGAGCAGGGCTTGCATCTGATTGTCCCGTGTAGCATCTGACACAGGGACTCATCCCATCCCTACTTCTGCCACCCTGACCCCTGCCAGAGGAGGTGAGTAATTATTGGAGGATGAGTAGGGAGAGGAATGTGCCCAGGGGCAGTGCTCCTGGGTTACAGAGCAGCTGAGACAAGTGCTCAGAACCCAAAGAAATCAGGGTGGGCCTCTGGGAAACCAGGCAACAGGCCAAATGCAAATCAGGCAGGGGCCAGCATTGAGTCAAGGCCTGGCTTTCCTTTCTCTGGGTGTTTGGGGCTAACAGGAAGTGGGGCCAGGACAGCTGTGCCTAGAAAACAGATGTTCTCTGGGCCTGAATGTGGGGCATGGAGGAGGAGAGAACTGGAAAGGGAGGGCCACAGCCAGAGAAATGAAATATGTACAGACCCACTTTTATTTATTCCATTTTACTTTTATTGTGGAAAATCTCAAACCCCTACAGAAGTAAAGGGACTGGTATGAGGCACTCCGACGCACCCCTCACCCAGCTCTAACTGCCATCCCCACTTTGCCATTCTCATTCCGTTCCTCTCTCAAGCCCCTTTTTAACAAAAATGTCAGACATCAGATCATTTCACCCATTAATATTTCAGAATGTATCTCTCACACATTAGCACATTTCTAAAAATAAGTCCAACATCATCACCACACCTAATAAAATGAACCATTCCTTAAGATCCTTTAATATGCAGTCCATCCTCAAATTTTCTCATTGTCCTGAAAAATGCAATTTTAGGGTTCATCTGTTTGAATAAAGATCTAAACAAGGTCTTGTCGGCCAGGCTGGAGTGTAGCAGCGTGATCTCGGCTCACTGCAACCTTCGTCTCCCAGATTCAAGTGATTCTCCTGCCTCAGCCTCCTGAGAAGCTGGGATTACAGGCACCTACCACCACGCCTGGCTAATTTCTGTATTTTTGGTAGAGATGGGGTTTCTCCATGTTGGCCAGGCTGGTCTCGAACTCCTGACCTCAGGTAATCTGCCCACCTTGGCCTCCCAGTGTTGGGATTATAGGCATGATCCACAGGGCCTGGCCCATACATTGCATTTTGGTGCTTTATTTCTTAAATCTCTTTTCCTCTGTAACAGTCCTTTCTCTCTTCCTTTTTATGCCCTTTTACTTGTTGAGGAAACCAGGCCCTTCGTCATGTGAGACTGTCCTCATTGTTGATGTGGTGGACTGAACCCTCATGGTGTCATTTAACATGTTGCACTGTCCTCCTGCTTCCTGTAGACTGGCGTTTAGGTCCAGGGGGTGGATGTGATGTAGTGTCAATCATTCTAGCAAGCAGACTTCCTGGGAAGTGTTGCATCCTTCCTACGGGATCACATCTGGAGCATACTAAGAATGCTTTCTGGGTGATACTAAGGAGGTGTGGGGCGCTGGTGCACCGCTCACCCTTAGGGAAGAATGAAGGCAAAGGGGCTCAAGACGCCAGCCACGGCCAGCACATAAAATCATAGGATCGGCCGGGCGCGGTGACTCACACCTGTAATCCCAGCACTTTGGGAGGCCAAGACGGGCGGATCATGAGGTCAGGAGATCAAGACCAGCCTGGCTAACACGGTGAAGCCCTGTCTTTACTAAAAATACAAAAAATGAGCCGGGCATGGTGGTGGGCACCAGTAGTCCCAGCTACTCAGGAGGCTGAGGCAGGAGAATGGCATGAACCCGGGAGGCAGAGCTTGCAGTGAGCAGAGATCACACCACTGCACTCCAGCCTGGGTGACAGAGCGAGACTCCATCTCAAAAAAAAAAAAAAAAGAAGATTTGGTGCATTCTACTATTGCCAGTCTGATCCCTCCATTAAGAAGCCCCCATTGCATTGCCTCAGTTATTTCAGTACCTTTCACAGAATCTTAAAATACCGACAGAGATGGAAGAGATCTGAGAAGTCCATTCACTTATGTTTCTATTTGTTCCTCAAATATTTGTTAAGCATCTACTATGCCAGGTCACGAGCTGCAGGGAACAGAAGCAAAGGGATCCCTGATCATGGAGCTCACAGCCAGGTGGGAGTAGACAACAAACAAAACCTGGAAGGCAGGTCTGCAAGGGTGACGGGCTATGAGTGACTGTAACAGGAGGTGATTGATGGCCACGAGTGGCTGCTGTGTAATGGGAGTGGGGAGCCTCCCTAAGAGATGGGACATGGGAGCTTGACAAGAACAAGCCAGCCGTGCAGGAATGGGGGTTGCAATACAAGGAGAGGCAAGAACTGGTGCTGGTAGAGAACGTGGCACCTGCCACAGCAAGCAAGGAGGCCCTTGTGCCTGGAGCCGGTGAGCAGTGGGGAGAGAACTACAGGAGCAGTGAGGAGGCTGCTGTGATAACAGCCCGGGCAGGGAGTAGAGGTGATGGCCAGTCCAGTACCCCTACCTCTTACTGCTGAGAACGTGAGCTCAGCAAGGACAGAGAGGTGCTACTTACTGAGCAACCACCCCACATCAGGAGCTTTCTAGGCAGCATCTCAAAGCCTCACATCCTGCTGCATAGGAGCCACTGTGCCCATTTTACAGATGAGGCCAGTGAAGAGTGACGCCACCTGCCTAAGGGCCTAGAGCCACAGGTGGGCAGCAGGGTGGAGCCCAGGCCTGAGGAGGTTCTCCAACTCTTCAAAGTCGTCCCGCAGCGAGATGACCACTGCAGAGCCAGGCTGCCTCCAACCTTGGCTCTGGCACCGAGGAGACCTGTGACCTGGCCCAAGGACCTTCTCCCCTTCTGTGCCTCAGTTTCCCAATCTATAAAACAGGAATAATGATTGCACCTACTTCAAATAGGTGGGAATGAAATGAATTAATTTATGTCAAGTACTTAGAACAGTGCCTGACCGCCAGCATACCCTTGATGGTAGATATTTACGTTTATAGTTCTGTTGGCATCAGTACTTACAGAAGGGCAAAGCTGAGATGCTAGGTCACCAGCCTCCTGGGGTGGAGTCCACCTCACTCACAGCAGGTGCAGGTGCATCAATTAAGAAGTTGTCAGGGCCGGGTGTGGTGGCTCACATCTATAATCCCAGCACTTTGGGAGGCCAAGGCGGGCATATCATTTGTCAGGAGTTCAAGATCAGCCTGGCCAACTTGGCAAAACCCCATCTCTACTAAAAATACAAAAATTAGTCAGGCGTAGTGGCACATGCCTGTAATCCCAGCTACTCAGGAGACTGAAGCGCAAGAATCCCTTGAACCCAGGAGTCGGGGGTTGCAGTAAGCCGAGATCACACCACTGAACTCCAGCCTCAGTGGCAGAGTGAGACCCTGTCTCAAAAAAAAAAAAAAAAGTTGCTGGGAGAAGAAGAGGTTTACCTTGGGCCCCCTGCACTCTCCTTGCTGGGGACAGGGGCTGGTTGAGGGAGCCGTAGACCCCTGGAGGAGATCTCTAGGCTCCTTCTAATGTCTGCCCCAGGCCAGGGCTCCTGTTCTGGAGTCACTCTCTGTCCCTGTTATCATGGGGGCCTACCCTCAGCCAACCAGCCGAAGGATCAGTGACCACCCATGGTCCTCAAAGTATCCCATCCACATGCACCCTAAAATGGGCAGGCAGGGCTCAGGCTAAACGCGAGGACGCTGAGCGGCAGCTATGTGCCCAAGGGGCATGGCAAGGCCAAGACTAGGTGGCCTAACCTTGCTACCCCACCCCACACTCAGGCCCTCCCTCTGGGGCCCAGATGGGTCACTTCGGCACACGGCACAGGGAGTTTCCTAACTTCCCAGGCAGACACGCAAAGGGTTAAACTCAGACTCTCTTCTTCCTCCATCCCAATTCTGATCCTTGCTGACTCTGCTCCCCCTCCCTACCCCCAGCTATTCTGGGACAATGGAGGCAGCAGATGGCCCAAGTCCTGTTCCCTCCACCCGACCCTCAGGATCTGGGAGCAACCCGAAAATCTGCTGCTGCGTCTAAATGCGGGCCGAGGAGCAGCCTTCCCTGGGTGGGGTAGGGAGGACGGCGGCTATGGATGGCACCATTCCAGCCCTACCGGGCTGCAGGGCCAGAAGCTGCCCTCACTTGACTGGCATCCCATAAACCCAGCCCTGGGCCAGCCCAGAAAGAAACGGGGCTTTGGAGAAGCACAAGAGGCCGGCTGCACCCAACTCACAGTGTGACCACAGCACGTGGCGGTCCCCCTCTGGACCTCTCCTCCCTGGAAAACAAGGGGCTGGCTTCAGGTGCTCAGTGGTTCCAGATGTCCCCAACACAGATGTAGCCAGAAGACAGTTTCTGATTCTTCAAGGGTGGAGCCCCTGGCCCTGGCTCCCTGTGTCAGGGCCCCTTTGGCCCTCAGGATCCCTCCTCTTCCTTCCCCATCCGAGAGCCTCACTGTGACTCCAACTCCTAGCATCACTGGGCATGATACAGACCTCCCCTCTCTAACCCTTCCCTGCCTACATGCCGCCATACCTGAAATTTCACCATGATCACTTTCACTCATCCATCCACCTCCTTGGGATCCGACATTCCAAGGCCACTTGTGTTTATTCAGTTCCTGCCCTTGACTGTCAAATCGCCCTTTGGCACCATTATCTGATACCTGAGGCTAAGTCCCTCAGCCCTGAGTCTCCATTCCGCCTTCCCTGATTCTCTGACCTCCCCCAACCCAGGGGCAGAGAAAAGGAGGAACCACTCCACACCTCACAGCACACACGCTCACATGTACACATCATGTACACATGTGCAACACAGCCACAAAAACACACACCACAGGCTGGGCGTGGTGGCTCACGCCTGTAATCCCAGCACTTTGGGAGGCCGAGGCGGGCAGATCTCAAGGTCAGGAGATCGAGACCATCCTGGCCAACATGGTGAAACCCTGTCTCTACTAAAAATACAGAAATTAGCCGGGCATGGTGGCACGTGCCTGTAATCCCAGCTACTCAGGAGGCTGAGGCAGGAGAATTGGGAGAATTGCTTGAACCTGGGAGGCGGAGGTTGCAGTGAGCCAAGATTGTGCCACTGTACTCCAGCCTGGTAACAGAGTAAGACTCTGTCAAAAAAAAAAAAAAAAAAACACATGTACATCTTTATGCACAGACACATGTAGAAGGTACATGCCACACACACACACACCCCTGTGCACCGCCTCACACACCATGACTCACAAACACACTAGTAACAATCACCATCCACTGCGCCCTTCCTTTCTCTGTGCCAGGCTCTGTAACATGGTCTTTGCATGCATCATATCACACCACCAAAAGTGACCGCCATCTGCACTGTGATAGATAAAGACCCTACCCCCGTCAGGAACACTTTGGCTGCATGTAACAGAAAACTGGACCAAGAGAGACTTAAACAAATAAGCATTTAATTTTCGTACAGAACCAGATGCTGGAGGGAATAGCTGGGATGATTGTCTTGGCCTTTCCTTCATGGTAGCAAGGTGGCTGCCCCAGATCCAGCCATCACACCCACATTCACAGCAGGAAGATGGGGAGTGGGCTGCAAAACCTTCCCCAGAAATGCCTCTATTGGATTTGCTTAGTTCCCTCTGGCCAGAGCTGGTCCCACGGTAGCCTCTAACAGCAAGGGAGGCTGGGAAATGAGCAAAAAGGATCATCACGATTGGCTGGGACCCACTATGCTGCATCATCTGGGTCCCAGCATGCTGAGGATCCAAACCAAATCTGGTCCTGTTAGCAAGGGGTGGGGAGCAAGGAGCTTTGGGAGACTGGTTGGCAACAACAGCAGGTGCTTCAGACCCTGGGTTCTGCCATCATTCCCATATCCCTTTAGGAACTCAGGACCCAGGCAAGGGAGGCAGGAGTGGGCGGCCCAGTGCTTGAGCCCCAGGGGAATGACTGAGAGACATGAGCCAGGGCCAAGGACCAGACCCCACCCAGAGGCCACGTCACTGCCTAAAGGGTTAGGACCCCTGAGCCCCAGGCCAGCTCAAGTGCCCCCTGCCCTTTTTCAGTTCAGCCTCCTGAGGGAGTCTAGCCCCTGGAGCTTCTCTGGACATCACCTGATCCACCTGGTCCCCTGGGCTGTCTAACTCACCTCCCAGGGGCCTGGGTGCCTTCAGTGCCAATTGTCACCCAGATCCTGGGCTTGCCAACTACCCAAAGGCCCTGCCAGGGACTGCCTATCACAAAACACTTGCCAGGGACCCTCAGTGCCACCTTGTGAGCCAAGGCACACCCAGAAGCCTCTGCCCAACCTTTGCCCAGCAGTTCAGGATTCATCGGGCACCCAGCTGGGGACACCAGGGTGTATCTGGGTAGAGGAGACAATGGAGGGAGCGAAACCTGCAGAGAAACCAGAAAAGGACAGGATGGTCACCCCCACTTCTGCTCTCAGCCCACTCTCCTAGGTGGACACATGCTACAGAAACGGTTTGGAGCAGGGTTTCTCTATCTCAACACCACTAACACTTAGGGCCAGAGAATTCTTTGTTGTGGAGCCATCCTGTGCATTGCGAGATATTTAACAGCATTCTTGGGCTCTACCCACAAGATTCCAGTAGCATCTTCACGAATTGTAATAATCAAAAATGTCTCCGACATTGCCAGATGTCCCCTAGGAGACAAATCACCCCCACTTGAGAACTGCTGGTTTGGAGAAACTTCAAAAGCCAGAGAAGCCATAAAGAGACCTCAGCTGAGGCCAATCATCTGACCATCTAAGTGGCTCCAGACCCATTTGACAGTAATCTATGGCTTCCAAAATCTTCGGGCTTTGAGGAAATTTAACAGCAATTCTTAAAGCTCTTGTCAGTATAGCGATGGCTTACACACTTCTGCTGACGGGAGCTCATTCTATTAGAAGGCAGCTTCATTCATCGGAATTTTGAATTTTTGTTCCTATATCGAGCCAAATTCTGTCTCCTTGTAATATCCAACTTGTTCAACGCAGCCTTGGCCGCAAGGGCCCTGAGCATCGTGGGAGCCCTCTGCCCCGGGACAGGCAGCACTGCAGCATGTCAGGGCCAGGGGCCCTGGTTCCCCCAAGCATCGCAAGCATCCAGACAGAGCCTACAAAGGCCTTGGAGAGGCCCCCTGCCACGTCCCCAACCAAATCTGACACCATTCCTTCCTCTTCTCCACATTCTGGTCACACAGGCTCCCTTTCCTACCTTGAGCAGGTCAAGGCCTGTCTCCTGCCATCAGGTTTTTGCATATGCTGTCCCCTCTGCGGGAGCGATCTGCCACCTGCTCTTCTCCTAGCGAACTCCTGCTAGCCCTCCAGGTCCTTCACGTTACCTCCTCAGAGAAGCCTTCCCCGGCCAGTCACTACTCCCCAGTCAGTATCAAGGCTCTGGCTTACTCTCCCATAACAGCCTGTACTTGCATACTCACCCTCATCCCCTACACACACAGTCTCCCGGACTCCCCGTCCCCCAGGACTCCCTCTGGATAAGTCTCTGTCACTCAAGTGAACCCAGAGTTCACCCATCCCCTCCTCTACTCATTACCTCCCTCAGTCCCTGCTCAGTCCCCAAAGGTAGGATCAGGCCTCCTTCCCCAGTTTCCAGACCCACTGCATGTCACTACAGGGAGCAGAAATGGAAATAGAAGGGCTGGGGCCAGTCCAGCTGCCCAGAGATGGAACAGACTGCCACAGGAGGGAGGAGCTCCCCACGGCTGGAGGCATGCAAGGTGAAGCCAGCCCATTAGTTGATAGAGATGCTGGGAGGGGGTCAAGCATCAGTTCTGGGGTTGGACTGATGGACCCAGAGTCCATGTGTCCCCTCCCCCCACTCCTCTCCACCCCCATCCCACCACCCCTGGCCAGAATCACAAGCCATAGCTGGGCCGGGGGCAGCGGCTCATGCCTGTAATCCCAGCACTTTGGGAGGTCGAGGCAGGCGGATCACTTGAGGTCAGGAGTTAGAAACCAGCCTGGCCAACACGGTGAAACCCCGCCTCCACTAAAAACACAAAAACTAGCCAGGCATGGTGGCGGCGCCTGTAATCCCAGCTACTCGGGAGGCCAAGGCAGGAGAATCGCTTGAACCCGGGAGGTAGAGATTGCAGTGAGTCGAGATTGTGCCACTGCACTCCAGCCTGGGCGACAGAGCGAGACTCCATCGAATCCATCTCAAAAGAAAAAGAAAAAAAAAACCAGCCATGGCTGGCAGGTGCTGGTGTGTGGAAAGGAAGCTGCATATCACAGGCTATGTTCCAAGACTGCTCTAGACCAGTCAGGAGTGAATTTGGGTGGCCCATCTCCCCGTGGCCAGTTCTGGGCAGAACTGGAAGGCATTATTCCAACCCTTTACCTACCTAAAAGAAGCATTTAAGAGTATCAAAGAAACAATAAGTCCAAAAGAGATAAAATAAAAATCCCCCATTAGAACCTGAAGTTCCACCATGAGAGCATTGCCTGTGCTCAGGGAAGGCATTTCAGCCTTCCAGGGACTCCTGAAGAACCCAGAGGACTGGGGCTGGGAGAGCTCTTCAGATCCACGATGGCCAGCATCCAGGTGTTACTAATGGGAGACTGAGTCCCAGAGAGGGCAAGACACTTGCCCAAGGTCACACAGCAAGCCAGTGGCAGGGTCAGAAACTGAAATCCACTCCGTCCACTCCAAGCTCTGTGCTGTCAGCCACCAAAACCTGTCCAACTCCGCTCCCTCCCAGCTCCCCCATGTTTGGATGCCTGGACTCAGCCCCCACTCCTCCCATGCAAGGTTCCAGCCCTCAGACCCACCTGGAGGGGTCCTCCTCCGGGGAGAAGGGGCCCTGTAGCTTAATGACGTTGAGTTTCCCCTCAAAGACACCGTAGCTGAGGGTGACCTGGGCAGGGAGATGAAAGAGTGAGTGTTGGGGTGTCACACTGGGGATCCCCACAAGGGGGCAGCATCCTGGCACAGGTGGAGGAGGGTGTGTAAGCTGCAGGGAAAGCTGCCCCGGAACCTGAAATTCCCCACTGGTGGTGGGAGCCCACCCCACGCCCCAAGGCACTTCACAGCTGGAAAAGCACTGCCATGCCTTTAATCCCATTTGCTCCCTCGAGGGTTGAGCTCCCCTGAGAGGCTGGAACAATACCGCACCTACAGATTTGGAAACTGAGGCTCAACAGGAAAAGGCACCTTTCCAGTAAGCTGCATGCCTGGACTAGAATGGAGGTTTTCTGAGACTCACTGGAGGGCCTTGGCACATCCCTCTTCACCCGGAGCCTGTACTGACTGCACCAGGCAGTGACAACATAGATCATGATTTCAGCTCAGAGGCTGCAGAGCACAGTGGTTAAAGACTGTGGGCATAGGGACCACCCAGCTACGGTTCCAGTGCCCCTCTGCCCCATATTAGCTGTGTGCCGTGGTCAGTTCAGCTCGCTGGGTCTCATTTTCTCCATCTATAGAATGGGGATCATGTTAGTACTGACCTCGTGTGAATATTGTGAGGAAACAGAGAGTTAAAGAAGGGTGGCTGGGCTCGGTGGCTCATGTCTGTAATCCCAGACCTTTGGATGGTGAGGCAGGTGGATTACTTGAGGTCAGGAGTTCGAGACCAGCCTGGCCAACATGGTGAAACCCTGTCTCTACTAAAAATACAAAAAATAGCCCGGCATGGTGGTGGGTGCCTGTAGTCCCAGCTACTCAGGAGGCTGAGGCAGGAGAATCACTTGAACCCAGGAGGTGGAAGTTGCAGTGAGCCAAAATCGTGCCATTACATTCTAGCCTGGGCAACAGAGCGAGACTCCATCTCAAAAAAAAAAAAAAAAAAAAAAAGAGGAAGAGAAAGCCCCCAGCGTGGTGCCTGGCATTGTGGGTACTCAGGATACCCTAACCATTAGAGTGCTCTGGTGTGGGCTGCCTCAAATCTGCCTCCTTTTCCTGGCTTCAGGCCCTGCCATCCTAATGGGACCAACCTCACATCCCAGTTCCAGGCCTGGCCAATCAACACTAACGCCAGGTGCTGGTAGGAGATGGGTCACGTGACCCAAGCTAAGTTGTCAGACCCATGAATGTCAGCCCTGGGATCTGAAGGAAGGAGGTGCTCTCCTCCGATGGTGGGGGGAAAGCTGGGGCTGCCATCTTGCCAACATGAAGGCTGAGCCCGCTTGAGGACGAGCCAACTTGGGGAAGAGCGGACTAGAGTGGCAAGAGTCTGGGAGGCCATCTGCACGCCTAGACCCCGCTGGACCTAGCCAGCCAGGCCCTCAGCTTCTCAGTTATGTGAGCCAACCATGTCCTTTTCAGGTTAGCCAGTCCATGTTGAGTTTCTGTCACATTGTTGGGCAGGAGATTCCAGGGACACTCCCAGCCAGGACCATCTACAGCGTCAGAGGGTAGCCTCTCTGAGGCAGAGCCAGTTGGACCTGTATTACCTGCCAGACAGTGGGATGGGGTCTCCCTTCTCCCCCAGCCTAATGTAATGCTGAGCATCCCCCCGAAGACCCATTCCATCCCGGTAACCTCAGGGTTGGCAGCAACAGCACTCAGCAATGGATAGGGGAGTTTTGATGAAGAAGGGGCTCCCAACAGGGAAATCAGAAAGGGCCAGCTGGGCTCCCTGGGAGGAACGTGGGGAGGATGGAAGACTGAGTAGAGGCAGCGGTGGGGAGCAGGGTGTTGGGAACCTGGAGACAGTCTCATCTCATCTGTTCAGGTCCTTCCGGCTGGCATTTGAGGACCAGATCAAAGAATTTCAGCTTCACAAATGCTAATCCTTGAGGGTTAGAGGTGAAGGGGTTGAGTCCCTGTGTACCCTTAGGGGGTCCTTCGCCACCCTAGGCCTCAGTTTCCCCATCAATAGGGAAGAGCCAAGCCCCATAATCTGGAGTTCCAGGTTTCTTTCAAACACCAGGAGGGAGGGTTGGGGAGACCTCATGTTCCTTTGGTTGCCCCTTCCCATTTGCCACCTGCCCCAAGGCCAGCTCACCTGTTCTGGGAGCTGCGCAGTCCTCAGCAGCTGCAGGGTCTCCAGGTGGGAGTGGAAGAGGGGGCTGGGCTGCAGGCGGCCACCCAGCTTGCACTCAATGATATAGCCCATGGTGCAGTCATCAGGCAGCCGGATGAGAGCAGATGTGCCCATGAAACGGGAGCCGCTGAGGGACAGAGCCAGACTGTAGACACTGGCCCAGGCCCTCCACACCCAAAGCCGTGGGCTACCCCATGAAGGCCCTCCCCTGGGACAAGCTGGCAGAGCAGAGCACCTGCCTCCTGCATACTGTATGACCTTGAGCAAGTTGGGAACCTTGGAGAGCCTCAGCCTCAGTCTCCTGTTCTATGAAATGGGGATGCTAATGGCCCTGTCTTCACGGGGCTGTTGTGAGGATTAAACGGGGAATGGGAAGGTGAGGCCCTTTATACATGTAGCCTTTTCTTCTCTCCCTGTCTTGTTATTCATTCATTCACTCATGTATTCATTGTTGGTGCCAGATACTATGCTAGGGCTGAGGATACAGAGATGAGAAAGAAACCGCTTCCTGCCCCCAATAGCAGTCCCTATTCGGGAGGGAGACAGAGCAGGGAGCGGGTCTTTCAAAGAGTGGTGCTAAGTCAGAGGGAAGCACGCTGCCTGGGGGTATAGGAAGAATCAGGCAGGCTTCCCAGAGGAGATGGTAGCTTTTTTGTGTGTTTGTTTGTTTGTTTGTTTGTTTTTGAGACAGAGTCTCCCTTCATTGCCCAGGCTGGAGTGCAGTGGTGCAATCTCGGCTCACTGCAACTTCCACCTCCCGGGTTTAAGCAATTCTCCTGCCTCAGCCTCCCGAGCCCGCCGCCACACCCGGCTAATTTTTGTATTTTTAGTAAAGACAGGGTTTCACCATGTTGGCCAGGCTGGTCTCGAACTCCCGACCTCAAGTGATTCACCCACCTCAACCTCCCAAAGTGCTGGGATTACAGGCATGAGCCACCTAAGCATTCTTGAAGGATGGGCTGGAGTCAGCCAGTACTGAGGGAAGAGAGGAACAGAGTCCCAGGCAAGGACTTCAACTGGCCACACACACCCCATTTATGCTGCTGCCCTGGATGTTTGGCCAAGGGGCAAATGGGTGCAGAAATCCAGCCTGTACTCCCCTCCCCAGCCTGCGAGCTCTCAAGCTGCACCTGCAGGATTTGGAGGAAGGGGGCTTTTTCTAATTCACACAAAGGTAATTTAGAGGTTGGCAGAAGCCTGGGTGGGGGCATCCCAGGCACAGGGATGACCCTGGTCATGTGTACACACACAGCTCTGTGGACATGCCTCAGGACAATGAGCCCGCTCTTGTCCTGGGGGGCCCCTCCCAGCCAGGCAAGGCAGGGCAGGCTTGGGTAGTAGCAAGGCTTGCAGACCTTGGAGCCAAACCCAGCAGCTGAGTGACCTTGAACCTGGCTGACCTCAGACTGGCTTAATCGCAGCGCCTCAGTTGCCTGAGATCTAGAAACGCAAGGCGAAGGCCGCCTTCTCCCTGAGCTTTGTTGTGATCCTGTTGATGGAGCACAGAGCTGGCTCAGAGTCAGCCCTCAATACAAGAGAGTGGCCGCTGATGGTGCTATTAATAATAACAACAGCCCGGAAAGACCTCCAGAGGCCAGGCCTTGCCACTTCTGGAATACCAGTGTCCCACCCCCACCCACACTGCGGCCTCCACTACCCCTGAGATTCCCTCATGATATTAGGAGTGATGTCATCTCCCTTAGATGGTATTACGAGTAATATCACAGGGTGTACACCCACTGTGATATTAGCAGTAACATCATCTCCCTTAGATGGCCCAGCGTAGTGTACATGGGGCTGACCCAGCTCAAATACCACCTCTTCCTGGAAGTCTTCCCTTCTGCCCTCAACCAGAAGGCCCTTCTCCCTCCTCTGAAAGCCCTTACATTTGGCCTTCACCTCCCCTACGGCACTGACCGGTCAGAAAAGGGCAGCAAATAGCACCTACCAGGGCCAGCCCAGACATTTTCTCATTTAACCCTTACCACACCACTGGCCATTGTATTATCAGGCCCATGGGCAGACGGAGGGACTGGGGCTCTTGGAGATGATATGACTCGCCTGTGTGTGGCAAGTCATGCACTCGGTCGCGCAGCCCCGAGGGCAGGTGACAGGTGGTTTGCTCACCACTAACTGCCGCACTGTGACACACATAAATGAGGAGCAGCTTCTCCTGAGCTCACTCTCAAAGCTCTTCCTGCTGCAAAGGCCCTCCGGTACCCCAGCCGCCACCCCCTCCCTGCCTTCCTGCCCACCTCGGGGTCTCTGCTTACCTGGCCCACGGAGCCATCTTCAAAGCCAGTTTGCGATTGATGCAGAAGCCAGCACCCCCGGTGGCGAACCAGAACTGTACCAGCCTCTGAGGGAGAGGAGGCCAAGGGGCAGAGTGAGCCTGGTGGGATTTGTGGGGGAAAGGGACAGCCAGGCCACCCTTCACCCCCAATCAGCATGACTCAAAAGCTCTTTATTTTGAATCTCACTAGAATCTTGCTACGGCCTGGCATTACTGTGCCCATTCTATAGATAAGAAAACAGAGGCCCGAAGTCACATAGTTAATTAGGAGTGATGAGGTCACTGATCAGACTCAAGTCCAGCTGGATTCCAGTTAAAGGGGACGAGTACTGGTTTACCCACTTGCCCCTTGGCCAGGCATCCAGGGCAGCGGCATTAATGGGGTGTGTGCAGTCAGTTGAAGTCCTTGCCTGGGACTCTGTTCCTCTCTCCCCTCAGCATTGGCTGACTCCAGCCCATCCTGCAAGACTCTGTTTAGGTGGCTCATGCCTGTAATCCCAGCACTTTCTTTGGGAGGCTGAGGTGGGTGAATCACTTGAGGTCAGGAGTTCGAGACCAGCCTGGCCAACATGGTGAAACCCTGTCTCTACTAAAAGGCCACTGTGCCCCTTTTCCCTGAGAAAGGTCTCTACCTCACTCCATGTGGCTTGGGAGGGGCTGCCAAACACGGCACCTGCTCTCCTGGGCCACAGAGGTGGGCCTAGGTTGACGGGGCCTGAGTATGCAGAGGAAAGATGTGGCTGGGAAACGAAGGTCAGGCTGTGTCCAATACGGATCACTAACACTTTCTTTCCTTTTTTTTTTTTTCAGAGACAGAGTCTTGCTCTGTTGCCCAGGCTCAAGTGTAAGTGCAGTGTTGCGATCTCGGCTCACTGCAGCCTCCACCTCCCGAGTTCAGGCAATTCTCCCACCTCCGCTTCCCAAGTAGCTGGGACTACAGGCGTGCATCACCACGCCCAACTAACTTTAGTATTTTTTAGTAGAGACGGGGTTTCACTATATGTTGGCTGGCCAGGTTGGTCTCAAACTCCTGACCTCAGGTGATCCATCTGCCTTGGCCTCCCAAAGTACTGGGATTACAGACATGAGCCACCGCGCCCGGCCTCAGATCACTAACACTTTCTAGTGTTGACTTCGTGCCAGGTCTCATTCCAAGGACTTGGATAGATGACCTCATTTCATTCTTTCTTCTATGTTCACAACCACTCTTTCAGTAGGGGCTGTTATTACCCATTTCACAGATTAGGAAACTGAGGCACAGAGAGGTGAGGTGACCTCATCAAGATCACAAAGCCAGGAGGTGGCAGGGCTACCGTGTAAACCCAGGGAGTCAGGCTCCAGCACGCAGTTCTCCACCCCAGAGGCAAATGGCTTAGGCAGAGGTCAGTGGCCAGTGGTGAAGTGGTATGGGAGCCTGGGGGACCCCCTGGCTCCCCTGGAATCACTCACACACAGAGCCCCAGGGCCCAGAAGAATTTAATTAAGGCTCAGAGACTGATTAGCTACTGATAATTAAGGTTTTATGTTTTCTGCTCTTGCTTTTTTTCTAATGAAGCAGATGGTGACCTGAGAAGGGAGGTTGAGCCCCGCTGTGTGCCCAGCTCCTGCACCAGGCACTGCCTCTAGAGAGGGACCTCCCGACCTGCCTTTTTCCTTAGGCCAAGGGAGCCCTGGGGCCTGGACCACTCTAACACCTGATATCCAGTGGGTCCTGGGGACAGGGAAAGAACCATGCAATATTTGGGACATACTTATACTAAAAAATTCCTCATTATTTATTTGAAAGTCAAGTTTAACTGGATGTAGTGGTTTTTCATTTATTTGTTTAATGAATCTGGCAACCCGAATCAGCATCCATCCAGTTCAGGAACTGAGGTGGGTATGGAGCCCCCTGTTGTGCCAGGTGTCAACTCTTCAGTCACAGGCTAGTGGAGGTGTCTGGAGAGAGAGGGTGCCCAAGGAGGGGAAGTTGGGGAAGGGTTCTGGGGCTCAGGCAGCAGTAATTGATCACCCAGCCCCGTAATATTCCAGCAATTTTTTTTTTTGAGATGGAGTCTTGCTCTACCACCCAGGTTGGAGTGCAATGTCGCCATCTCAGCTCACTGCAACCTCTGCCTCCCGGGTTCAAGCGATTCTCTCTCTCAGCCTCCCAAGAAGCTGGGACTACAGGTGCCAAACCCACATGGGGCCAAACCCAGAACCCAGAACCCCTCTCACCTCTCTAGCACACCCCCGCCCCTGGGACTGGCCCAGCCCTGGGACCAATGGGCCAAGAGGCAAAGGAGGAGGAGAGGGACTCACCGTGCGGTTGTGGGGCTGTGGCTCTGAGGCGTGGATGGGCCGGTTCAGGCTGGGCCTTCCCACGTAGACGTCGCTGGCCAGCGGGAAGGCTCTCAGCAGCTGCAGCAGCGCTTTTGGGTTCACATAGTTGTCATCGTCCACGTGGCAGAACCACCTGTAGGGATGAAACAGGGACAGTGAACTTGTTTCGGGGGGGGTGTTCCAAGCCAGGGTCCCTAAGCACCCCCACAGTCGGTCAACAGTGACAGAATGGGGGTAGGGGTGGGGGAGGCTGACATTTAAGGCATCTGCTTTGTGCCAAGTTGGATATTGTGTAAGCTCGTGAGGAGGGCACTCACTTCACAGTTGAGGACCAAGACTGAGAGGTTAAGACACTCGCCCTGGCCAGGTGTGGTGGCTCACGCCTGTAAGCCCAGCACTTTAGGAGGCCGAGATGGGTGAATCACCTGAGGTCAGGAGTTCGAGACCAGCCTGGCCAACATGATGAAACCCCGTCTCTGCTAAAATTACAAAAGTTAGCCAGGTGTGATGGTGGGCATCTGTCATCCCAGCTACTCGGGAGGCTGAGGCAGGAGAATCGCTTGAATCCAGGAGGTGGAGGTTTCAATGAGCCGAGACCGCACCATTGCACTCCAGCCTGGGCAACAAGAGTGAAATTAACTCCAAAAAAAAAAAGTCATTTTCCCAAGGTCACATATCCAATCCTGAATGGCAGCTGGACCCCCAGCTGGACTTCATCTGCCCACTGCCTGCTAGGGGAGTGGGGGCTGAAGTCAGATCCCAGGAGACCCACGGGTTATTTCCACTGGGCCCAGACCACACCTGTCCCCAGAGGCCCAGGAACACTCGCCTAAGCCCACTGGCCAAGAAGGTGTCGAACTCAGCAGCCATCTTGCAGGACAGAGCGGGGTGGCTGTGTTCCGCGGAACAGTTGGTGACCACAAGGTGGGACCCTGGAGAAGTGAGGAGGAGTCAGGGGACCCCGCCCAGCTCTCCCCTTCGCAGCCCTGAACACAGAATACAGAACAAGGCTGGACCACAGGGAGCCTGGAGCGGCCCACCCACTCCCATTTGATACATGGTAATACTGAGGCCCGGGGAAGGCAGACCTGCCCAGGACCACAGAGCTCGTGGACAGCAGGCTGGACTGGGACTCAGATGTCCAGGGCCTGGTCCAGCACAGCTTCTCCCCTACCCATGCCCACACCGGTTTCCAGGGAAGAGGCCCACTTCCCTCCTGGACAAAGGGGGATCCCCGCATGCCAAGGGTGGGCAGCCCATTTCCCGGAAACCCTCAGGCCAGGACACAGCCGCCCCAGCTTTCCTGGGCAACAGCTAAAGACCCCCACCCAGGCAAGGCAGAGTTACCCAGTCTCTCCTGGAGGCCTTTGTCTGGGCTGTCGGTGAAGACGAATGTCTAGGAAGGAGAAGAAGGGGTCAGGACTCACGTCGGCCCAAGCGACACCCCAGACCAATCCACAGCCCACCAACACCAGGCCCCAGATGGACTCTGTACTCCTCCAGTGACACACACACCCCTCTCATGGTCACACACTGCTTCAGGACAACATATAACACATACAACTCAGCCTTTGTAGACACACAGCCTCAGGGTGTACACAGCCCACAGTCTAAACACATACACTTGCCCCCTTTCCAGAGCAGCCACAGGGACCCAAACACAACCACACACCTGGGCAGCATCTCACCCTTTTCTATCACACACACACACACACACACACACAGCTGCACTCAGCTCCTCCACAGTCACGTAACACAACCTTAAACCCATTATCAGGACACAAACTGTATGTGAAAGGACCCACACCCACACCCTGGGACACCGCGCCACTAGGGAGACATCACACCTTCACAGCCACACAAACCCCCTGTGAAAGCCATCTCGGGGCCAGGCGCAATGGCTCAAGCCTGTAATCCCAGCACTTTGGGAGGCCAAGACGGTCGGATCATGAGGTCAGGAGATCGAGACCATCCTGGCTAACGCGGTGAAACCCCATCTCTACTAAAAAATACAAAAAACTAGCCAGGCGTGGTGGCGGGCGCCTGTAGTCCCAGCTACTCCGGAGGCTGAGGCAGGAGAATGGCGTAAACCCGGGAGGCGGAGCTTGCCGTGAGCTGAGATCTGGCCACTGCACTCCAGCCTGGGCGACAGAGCAAGACTCCGTCTCAAAAGAAAAAGAAAGAAAAAAAGAAAGCCATCTCGGAAATGCTGCCTCACAACCCAGTCCAGCTCTCCCAGATTGGACATGCACCTGCCCCCAGCGACCCTCAAACCTCACAAGGCTGGTGTTTTCATCTGTTCTCTTCCCAGACGGCAAAAAGGAGGCTGAGCGATGGACCAGGGCTGGCAAGTGCCAGGCTGACTTTTGAACCCACGGACCTCTCCCCACCGCCTCCCAGGCAGTGAAAGCTGCTCAGCCCCTACATAATCTAAACCCAAACTCTGAATGAGAGGTAGAGGAAGCACATGGATGCGACAAAGACAAGCCAGGCTCGGGACCAAGACAAGCCAGGCTGGGGACTGGTGTCCTTCCCACTTCACACCCAGCCCAACAGGGGCAGAGCTTCTCAGCTCCCCAAGTGGGTGCTCTCACCCAGTGAGCACCTCAAGGGCCTTCAAGGGCCTCCCCAGCCCTGGGACTGCCCGGCCCAGGACTCAGGAAAATTCTGGACCCTTTCCAAGTGCCCCACCTCTTTAAAGCCCCCAGAGTCTCTCTGCCCCCACTGGGGCCACACTCGTGGCTTAGCCCTGTCCTCCCTTGAAGCTCAGGGACTCCAACTGCAATGCTCCCCTCTGCTTACCCACAATCCCCTCCCTCCTTTCCAGGAATTAGCCCTTCAGATCAGAACAGTCCCCTCCTTAAGCCTCAGTTTACCCATCTACAAAAGGGGTAGATGGCTGTGAGTAGTAGCGGCTGTGAGAATAAAACAAGACTGTGTGTAAAAGAGCAAGGAAGAGTTGACAGTGAAGTCAGGCTCACCTACTTGTATTTCAGGGGAAACTGAGGCATAGGAGGCCAGGAGGCCAGGAGCCAGGTTTGACACAGGAAGGGGCAGGAGGGAGCCAGGCTGTCTCCCAAGACCCATGGCCACAGCCCTGCTTCTGAACCACTATCACCTCTCATTGGACTATTGCAAGACTCTGCCTCTTTCCTTCAGATATGTTTTCCTGCCAGGACCAGAATCGGATAACACCCACCTCCACCACTGGTCACTAACACCTTCCATGGCTCCCTGCCATCCTTGGGATAAAGACCAGGCTCCCTGTGGCCAGTGAGGGGCCACCTGGCCACCCTGCCTGATGTAGTCTGATCTCATTACTTCCTGCCCACTCTTGGGGCTTCTCTCTCTCTCTGTCTCTCTCTCTCTGGGTCACACACACACACACACACACACACACGCACAGGCCCACACCTCTGATCCTCTGCACATGCTGTGCCCACTTTCCACCCTCTACTCCCATCACCTCCCCTAGGAAGCCTTCCCTGACACCCCTCCAGCTATTTTAGGGGCCCCTGCTTTGTGTTCCTCAGCCCTCTGTTCCTCCTGTCACTAACAGCAGTTAGCAAAACTCCCTAGTTACAGAAATTTATCTCTCCATCTCTTCCACCAAACAATGACATCCTGGAGGCCACAGGCTTGGTCCAATTTGTCTCCTTGTTCCGGCACCTGGCTCTCCTCGGGAAGGCCTGGGCAGCGTCCACCCTCTGAGCCTCTCTCCCTGGGGTCTGTCTCCCACAGTCAGATTTAGCAAATGCTGGAGGTCTCCGGATTTCCGCAGGGGGAAATGGTGGTGGTCCAAGCCTAGGCCCTGGTCCGCTTCTCCATGAAGCCCACCCGTCAGTGACGCCATGCAGCCTCTCAGCTTTAAACACCATCAGGGAGCTGGAGACTCATGGACACCACCAGCCCTAGCCTCTCCCTGAGCTCCAAACTGTCAAATCCCCTGAAACCACGACGTCTCCTGGGGGCTTAACGCATCAAGACTGAGCCCCCGTGCTCCCCAAGACCTGCTCCTCCCTCTCACTGGTTGGAACCCAAAACCTCAGACTCTCTGCTCCTCCTCTCTTCCTCTCGCACCGCCCCCCCCCAACCCCCGAGCCTATCATCAGTTCGGCTCACCAGCCTCCAAATAGTCTGGGACGCTGCTCTTCCCTCCAGCCCGCCCCGGCCACCCAGGTCCCCTCCACTGGCCACTGTCGTCACCTGCTGCCTGCTTTGCCGCAGGCCCTCCTCCCTGGCCTCCCTGCTCTGTTCTGCTCCCCCTCCAAGACCGTTTTCAACACAGCCTCAAGGGACCCTATAAAAGAAGCCAGGCCTTTCCTGCCCTGCCCTCGGCAAACTTTTGCCACCAAACAGCCACCAGATAGTGAAGCACTCTCAAGCTTGGAGCATGGGCCAAATGGGCCGAGGACCGTTTCCGGGTGAAGATCTAGTAACCCGAATAAAGCAGAATAGGCACTTTGGGAGGCCAAGGCGAGCGGTTCACCTGAGGCCAGGAGTTCAAGACCAGCCTGGCCAATATGGCAACACCCTATCTCTACTAAAAATAGAAAAATTAGCCAGGCGTGGTGCACATGCCTGTAGTCCCAGCTATTCAGGAAGCTGAGGATCGCTTGAAACCAGGAGAAGGAGGTTGCAGTGAGCTGGGATCGTGCCACTGCACTCCAGCCTGGGCAACAGAGTGAGACTCTTTCTCAAAAAAAACAAAAAAACAAAAACCAAAACAAAACAAAACAAAAAACAGCAGCCGTGAGCAGAGTGAAGGAGGAGCCGGGAAGGGGAGTCCGGGTCCAGAGGGGGCGGGGGCACGGGAGAGGGCAGTGAGGCTGGTGCTTTCAGTCCCTGGGAATCGTAAGGTTGGCACAGAGCAAAGGGCAGAGTTTCCTCGGAGCCAAGGGCTGTATTTGACTTGTTTAAGGAGGAGATCTGACAATGGTGAAAACTTCACAGGCAGCCGCGGAAAACAAAGGGACATGCAGCCTGCTAGGGCAGGGGAGGGGTGGCCGGGGACCATCTGCTGCAGAGGAGGGGAGTTGTGGGGCTGCTGCCACGTCTCCCCCCAACGAGAGGACCATAGAGAGGAGAAACGCTCCCCTTGAGCACAAAACCCGCCTCCCCCAGCCCACCCCTCGGCCCAGGACAAAGGCTAGCACATGAGTCCCAGCCCCTGCCACAAGGCCCACCTGCCACCCGACTGCCCTTAACCAGCCAGGCAGGCGCCCAGCGCTGTAGTTAACCAGCTCAGGCCTGGTCCAGACACTCCTGCCCTGTGCAGACGGGGAAACTGTGGGCTGAAAGGGGAGGGCCTTGGCCGAGGTCACAGACAGAAGTGAGTCAAAGAGTGAGAGATGTGGGGTAGTGAGCGAGGGCCTCCCTGTCCTCCCACCTCCTCCTCTATCTCAGCATCCTTCCTTCTTTCAACTTCAAGGACAAGATTTCTAGAGTCTGCCCCTCGCCCCTTGGGCCCAGCTGAGTGGATTCATCTCCCACCTCGACTGAACCCTGCTCAGTGTTTGCACTATAAGGCGGGAAGATCACGGTCATCACAGCCGATCTCTGTGGGGCTTACTGTGAGGGCGAAACAAGCAACTCGCCTGATCTACAGCCCTGAGCGGCGGCAGAGCTGCCAGCACCCCCACTCCCACCCCACCGCCTGATTCGCACGTGGGATCGAGCTTGGGACAGGGAAAGGGTTGTTCTTGCCTGCCTCTCCTGGCCTGGTACTGCCAGGCACAGCCGCCCAGGCTGAAGGCCAAGGACCCTCTCCTGTAGCCCAGTGACCCAGGCCTCACAGGGCCCCCAAGTCTCAGCAGGGAAGAAAAGCACCCAGCCAGGAGCAAGGTTCTAGGTCCCACTGGGCTCTGCCCCCTCAGGCCTTCTGCGTGACACCACGCCAGCCAGCCCTTCCTCCTCTCTGGCCTCAGTTTCCTCATCCGGGGCAAGGGCACCACCGCAGTGATGGAGACAAGACAGGAAAGGGCCGTGGGCCACGTGAGGCCACGCTCCCGGGTACACAGACGCATAAACAGGAAGGCCTGCGGGAGGGCCCGCCTTGGCGGCTTCCGCAGGAAGAACCAGGATCTCCCCAAGATGAGAAGCTGTGTGGGGCCCAGAGAAGAGCTGGGGTGCTGGGGGCCAGCTGGGGAAGAGTTAATCCTGAGTATAAGGGCAGAAATCAGGGCAGGGTGCCCCTCCCCAGGAGGGCCTGGCCTCTGCCAGCCATCCTCTCCCCCTCCTTTTGGTCTTCCAGGAGGCCTCAACTATCTCCAAAGACTCAGTCACTTCCTCCCACTGAGCCAGCCGCCAAAGAGGGGACGGGTGTGTGTGTGTGTGTGTGTGTGTGTGTGTGTGTGTGTGTGTGTGTGTACCCGTTTTCCACCTCCCCCATCAACGGTCCCTAACACCCGACATCACTGACTTTGCTTAAGGAAGATACTGGATGCGAGGAGGGGAAAGGCTGGAAGGGACTTGGCTTGCCAGAGCCGTGCAGCCATGTGACAGACATGCCTCTTGTCACGCACATGTAGCACACTCCAGCTCCGTGCGTGTGAGCACGCGTACACACACACGCAATCCCACCTACTGCCTCACCGAGGCCTCCCGACCTACTGCCCACCACTGCCACAGGCACCACCCTTGTGGCATGTGCTCTCCTTCCCTGCCTCGGAAGGAGCCCACAGGAAGCCAATGCAGGAGACCAGACATGGCAGCCTCAGCACACCCAGGACAGCAGAGGCACAGCGGGAGGGGCTGTCGGGAAGCCCGAAGGGATGCCTCCCCCAAGAACAGACCCCACCTAGACATCCTCCCCACATCCTCCACCTTCAGAGCCTGGGCAGGACAGCACCTAGGGCCTGGGTGGAACAGCCTGGCCTGGGCACGGGTCAGGGTCAGGACCTCTTGGAAGCCTCCACCCCAGCTGCCCAACATCCACCATTACCCCCGATGCCAGGCTGGGCCTGGGTGGCTAGGAGTGAAGCCCTCACGGGAGCAGCTAGGAATAGAAGGACCCCCAGGAAGGACCCGGAAGCCTGGAGCAGGGGCCCAGCCTGGCCCCTAAAAGTGGTGGAGTGGTGGGACCTGGATGGACCTGGAGTCAGGACCAGTACAGGGCACAGGCAGGACCACAGGCAGGACTACAGGCAGCCCCTGAAGCCGGGAAGAAGGAGAGGGGAAGAGGATCCCAGATTAGGCAGGTAGCAGGTAGCATCTCCCATGAGGCAGTCAGGGAGTAGAGCCCAGTAGAAAGGCCTCTGAAAACCCCTTAGGCCAGGGGACACTCCCAGGGCCCAATGTCACCCACTTGTCACCTGTTCCCTGGTCCTGGAAACCCACGTGTCAAGCAGCAGCTCCAGGCGCAAGCGGTGGAAGGCCCGGGTCGTCTTCACTGCGATGAAAACATCGTGTAGCTGCAGCTCAGGGGGCCCCGGGCTCGGCTGGCTCAGCTCAGGGGTCTCCTGCACCCGCTGCGGGGACAGGTTCAAGTGGTACCGCAGACACAGGAGCCCCATGCACAGGAGGGTGAGGAGGGCTCCAGCCAGGCCCCGTGGGAGCCGGCACTGCATTGGTTGGCCCTGGGACCCCAGACAGCTCAGCCCCCAAATCCCAACCAGACAGGGAGGGGAAGCTGGTCAGGCAGGGGCTCCGGCAGAGGCAAAAGTCTGGCAGGCATCAGGGGCTGGCAAGGAGGGAAGAGGTAGGAGCTGAGGCTCTGGACCCAGAGGCTGAGCCATGGCAGCACGATCTCGACCGCCGCCAGCCCTCCACCTGCTCCCGCTGTCCGGCCTGCCGCAGCCTCCGGGACCGCCTGGCCCCGCCCCGCTCAGCCCGAGGGGCGGGGCCAGACGAAGGGAACCCCAGACAGACGCAGCTGAAAGGAGGCACCAGCAGAAGGGGCAGCCCCGGCTCTGCCAGCTGCTGCGGTGGGAGGAAGTCACAGCAAACCCTCCGTGCCTGGTGGAAGAGAGGGTCCTCCAGCACCGTCCACTCCTGCAGAGAGCTGTCAGCTTGGCCCATTCAACACTCATGACTTTGGTGTCCTGCTTCATCCAGCCCCCAACTTTTGCTCACTAGTTTCCTCTGGGATGCTCTCCCATCTTCCACCAGTCTCACCCACATTCCCCCCGCTAGGCTGAATTCTATCTGGACTTCAAAGCTTAAGGGTTCCCTTCTCCAGGAAGCCCTCCGTGATAACCTCTTAACCTTTGGGGCTCCCACAGTTGTTTGCTCAGTTCCTGTGGTCTTCACAACAGTGCTAGGACTGTCATTCCCAGTTTATAGCTGAGGACATATGGCACAAAGGTACAGAATGAGCAAAAACAATCCAGCAACTCAGCCGCAGAGCTGGTGGAACCCAGGTCTCTGGTCCTCCTCGGGTTCACAGGAGGTCCCCTGAGGGCACCTGTCCAGCTGTGCCCCAGCCCATACCTGACTTCACTCCGCAGTCTCTGGAGCTGCCTCTCTCCCAGCACCCAGCCAGTGGACAGACAGAGGGCCTTCTCCAGCCACCACCTCCATCATGTTTCACACAAGCTCACTCACACCTCCTCCCTCCTCCACTCAAAGCCTGCACTGGCTCCCATTTTCTTCAGAACAAAAGCCAAAAAGCACACAGCAGCCCACAAGGCCCTGCGTGAGCTGGCCCCCAAGTTACTCCCACCCCATCTACTGCTACTCCACTCCAGACCCCTGGGATCCCGGCTGGCCCAGGCATGCGGCCACCACAGGATCTTGGCACTTGCTGTTCCCACCTGGGCTCCTCCCTAGAGACCTGCACGTCTCACTCCCCCACTCCCTTCTGGTTTTTACACAAAGGTCACCATCTCTGTGAGGCCTTCCCTGACCACGTTGTTAACACTGCAACCCCTCGCCGCCTCCCCACGTTGTTAACACTGCAACCCCTCGCCGCCTCCCCACGTCATTAACACTGCAACCCCTCACCACCTCCTTCCCAGCCCCCTAGGCCTGTCCCTCCCAAGCCACTTCTTCACTGTTTTCTCCATCACGCTTTTCATCTTCCAACATTCTGTATGTTTAACTTATTTATTGTCAGTCCTCCTCATGAGAATATCAGGGCAGGATTTCTTTTTTGATCACTGAGTCCCTAATCCCCAGTGCCTAGAACAGTGCTTGGCAGAAAATAACTCAATCAATGTTAATTCAACACAATAAAGCACCAGGTGGCTGGCGAAGTGAACTGGCCCTGCCGGGCTCAACCCTGCGTGAGGACAGCTTGGGGAGAGGAAAGGAAAACCGACCCTTTGAATCACCCTCTCATGGGCCAGCCCCCAGCCAGGCCCCTTCACAGGCCATATTCTCAGAATGGTGATGATGCCAGCCTTGGTAATGATCCCAGGCTCTGTGCTCCACAGACCAGGTTCAAATCCCGACTGGGGGCTGGGCGCTGTGGCTCACGTCTGTAATCCCAGCACTTTGGGAGGCCAAGGCAGGCAGATCACTTGAGGTCGGGAGTTTAAGATGAGCCTGGCCAACGTGGTGAAACCCCGTCTCTACCCAAACTACAAAAATTAGCCAGGCATTGTGGCAGGCGCCTGTAATCCCAGCTAGTAGGGAGACTGAGGCAGGAGAACCACTTGAACCAGGGAGGCGGAGGTTGCAGGGAGCCGAGATGTCACCACTGCACTCCAGCCTGGGCAACAAGAGTAAAACTCCTTCTCAGAAAGAAAAAAAAAAAATCCCAACTGGGCCACTCACTGGCTGTGTAACTCTAGGCAAGTTACCTTCATCATTTCTAAAATGGGGACAAAAATATGACTTGGCAACGATTACAGGATGAGTGGGCTTCTCCACCTCATAGAAAGGGTAACAGGCAAAGGCAGCCAAGTCACAGGGCCCTGCATGTCCCCAGGCCAAGCATTGGGCCAGGCTCACTGTGGGGCAGGGGGAGGTTCATGTACCCAAATGCGCACAGCCCAGTTTCCATGCCCAGGGAGCCACAGACGTTGAGAGACAGCCACACAGATGCCCTCGTCCTGCCACAAGGCAGAACATGGCATGGCCCAGGAGAAGTCCCAAGGGCTGGGAGGAACTGGTGGTGGGCTTCATGGAGGTAGTATCTCAGCCAGGCTTCAAAGTTCAGGAAGATTCAGGCAGGGAGAGCAGCCCAGGCAGGGCTCAGATGAGCAGAGGAGCACAGCTAAGGGTAAATTGAAAGCCCACTGCCACCGCCTGAGGTAGGGAGGACGAGGCTGGGGGGATGGGAGGGTCAACACCTGGGAAGGCCTGGAGTGGAAAGGGGCATTGCCGCTGACTCCCATGCAGGGAGGCTGCCCTTCCCCCACAGCACCACCTTTGCCTCTCAGGGTCCAACTCTCCAGCCCCTACCCCAGTGGTGACAGACTGGCAGGCCTCAAGGTCCAGTCTGCACCTTGTTAAAGACACCCTGTCGTGGAGAGAGTGGGAAGAGCTGTTTCCCAAGCAATGGCTCAGCCCCAGCCACACATGCTCACCGAGCTGTGGCCAATCCATACCTCCATGCTCGCTCCACCATCCTGGCCTCCACTCCACGGGGTGGGGCCCTGGGCCCAGAGAGGTCACCCGAGTTGCCAGGGCCACCTGGCTGACCAGAGCTTTGGTTTTCAACCAAACTACAGTGCCCTGCGCAGCCTGTACTCCATCCTGGGAAAGCCTCTCTGGGTTCCCGGGACAGCCTGGGCCCACCATCCCCCCTGGCCTCCACACCCAAGCACCGTCATCCTGCGTGGTCCAGTCTCTGAGACCCTCACCACCTCTCCTCTACACCCACTCCTCGTCTCCTCCCGCTAAAGATGGAGCTGTGGCCCCCCAATCCCCTCTCAGCTTCTCCATTCCCTTCTCCACCCACCACCCCAAATCCCCAGCCCTGACCCCTTCTTAAGCATTTTTCTTGTCAAACATGGAGATCCAGACCCATCCCTGGAGGCCACAGAGCCCCTCCTTCCTGTCTGCTCCTCTCTCCTCCACTGCCCCTGTACCCCCCGCCCCCGTTGGCCTCAGCCCTCTCTGCGTCAACTCCCACAGCCTCCAGGGCACAGCTGAAGCTCCCCTGTGCTCCCAACTCCCCACCCCTGGACTTACCCTTCCCAACCTTATTTCCAACCGCATCCAAGGTGGCCAGATCCAACCCCTGTGCTGCCTCTGAGCTTCTGCCCTTGAGGCTGCCCTACGTAGTTAGTACACCCACGCCCCAAGCCCCAGGGGCCTGCCCAGGCTCCTCACTGTGGCTGAGGACAGTCACCTGCACTTGGACACATAGGTCCAATAAGTGGTTCTGGAAGGAAGGAATCCCAACTCCCAAGCTCAAGTGGCACCTCCTCCAGTAAGGCTGCCTGGATTGCTCCCAGTGGGAGCAACCATCCTCTCTCTAGTAGAGCCGTCTCAGGAACCCGCGTGCATACCGAGGATTTGCTCTTGAGCTCCTGGGCTCAGCAGCCAGGTCCCTTCAGTCGGAGGCCACACCCTGCCAGTTTTGGTGCCCCACTCCGGGGGACACTCCTCTGATGGTCAGCTGTGGGCAGGGCTGAGCACTGGGGTGGCCCATCTGTGGGGCCCTACTCTGGTCATTCAGGGGCAGGTAAGGTGACGCCAGCACAGATGGCAGACGGCCCTGGAAGAGGCAGGCGGGAAATCTGACCCTCCCAACGGGCAAGTGGGGACCTGAAAGGTGGCATCCGCCTGAGCTGGGAGACAAATGAGGAGAGTGGCGGGGGCCCAGGCCAGGGATGCAAGCGAGCAGAAGGCTACCAGCATCTATGACAAAAGTGTTTAATGTTCCATAATGTGCAGCTTCTGAGTGAAAAAGGCCCGTTAATCACCTACGGGCCGTACATTCTCATGACAGAGCAGCCGCCCTCCCTGGCCCCCCAAGAGGGAGGCATAGGCAGGGAGTGGGCACTGTAAGGCACAGTCCTGCGTGTGCACACCAGGAACGCACGCGTGTTAGTGCCCACATGAAACGGGGTGGGGCGTGACATTTACACAGGAGAGAACCACAGACACCCATGTGAGGAGACACGAGGGGTACAGGTGACCATGGGCAGGGAAGCCCCCAGTCCATGCACGGCTGAATCCATGAGGAACATGAGCTGGATGGCAGGAGTCATGCGGTAACAGGCTCGGGGCTCCTGGGAGCAGAACAGGCCCAGGTCCTCGGGAGATCTCGTGCCCAGGGCAGCGGGACAGACCTGAGCCTGCCCGTGAGAACTTGAGTGTGCAAACCTGTGCACAGGTGTGAGAACAGACTCCAGGGTGAGTGTTTAAGGAGAAGACACAGACACACATGTGAGACCCACTAGTGGGAATGTGGAGAGCCCGGGACATGTGGGGAGGCCCAGAGCAGCAAGTAGAGGGGAGTGGGCGCTCTGTCCCGGGGCTCCCGCAGGCTCGGCAGGGCCAGAGACAGTCTTAGGGGTGAGATGCCAGAGCCAAGGGCCCTGTGTCTGAGAGTCCAGGGGTCTAGGAAGGCTCAGGGTGGGAGGGCCCAGTTGCACCGCAGACACCAGGGTCCCCCCTGACTTGGGAAGGAGCTGCAGGTATCAGATGAGCCTCAGGCCTCACTGCTGCCGGGGCAGCCTCTACTGCTGCCACGCTCCACCCACACGAGGCGGGCCTGCTCCTGCAGGATGCGGCCGCGCACCACCTTGGCCAGCTCCTCTGCGTGGCCCCACTCGTGGGCGGGCACCTGCACCCAGGAGCAGGGCAGCCCCCAGAGCACCTGCTCTGAGCCACGGCACTGCCTCAGCAGCTCTGAGTCCCGCCAGCCTGGCCGGCCCAGCAGACCCCTGCCGAGAGAGAAGTGGGTGGTGGTCAAAGTGGGGGACCAAGACAGGCAGAGAGACAGGGAGAGAGGAACGGACAAAGGTGGAAGAGTCAGAGAGAGAAGACGGACAACCCAAGACAAGAGAGACACATGGCAGATGGAGATAGAGAGAGAGAGG
>NW_012120154.1:4121515-4129456 GCF_000951035.1 Colobus angolensis palliatus | reverse complement strand
AGAGAGGCAGGGAGGGAGAGAGTGGGGGAAGGAGAGAGTGGGGGAGACAGTGGGGGAGGGAGAGAGAGAGGGAAGGGAGAGAGACATCCTCAAGGCACAAGCTCTGGGGTCTGAGTGCCCCGCCCGCTCCTCCACCCACCCACGCGCCTCACCTGACTTCCCGGACATTCTTCTCAGTCACCTCCACATGGATGACGATGGGGTAGATCTCATTCTGCACCAGCTCCCGCACACCCCGAGCGCCCAGCTCCAGCAGGCAGTGCTTCTGCTTGGAAGATCGAGGCCACACTGTACTCTCGGGCCAGAGACATCAGCCTCCCACGCTCTGCTCCCAGAAGGGTCCCCTATCACTGCCTTCCCAGATGCAAGTCCTGCCTCCCCACCCAGAGGGACCCTGGCAACGAGGAAGGAGCCCAACAGGACAGACAAGAAGCCTGGGCTCGTGGGGCGACCTGGAGATAGACCTCCCCCTCAGGACCCAGACCTCCCCACCCAGAGATGAAGTCGACCCAAACCCAACCACCACCCTCCACCCACCAGCCGACCGCCAGCTCCCAGGACAGTGGCAAGTTCAGCGACAAGGACGTGTAGGTGAGCTGTGTCAGCCGGACACCTCAAGGGGGGCCCACATGCAGTCAACTGCCCCCACACACCCAGGCCACAGGTGAGGAAACTGAGGGCTACAGGAGGGAAAGGACTTGCCCAGGGCCACCCTGGCAGTGAGCAGCAAGAGCATGGCGCGCACTCAGACGCCGGCGCTCAAGCCCAGAACAGCAGCTCCCGCTCTGGGCCACCTCTCTGAGCACCCCAGACCAGCCCTCAGCACCCACCTTCCCAACAGACTCCTGGATGGCCCGGATCCTGCTGCCCAGCCCAGGGGTGGCAGGCTGAGCCTTGGGGGCTCCAGGCGCTGAGGATGGGCACAATTCCTCCCCAGAGAGGGTCTCTGCACAGGGAGTGGAGAGGGAGAGATGAAGGGTCCATGGGCCCAGCTGCCCAGAGGGCCCCCCAGCCCTCCCCTCCACGGCACACGGTCTCACCCGCTGGGCACACTTGGAAGTCCAGCCGGGAGCTGGGCAGGTCTAGCAGGTTGCGGATGAGCCGGGGCGCCAGGCACTCAGGCAACAGCACCACGGGCCGCAGGGCAGACACCAGCAGCGGCCGCACCAAACTGTAGGGTCTGAGGCTCCGCTCTGGCTCTGTGGCAGGGGAGGGGCGCAGAAGAGATAAGGGCACAGGCAGACAGCATACCAGCTCCTTGATACCCCAAAACCCACACCGCCACCCATCCCTTCCTAAGTCCTGCTGCTGCTCCTCCTACACACGCACACACACACGCACACACACACACCCTTAGTAGGACCTATGGTGGCAGTAGGCTCCTCCCTGATTGTCTGCCTCATCCCTGCCCCCTACAGGTCATTCTCCACCCAGCAGCCAGAGAGGCTTTAAAAAGCAAATCAGATCATGTTAACTCCCTTGCTTTCAACACACCAGTGACTTCCCAGATTCTCTGGAATAAAAACCACAACCCCCACGTAGGTGATGCAGTCCTGCCTGAGAGCCTGGGGAGGCTGCTAGCCACTGACCCCACACCACCACCTCCACTCTCAGCTGCCTCCAACCACAGGGCCTTTGCATGCCCTGAGGCTACCCAAAGCCCCACCTCTGCACCACTCAGTCCAGTTAACCCTTGCCCTCCCTTCAGAGCCTAGGTCACACCTTCCCTGGTCCCCAGACAGCAGGGCCCCTGGCATGTGCCCCATGGCCCCTGGTTCTCCACTGCACACCTCACACTCTCTAATTGTGTTCACAGGTGGGATTATCTGACCCTCTACCCTCAAGTTAGACGGCAAGCTCCATGAGGGCAGGGACAGTCACATCCCCAATGCCTGATGGAGCTGGTGCTCAATACTCACCTGCTGTACCCAAGACCCTCCAAACACACCACACACACAGCCATGCCTCTGTGCCTTCTGCCTGGAACGAACTCCTCTTTATCTTTGAAGGCTCCAGTGGAAACTCCCTCTCTTCCAGGAAGTCTTCCCTAACTACCCGCTCCTCTTGCCCCAGATTTGCTACTCCCTCATCTGAGCTCCCACAGCCCCTTCTCCCTGTCTGGCCTAAGACCTCACCCTACTGCCTCCGGGAACCCCCCTGGGTCCTCAAAGCACCCACCACTACACACACTCTGCCAGACGAGAACAAGCCCATGTTTGTCCGAACCCACAGTCACAGTCACGCCTACATGCACCTCCCCGCAGGGTCTCCCTCAACCTTGGCGATCACTATGGCAGCAGGGTGGTCTTGTCTCTCAGGTCACCAGCATGACCCCCACCCCTGTTGGAACCCTCACAACAGGCCCTTCCAGGCCAAAGAGGCCACCCAAGCTAAAGGACACCCAGCCGCACACATCCCTGGACACCGGGAGCAACACGGATACAGCTTTGCCCCCGCACACTCACCTGCACAGGGCTCCAGCAGCAGCTGCTCCGGCGAGTCCCCTGCGGGCGCCCCCATGGGCTTGGGCCTCACCAACCGCAGTTGGTCCAGGGCTCTCTTCTTCAGCTGGGAGGGTGCAGGGAGAGAGGAGCATCTGAGAGCTCAGCCCCGCCTGCTCAGGGAGAGAGGAGGAAACGGGACCCCTGGCAGAGTGGACCCCCAGCCACTGTGGTCCAGGCTTGCCGGAAGAGCCGAGCCTGGGTCAGCAAAGACGTCCTCCTCAACCAGGCCCTCTCCTGCCCCTCCCCGGCCCAGCGCAGTCCCCCAGACAGATGAGAGCAACCATCCCTGTGGCCCCAGGAAACCAGCCCGTCTGAGCCCGGTGGAGGAGCCTTAGGTCTAACCCCCAAGTTACCGATGGGGAGACTGAGGCCCAGAGACCAAGAGGAACCAAATGTCACATACAAGGCAAACTTTAGGGTCTCTTCCAATGAATTAGCAATGTGACCTTGGTAGGAACATTAATGAAACCAATAACGACATCTGACAGGTCTCAAATGCCTACATGACAAACACTCACTAAGCCCTTGAGGGGCAATAACCCACGGAGGCCATCTCCCGCCATGCACACAGCCTGAGAGGCAGTGCAACCCCCGCATTTTACAGATAGGGAAACAGCCTCAAGGAAGGTTCAGGTGATTGTCCAGTTACACAACTGATAGTGGCAGAGCTGGGGTCGAATGCAGGCTGCCTGGCTGGGGCCCTGCTCTTCCTTTATCTGATGGCTCTGAGCCTCACTTGCCCTTGTGCACAGCAGGGCTGGCCATGTAGCCCAGCCACCATCCAGGTGTTGGAAAAGGGTATGTGACTGCTGTTTTTTGTTTTTTGGGTTTTTCTGAGACAGAATCTCACCCTGTCGCCCATGCTGGAGTGCAGTGGCGTGATCTCGGCTCACTGCAAGCTCCGTCTCCCAGGTTCACACTATTCTCCCACCTCAGCCTCCCGAGTAGCTGGGACTACAGGTGCCCACCACCATGTCTGGCTAATTTTGTTTCCGTATTTTTAGTAGAGACAGGGTTTCACCATGTCAGCCAGGATGGTCTCGATCTCCTGACCTTGTGATCCGCCCGCCTCCACCTCCCAAAGTGCTGGGATTATAGGCATGAGCCACCGCGCCCGGCCTGTCAAATGTGCCAGGGGTACTCCTGAGTACTAGGCACACTTTACCTCATTTCATCTCTAAACTACCCCGGACGGTGAGCTCTGCTGTTCTGTTTGCTGGGCACATAGTTGATGACCAATTAAATCACCAGGGAAGGAGGGAGGGAGTGTCTTCCTAGGTTGCCAGAAAACAGAGCCTGCTAGCTCCCTTTTGGGCTCCACCCTTGGGGCCCCCCCACCCACTTCCCACCCAGCTGTGCTCACATTACTGCGGGGGCCTCGGTGCCGGCTGGAGGGCAGGCATTTCTCCTGAACTTCTAGGAGCTGCTGGGCTCTGTGGGAGGGAGTGACATCATGTGTGTAGGAAGAAGGAAAGCACCTCATCTCTTCTCCTCGAATCCCCCGCCCTGTCCCAGAGGACAGTGAGGGACTGCGGGAGGAGGGAGAGCACCCCCATCTGGGCCCTGGCTCCCAGGAGGACCCCATCCCCAGCTCCTGGCTCTGCATCACCTCTGATAATTGGGCACGGTGCCCCGGTCCAGGTCCCGCAGAGTGAGGGGGTCAACCCGGGTGCAGAACCATTCCTGCCTCCGCTTGTAAGCCGGGTCCACCAGCCGAAGGATCTCTTGGGCTTTCACACAAAGGGCATGGGGATCTGCCCTCTCAGGCAGGGTGAGGTTGGCACGAATGTAGAAGGGCTCAGCACTTGGCCCCTTTGCCCAGGCTTCTAGGGCCTCGTGGAAGGACTGGCAAGCTGGGCATGGATGGGGCAAGGGGCAACAAGGAGGACAAGAGGAGGATGGTGAGGTCCAGGATCGGCTTCGGTGGGCTATGGCCCTCTCGAGGCCTGAGCTCCCAGGACTTCACCTTCCCCTTCTTAGAATGAGAGACTTAGGTCCAGAGGGAGAAGGGACTTGCCCAAGGCCAGTGCCTTCTAGGAGGAGAGCCAGGACTCAAACCCAGGTCTCTGGATTCCTAATGCAGTGCTCCTTTTCTGTAAGCTGCTTACAGAGGGAGACAGAGAGAAAGGGCACAAGGACAGACAGAAGGAGGCGTCAGCAGCGGGGGAGCCAGGAGAAGGACAATTGGGGCAAGGCTGGTCCCTTCTCAGGTCCTTGATCCCCCTGCCCCCATGCACCACAGGTTAGAGGACACCTCTCGGGCCATCAGCTCCAACTCCCAAGCCAGACTTACCCTTCGAGTCCATCAGGGAGGGGAGGGTGGATCCCTGGTTCCAGAGCAAGGTTCTCTGCTGGGCCTCGGCTTCCAGGCACGCCCCCTCCAGACCAGCAGCTTCCACCCTTTGCTGGGAGAAAACCCAGGCAGAGAGGGAAAGTGAGACTCTGAGAGCAGAGCAGCCCAGGGACTGGAGGAAGACCGGGTGTGGGGGTGATCGTGCCTCACAACTCAGATAGCGCCCCCTCAGAAACTGCCATGCCCAGCCCAGTCAGACCCGCCCCCATCCACAGGACTCCCCAACCCACCCAGCTCATCTGACTTGAAGTGCAGGGATGTAAGGTGCTGTCAGTTGGCTCCACCTCCCAGTCCCCGCCCAATCAGACTTCAATTAACCCTGGCTGAGCGGGCAACCACAGCTAATCACAGCCCGCTTCTGCTTTGGCCAATCCCCAGAAGCTCCGCCCAGTGATCTTGATCCACCAACTAGGGGGTGTCCAGCCCGGGCCAAAGCACTGACCCCGCCCCCCAGCTCAGGAGGAGGGGCCTCACCTCTCTTGGTTCCATCCTGGCGGACCCAGGCCCAGACAGCACCCTTCGCACCACAGCCCCAGACCATCTGTCCCCATAAAACGACAGTCCATCTGGTCCCTTGTCCTGCGGCTCTGGGCCCCCTGGGGGGCTCCGGCCAGACACCCGAATAGCCAGAGACCTGAGAAGGGAGAAAGGAGACGAGAATTAGAATCCAGTCAGTACTTGGATTCAGTTCAGCATTCTTGGAAAACCACAGTGATTCCATTTCCCAAGTATGCCATGACTCCCACCCCCAGGCCTCTCCATCTTCTGCGCCCTCTGCCTGGAATGCCCTTCCTTGCCTTCTCCACCTGGGAAATGTTGGCCATCCTTCAAAGCTCAAGTGGACCTGGGCACACGGTGCAGTGGAGCCTGCCACAGGAGCATTCCAACTTTGCCTTGCCACGGCCCTTTCGTTTCCTCCATCAGAACGAACGCCTCCAGGACCAAACTTCTATACTGTTACGCTCTGTATCCTTGGCACCAAACCCAGTGTCTGGCACATAGCAGATGACTAATAAAAGCCTGTTATACAGCTGGGCACGGTGGCTCACGCCTGTAATCTCAGCACTTTGGGAGGCTGAGGCAGGTGGATCACGAGGTCAGGAGTTCGAGACCAGCCTGGCCAACACAGTGAAACCCCATCTCTACTAAAAATACAAAAAAATTAGCGAGGTGTGGTGGCAGGTGCCTGTAATTCCAGCTACTCGGGAGGCTGAGGCAGAAGAATTGCTTGAACCCAGGAGGCAGAGGTTGCAGTGAGCCGAGACCGTGCCACTGCACTCCAGCCTGGGCAACAAGAGTGATACTCTGTCTCAAAAAAAAAAAAAAACGTTTGTTATGCTCACAGTCTGAGGAGAGAGGTCACCATTAGCACATGGCACAGATGTGAAGGTGGTTACAACCAGCCATAGAAGCAGAGAGAGGCTTCCCACGGAAGAAGTACCTGGGCTACACACTGGTGAAGAATAGACGCACTTTGGTGACAGATGGAGGAAATGGAGTTCCAGGCTGAAGGAATATATCAAAGCAAAGGTGTGGAGGACAGAACACACCATGTGTGGAAGAATTCAGTAACAACAATAGCAGCGAACACTTCCTGGGTGCTTTCCATGCACCAGACACCATGCTGAGCTCCTTGAACTAATTCTCATTTTACATCCTGGGAAGCAGCTCCCAGGAAAGGCAAGCTGGAGCCACCCTTTGGAGGGCGTGGAACAGAGGTGTCTGGTTTTCCTCCCATGGGCAGGGGGACCACTGACAGTTAAGACATCACCAAAATCCCCTTCATGGTAGGGTTCTGCCTGTCCCTGGATGAGAAAAGGTGAGGCCCTGTAGCCAGGCTCGGAGACAAATGGACCCAAAGTCCCCTGCCAGACACCTTGGCCTGGAGGAGGTGGGGAGACCAAGGTCAGCAGGTGTGCTGGCTGGAGAGGCAGCAGGGCAAAGCATCTCCATCCACCCCAGGAGCTGCAGCCCAGACACAGCTGCACTGCCCCCTGCTGCCAGCCTGGGGAGGGCGAGGCTGCAAGGACCTTCACCCAATCAGCACCGCTGGGGAGCAGCCCCGCCCCCTCAGGTAAGACACAGAGCCAGGCCGAGGGGCTGGGCAGATGCAGGCGTGGGAGGCATCATTCAGTGCTCATGTCCTGGCTGCATCGAGGGGGCATGGAAAGGTAACAGGCCTGAGACCCGGCCTGGCTATGCTGGCCCTGCCTGTGTGGCTAGAGCACACAGTCCGCTCCAAACCCCAGGGCAAACTGTACCCTAGCCTGGGCAAATGAGCCGGTTGCTGAGCATCAGTTACCGCATGCATAACACGAGGCTGATAATGGCACCCCCTGCCCTCTGTGGCTGTGGGCGGGGGGGGGGGGGCACATGAATAAAAGATAATGCAGGGAGGGGGGAAACCAGAGAGCTCTGGGGCCTCCAAACTGCAGGCCTGGCCCTTAGTGGGTGGTGACATTCACTGGGTTGTGACTGGCACAGCCAGATAATGCGATGGAATAGAAAGTACAAGGCTATCCCCCACCTCCCTCCCGTCACCCCAGGTAAATCCAATCATTATCTCATGACCTTTTTGTTCCAGGCGTGTGTACCAGGTTTCTCTCACTGTGGGTTGTGGTCAGATGGTCTGAGAAGCACAGCACGCAGGGCGCCAGCAGGAACTCTGGGGTCAAATGGCCAGGCCGCTCAGCCGCTGAGCCTCAGCTCCACCTACCTCCCCGGCTACTCGCTGAGTTTAGACATAGGCAGCTCTCAGAACAGGGCCCAGGAGACACTAAGTGCTCTGTCAAAACTAGACATTGACTGGCACCAGGTGTAATTCATAACAAATCACCTCTCTCGCCTCAGTTTCCCCACCTGTTTCAAACCCACAGACAACTGACCATCACGGCCTCCCCAGACCAGAGCCCAGTGAGCAGCTGGCACCCAGGCTCTTCCGCCAGCCCCACCCACCCCACCCACCTCTACTCGCTCCCTCCCCCACACCTCTCTGCAATGCAAGTATCAAGGCTGACCCCAGCCTCGACCACAGGTTTTTCAGGTTCTTCTTGACAACTCCTACAGATCCCTGAAGACCCAGCT
>NW_012120154.1:4103381-4121465 GCF_000951035.1 Colobus angolensis palliatus | reverse complement strand
GCAAGTATCAAGGCTGACCCCAGCCTCGACCACAGGTTTTTCAGGTTCTTCTTGACAACTCCTACAGATCCCTGAAGACCCAGCTCAGGCACCCGGCACCCAGGCTCTTCCGCCAGCCCCACCCACCCCACCCACCTCTACTCACTCCCTCCCCCACACTTCTCTGCAATGCAAGTATCAAGGCTGACCCCAGCCTCGACCACAGGTTTTTCAGGTTCTTCTTGACAACTCCTACAGATCCCTGAAGACCCAGCTCAGGCACCCGCTCCTCCAGGACACCCTTGCCAACCTCCTCAAAGGACCAGCGACTTCTCTGAGACTCCGCAGATCAGGAATACCCACTCCCAGAACTCCTCAGAGTCTGCAGAGCCCACCTGGGGGCTTGCCGGGAGCAGGGTCCAGATAGGGTCCCTCCCAGCACCCCCGCCTCAGCAGGAGGGGTAGAGACAAGCAGGAGGGGTAGAGAAATAACACGGCAGGGAGAGGGGCTGCCTGCTCCCCGCTCCTGGGACTGGCTGACCAACTGGCTGCCTGTGGGGTGCTAGGAAGCATGGTGTCCCTAGCCACCAGCTCCTGGCCACCCGCCCCAAGTCAGGTCAGGTCACAAGCAGACAGGAATGGGGCAAGGCTGCCAGCTCTGCCAGCTCTGAGCAGTGACGGGCCACATGGCCTCAGTGAGTGTCCCCCAGAGCCCCATGGGAAGATCTCTGAGTAGTCTGCATGCCTGCTTGGTACCTGATGCTTAGACTGAAGCATGCCACACAGATCACCTCAGTCAATCCTCCTGACAACCCGATGGCTGAGATAAGGGAAACTGAGGCACAGGAAAGTTAACTGCCAAGAATGGCACAGCTAGTAGGCCATGGAGCCAGGCAATGACTTATGGGAATCTTCTCTTTGCAAAGACAGAAAGTGCCAGAGATCCCCTAGGGCCACGTGAGCGAGCTGGGGCAGTGGCGGGGCTATGCTGGGGAGACAGCACCCCGAAATCCTCCAGTGCTCTCCATGCCCTGCCCCCTCACCCAGCACCTCACTTGCCCCATGAGCTCTCCCTTGCTGTCCCCCACCTGGCTATCTATCCCTCTGCCTGTCCATCCCCCTGCCTGTCCCAGCCCCCCACTATCCACCATCCCCTCCCGGCACTCAGGCTCCAGGAGCTGGGAAGGACAGGGCAGAGGCTGAGGGCAAGAGATAGGCAGGAAATGGGAAAGAGGAGAGAAAATGCCTAACATGGTGCCCAGCACACAGTGGACACACAACACAGATGTGAGATCTCCAGCAGCTGAGACAGGGGGAAGGCACATCGGAATCCCCAACCAGCTCCGAGGGGCCTGTGACTTGGGACCAATTTCTTTTTTTTTTTTTTGAGACGGAGTCTCGCTCTGTCGCCCAGGCTAGAGTGCAGTGGCACAGTCTCTGCTCACTGCAAGCTCCGCCTCCCGGGTTCACGCCATTCTCCTGCCTCAGCCTCCCTAGGAGCTGGGACTACAGGCACCCGCCACCTCGCCCCGCTAATTTTTTGTGTTTTTAGTAGAGACAGGGTTTCACCGTGTTAGCCAGGATGGTCTCGATCTCCTGACCTCGTGATCCGCCCGCCTCGGCCTCCCAAAGTGCTGGGATTACGGGCCACCGCGCCCGGCCCTTGGGACCAATTTCTAACTGTCTCTGCACTTCAGTGTCCTGGTTTGTGTAACGAGGTTAAAATTCCAGCCTTGCAGAGCTGCTCTGGGGGTTAAACAACAATGGCGACAATAATCATAGCTAACCGCGAGCATATGCTGACATCCACTTTGAGTGTGCTAAGCATTCTAGAAGGGATACTGGAACCCCCACAGTGGCCCTAAGGGACAGGCACTATGTGAGCCCATTTTACAGAGCAGGAAACTGAGACACTGGGAAATTCAGAGACTTGCCCAAGGTCCCACAGTAGCAAGTGCTGGCACCAAAGCCGGCTCTTCCCACCTCACCACAACACAACCCCAGGAGACATGCAAGTTGCCCAGACCTAGGCCCTATCGGGGCCTTCACCTCCCTCTCCACCTGTCCACCCCTCTCTCTCTCTCTCTCTCTCTCTTTCTTTCTGGCGCTCTCTCTCTCTCTCTCTCTCTCTCATTCTTTCTGGCGCTCTCTCTCTCTCTCTCTCTCTCTCGGTCCACCACCTCTGCGCCCTCCCCAGCCTGGGTTCCTTCCCAGGATCCTCTCTCCTCCCCAGGAACAGCATGGGCAGCAGAAGTGGCCCCATGTGACCGTGGGGCCTGGGCGGGGCTGGGACAGAGGCTCCTGCTCCCTGGCTGCATGCTGGCGCCCCCTGGATAGCAGCCAGGACCCCTGCTGCAGCCCAAACTGGAGGAAGGGAGGAAGGGCCGAGGCGAGCAGGAAGGGAGGCACCTCCACCCCTTCCCCGAGAAGCACGTCCTGCACAGGCAAAAACAATGTCTCGCTGGGCCCACTGCCGGGGGCCAGGTGGGGGCAGGGCCTGGACACTGGCCTGACAAAGCCACTCCGGAGGCCAGAGGCCCTGGTCCTATGCTGCACTGATCTGCTGCGTGACCCGTCCCTCTGCACCCAACACCCCCACATTCCCGCAGTGACAATTCACGTTTCCTATGCCCTTTCCAAAACCCAAATCTGATCAGGTCACTATGAACCCAGACCTGGTACTTCCCAACTGTGGGACCCTGGGCAAGTTGCTTAACCTCTCTGAGCCCCAGTTACCTCCTCTATGGAAGAGAGATAATCGTAATTATGCGTACTCCCAGGACAAACAGCATGCTGTAAAACAGCCAGCAGCTGGCCTTGCAGTTAATAACTAAACCCTCCCACATTTCCCAGAGTGTACAAGCCAAAGTCCACACTTTCCCGGCCTGACTCAGGAAGCCTTGATTTTCGCCCTTCCCCCTCACTCCTCCTCCACAGTCACCGGATGCTCTCCCTACCTGCCCTCTCCTCACAGCTGAGTTCCAAGACCACAATGGCAGTGCAGCCCCCGCTGTGCCTCACCCCTCCTTAGATACACTGGCAAGTGTGAACAGCGGCCACGCACCAGCCACACCAACAGCACGTCGCCTACAATGCACTCTGCGCTAATGGGCTTTGTGACTCCTGTTACGGGCCTGTGGCTGGCCCAGTCACAGGGGCTCCTGAGGAGACCCAAGCCCACCCACAGCAAGAAACTTTGCTGGGTGGCTCAGTCCCAGGGACTCAGAGCCAAGGGACTGACAGGCAGGACATTGGGACAAGGACAGCTTGTAGTGACAACTATCACTAAGCACCTGCTATGTGCCTGGCAGAGCTGGGTGCTTTGCTTCTGTTAGCAGAGCCCTCAAAAGACCTCCATGCAAAACGGGTCATGATCTCCCTTTAGCTACTCAGGAAACGGAGGCCCACAGAGTTGAAGGGACCAGACTAAGTTACACGGACAATCAAGAGCAGCAGCAGGATCTGAATCCAAAGGCTGCCAGCGTCTACAGACCTTAATCTTCCGACAGTTGCATAAAACGGGTGAGGCAGTTGCTCCTCCCATCTCACTCCTGTTCCCCTCTCAAGCAATCACCCCAGCTCCACCCACCGCAGGCAGCTACGGTACCTGTTGAGGAAGTCCAGGCCACAGCCCCGAGCCAGGAGGCCTTCCGGCTTTCCCAAAGGCCACACGCTGTCGGAGGACGAGGATGAAGAGAGGCCAGGGGACCAGGGCTTAAGTGTCACACTCCCTGGGGAAAAAGAACAAGGCTCAGGGGTCTGGGACTGGGAAACAGGGATGGCCAGGGTCCACGACCGGGGCTGACCCCCTCCAGCCCAGGACCCGAGGGGCCTTGGCAGGTTGGAGGCCCCGGGAACACATCAGACCCACTGGGCTCAGAGACAGGTCAGGGCCCACCAGGCTGACCCCGCAGTTTCCCGGAAGAGGGTGAAAGGTGGCCCAGAACTGAAGAGCCTCATACATCACAGCCAGGAACAAGAGTGAGGCCCAGGACTGGGCTCAGGGTGAGAGGCCGGAACCAAAGACCCCAGGGGCCTCCCATGCACAACCTTCCTGCCTGGCAGGGGCCATGGTGGGGCTTCAGGGAAGGGGATGCAGGCCAAGGGTAGCGCAGGTGGCAGGCTTCAGGTGGACTGCAAAGCCACCTCCCCCTCCCCAGAGGATCTCTCCCCATGGAACTCAAGGGCTGTTACCTGTGATGTCTGACATGCTGCTGAAGGATCTGGGCAGAGAGAGGGCAGGGAGGGGGTAGGAGGTGAGGCACGGCGGGCAATCTGCCCTGTTCCCTCCCCTTGCCCCCACACCAGATAAAGGTCTCACAGCCCCCAAGTAAATGCAGGCTAGACTCAAGGCAGGATCCCAGGTACAAGGCATCCATGCCACCCGGCTCTCCTAAACTCACAGGGCAAGAAGTTAATGTCCTGGCCTCTGTCCAGTGTTGTTCCACCTACAATGCCCTGGCATGCCATTCAAAGCCAGCTCTTTCAATGCCACCTCCTCCTGGAAGCCACCCCTGATCTCTCACCCCTCATCTTACCCTCACTTGCCATCTTTGTGGTTTGTGGCTCCCACGTACGCCTCCTAAATTAAACCATGACCTCCTCATCAGATGCCTCCTTGGGACAGATTCACACAGACCGAGGCCATACTGACCACAGCCTCCCAGGCCCAGCCTCTCACCAGTAAAGGAATAAATCAAGGGTTGCTTACAGGGGAAAAGCAGTGACAGGGATCGCGCCCCAGGAGGCAGGCTATCTCCCGCCCTTGGTCTTGCTACCAGAGGGTGCGCCTCGGTCCCTATTTTCTGGTCCCTATTTGCTGCTGATGCCCAAACCTGAGGCCTGGCTTTCTTGCCCGAGGTCTCTGACACCTTGAAACATTCTCCACGCCCCCTAGTCCTGAACCATCAAGCTTCTCTCCTTGGGTATAGGATCTTCGAGGCTTGACCCCCAGTGACTCTCCTGCCAGGATGCTTGGCTAGGACTGAGTTCGCTCTGCCCGTCGGCCTTGTCTTAACCCTAACCTCGGTCGCCCCTGTGACTCACAGGGCCTGGGTTTCCAGAGCTCCAGCCGTCTGAGGGCAATAAAGGGAAGTGCCTGCCTGGACCTGACTTTGGCATTGCAGATTTTAGGAGGTGGCTGTTCAGGAGACAGCAGCCCCACCTCCCTGGCTATCTACTGCTATCCCCATCCCCAGCCATCTCACCTCTTAGGGGGTGCGGGGTCCTCCTCCCGCTGCCGGCGGAGGATGGAGCCAGCACTGGGGGGAAAAGGCAGGATGGAGAGCCGGTTGATCTCCTTTTCACTGTCTGTGGCTTCCTCCTGCAATGCCATGACAGGGCCTGGGTCACCCCCGCTGCTCAGCACCACCCCAGTCCTCAGCACACCTGGTTTGTGCCCATTCCACAGATGAGAACTAGGACCCAGAGCAGAGGAATGGGGTCTGCAAGATTACAGTGTGTGGGTGGCTCCCCAGGCCTCCTGGCACCCAGGCCTGGCAAGGAAATGGTTCTGGGTGAGCTTCAGTCAAGTACTTGGCCTCCCTGCGCCTCAGTGTCCTCACCTGTGAAATGATCCTTCGGAAAGCACTCTCTACGTTAGTAATAATGCTACAGCAGCGTCCCCCCTTATTTGGGATGAGGCAGTTGTCTTACCGAGTTGTGAGGTTCAGGTCCCCCCATGACAGTGGCCTCCCCAGGTGCTTCTGGGCCTCCCAGAGGGGAGGGGAACTCGCTCAGGCTCCAAGTGCTGCTGAGGTTGGAGCACAGGGAATGGGAGGAGGCACAGGCCTGGAAGAGGGAGACGGGAGGAAGGAGGTGAGAGCAGTGCTAGGCCCAGGCCAGCCACAGTCCTTTACTGAGCACCTGCCATGTGCCAGCACAGGGACAGATCCCTGTCCTCAGGGAGCTCACAGCCTAGACAGGGAGACAAACCATAAACCAGCAGACATGTGAACAAAATAGCCTCAAGCTGAGACGATAGCAAAAGGAAGGTGCCTGGGGTGTGGAAAACAAACACCCCATCCAGCCTGGGAGTCCAAGTACTCTCCAGAGAAAGTGTGGTTGGAACTGAGAACTCAAGGGTATACAGGCACTAAGTAGGTCCAGTTGGGATGGTCCAGGCAGATCAACAGCATGTGCAAAGGCCCTGAGGCAGGACTGTGATGCATTCCAGCTGAAAGGCTGAAACCCACAGAACCAGGCGAGAGGACAAAAGGAATCCCATCCGCAGGGCCTCTTGGCCATGAAAAGGGACTCTGTCTTTACCAGACAGCAAAAAAGCCACTGGGGGTTTAAAAAAAACAAGTCATGGATTAATGCTGACTTTTCCTATATTCCTCCGGGCTCCAATGCTTCAAACACCAAGCCTGCAGAGCTCACTGTCAGGCAACTCAAAATAAGAAAAAGCAGGCTGGGGCCAGGCATGGTGGCTCATGCCTGTAATCTCAGCACTTTGGGAGGCCGAGGCAGGCGGATCACAAGGTCAGGAGATCAAGACCATTCTGGCTAACATGGTGAAACCTCGTCTCTATTAAAAATACAAAAAATTAGCCAGGTGAGGTGGCGGGTTCCTGTAGTCCCAGCGACTCGGGAGGCTGAGGCAGAAGAATGGCATGAACCCGGGGAGGGGCGGAGCCTGCAGTGAGCTGAGATCACGCCACTGCACCCCAGCCTAGGCGACGGAGCGAGACGCCGTCTCAAGAAAGAAAAAAAAGAAAAAGAAAAAGCAGGACCCAGCACTTTGGAAGGCTGAGGCGGGAGGATCCGTTGAGGTTAGGAGTTTGAAACCAGCCTGGCCAACATGGTGAAACCCCCACCTCTACTGAAAATACAAAAAACTTAGCTGGGCGTGGTGGCAGGCACCTGTAATCCCAGCTACTAGGGAGGCTGAGGGACGAGAATAGCTTTAACCTGGGTGACACAGCAAGAGTCCATCTCAAAAAAAAAGGGAAAAGCAGAGCTCCCAGCAGCAGCCTGAGGACCACGATCCAATTTACAATGGGTCTGGGACTCCAGCTCCAGTGCCAGCTGGTTATGTGGCCTTGGGCAAGCCCCTGACCCTCTCTGGGCCCTGTGCAATGAGAGGATTAGACCAGCTGTTCTCTGAGGGATGCTTAGGCTCATGTTAGTCCTGACTAGCTGGTCTCTGAGGCCCAGGCTTTGCATTCTTTTTTTTTTTTTTTTTTTTGAGACGGAGTCTCGCTCTGTCGCCCAGGCTGGAGTGCAGTGGCGCGATCTCAGCTCACTGCAAGCTCCACCTCCCGGGTTCCCGCCATTCTCCTGCCTCAGCCTCCCGAGTAGCTGGGACTACAGGCACCCCCACCTCGCCCGGCTAGTTTTTTTTTGTATTTTTAGTAGAGACAGGGTTTCACCGTGTTAGCCAGGATGGTCTCGATCTTCTGACCTCGTGATCTGCCCGTCTCGGCCTCCCAAAGTGCTGGGATTACAGGCCTGAGCCACCGCGCCCGGCCTAGGCTTTGCATTCTAACAAGCACACAGGCCTTCGGGCAGCCAGCTTTCCCCAGCTAAATGCAAACACCAGCTCCAAACTATTCTTAATGTCCCAGAAGCAACCCCAGAAACGCGGAGACCAGCATGCCCCCTGCCTGCTCACCAGCCCACACCCAGCCCAGCCTGGGTTCAAGTTCCCACTCGTAACTGAGGGCTCTTACCACTTCCCCTGAGCTTCTTCCCCCGGCTGAGGTCTCCCACTAGGGCCGGCACATTCCCAGCCCTGGCCAAGAGCTCCTGCCAGGACCCCAGCCTTCCCGCCAGGACTCCCACAGTCCTGACCCGCTCACCTTGAGGCAGGTGCCACCCTGGGCCCGCTGCAGCTGCACCTCCAGCAGAGCCTTCGTGCCCTCCAGGCTGGTGAGTGTCGTCAGCAGCTCATCCCGCTCTGCCTCCAGGCCCCGCACCTGCTTGCGGTACTGGTCCTTCTCGATGAGGCTCTGTGAGTACTGCAACTGGATCCGGTCACGGCTCTGGATGGCCTAGGGTTGGGGGAGGAGAGGCAGCAGCTGAAGGAGCCACCCTGGCTCAGCTGTCCTGGCCTATGACTTGGGAGAATGGGGACAGTAAGGAGAACGGCAGCTATCACTTTACTGAGCACTGTGTGCCAGGCCCTGAGCTAAATATCAGCTCATTTAAATATCTTCATACTGGCTGGCTTAGTGAGATACTATTAATATCATTATTCTCATTCTGCAGATTGGGGAAGCCAAGCCAGGAAAGAGAGCACTGGGATTCAAATCGGGCAGTCCATTTGCAGATTCCAGGCTCTCACCATTTCACCAAGAAATGAAAACTTTTCCACGAGACCTGCTGAGTGCCAGGGCCTTCACTCCCAGCATCCCAGCTGGTGGGGAAGCCAGGAGTCAAACCCAGCCCACTGCATCCACAGTGGAGACCAGGGGCTCTAGATCTAGACCCATGGTCCAGACCTGATAGCCACGCCTCAGAGAGAGCTGAGGGCAGCCCCATAAAATGCAGATTCCTGGGGCCCACCCCAGACCACCTGAATGAGAACATCCGGAGAATGAAGTCCCAATTTTGCACTTTCAAGCTTGCCAGGGGATTCTGAGGGCATTTCTAATATGTAGACTTCGGCTGGGCATGGTGGCTCACGCCTGTAATCCCAGCACTTTGGGAGGCTGAAGTGGGTGGATCAGTTGAGCCCAGGAGTTCAAGATCAGCCTGGTGAATATGGTGAGACCCTGTCTCTACTAAAGATACAAAAATTAGCCGGGCATAGTGGCATGCCTGTAATACCAGCTACTTGGGAGGCTGAGGCAGGAGAATCACTTGAACCCGGGAGGTGAAGACCGCAGTGAGCTGAGATCGCACTATTGCACTCCAGCCTGGGCAACAGAGCTAGACTCAAAAAGTAATAATAATAATAATAATATGTAGACTTCAACTCCTGTAGTGGGATTCACACTTGGTCAAGAACAAAAACCTCCTGCCCTCACCCACTGCACATGGAACCTGGTGACACTGGCCGGAGGTCCTCAGCCCACCCTACAACCTTGGCAGGAGACAAGGGTCATCCAGGGACGGAGAGCCAAAACTTTTGAGAATTTCTTCACCAGCTTCTATTTGTAAGCACCTCCCCTGTACTGGCGTTGTCTTTGAGATGGAGAGAACAAGGGATATTCAGAAATGAAGACACCAGGACCAGCTTCTGCAACTGCCATGGGAGCTCAGACGAGGCCAGTGGGTCCAGGGTGTAAGGTTGGTATCTCAAGGGCTCCAGGTCCCCTGTCTGTTCCCCCAGGCTTTATGCCCTGTCCTAACCCACCAGGGAGCTGCTAACCTCTCTTTCTACCATTCTAGTCCCCTCCATTGCTTCTCATCTCCTCCCATATGAGAAGCAGCAACTGGCCCAGGACCTTGTACACAGCAGGCTGGGCTCACCTGGTCTCGCTCCTTCTCAATCTCCTCCAGCTGGGCCAGGACAGTGGCCATGCGGTGCTTGTACAGGTCACAGTCCTTCTGCAGTGTGCGGTGCTTGAGCCGCAGGTCTTCCATCTCCTGCAGGTACTGAGGGTGGCACGGGGGCGGGGTCAGACCACAGGGCTGGGAACCACCAGAAAGCTAACCAGCAGGTGCCCAGGAGGGCCAGTGAGAGCCAAGAGCCTGAGACCCGATAACAAGTCCCCTCCTGCCCAGTGGAGTGGTCTGAGCCACTGACTTTACCTCACGGGCCCTCAACTAATCTGTAAAATGAGAAGAAGGATCATTTCACCCACCCGGCCACCCTTGACCTCCCCACTGAAACTGCAACCGGCCCCTTCCCCAGCTCTGCGTCTCCCACGGTACTCATCGCCTTTGGCTACATGAAACAGTTGACGTGGGACTGTGTGTCTCACAGACTGCCGGTCTCCCCTGCTGGAGTTCCCCCTAAAGGAAAAGGCACCTTTGTTTTGCTCACTGTGGCATCCCAAGCGCCTAGAAGGGTGCCTCCGTCAACATCTGAGAACGAACGAACGAACGCAGTTCTCAGTAAGGCGCCTGCGTCAAGCGGATGCTCAGGGAAGGCGTGAGCACACTGGCCCTGGCTGACACCCTCCCCCACCAGGGGCAGGGCATGGGCAGGGCCCCACCTGGTCGCGCAGCTCCTCGGCCCACTGCAGCTCCCCCTGCACGGCATGCAGCTTCTGGCACAGCTCCTGCCTGCTGTCCTGCGCTTCCCGCCAGTCATGCTCTAGGATGTCCAGCAGGATGCGCTCGGAGCCCGGGGCCCCTGGCCGGCTTGCCTCCTGGGGATCACAGGGCAGGGCCACCTCAGGGTCTGGCTCGGGGCCCACCCTGGGCGTGGGAAGGAAGGGGACACGCAGCTGTCAGCCCTCCAAAACCACCTGACCAGCTCTGCCATGCTGGCCTGGAGACTCAACCCTCTCTGGATCACTGTTTCCCACTCGGCAGAGTGGGTGTGGCCCCACCAGCCCTACCTACCCTCCAGGGAGCATCTGGGGTACAAGTAAGCTAAGAAGCTAAGTGGATGAGGGTGTGACTGGACAAGTTCAGCCAGGATCTTATTCCTAAACAAGCACCAGGCACACACTTGTGCTCTAGCCCTCACCCACCATCCGGGGCAGCAGACGGCGGCCATTGCCAAGGCCTATTCCCACCCCCATGACTAGGGGTCTTCAAGGGGCTCAGCCTGGCCCATACAGGTAGACCCTGGGCCCAAGATCTTGCCCCCAGACCCACACTCCAGCCAAGTGCCCCAACCTCATGAAACACACTGGTTCCCATCCCCCACTTCCTGTGTGGAACAATGGCCAGGAGGCAGGCCCATGTAGCCGCTGAAGGGCCACTGACCTGCCACAGGACACTAAGTAAGCTCTGGGACCACCAGACCACAATCTCTACAAATCAAATGAAAGCTGGGGCCCTTTCCCCAGAAAAATGCTCACACTCAAAATCAGGTGGACAGTTTTAGAGAGTTCGGGGACCTCCTGGAGGCTGCTCACACACCTCAGACCAGACAACCAGGGACAGCCACGTGCTAAGGGCCCTCAGCTCAGAGCTTCAGGCGAGAGGCTGCCGGGACTCCATCCAGATCTCAGATCCCTGGTTCTGAAATCCTCAGCTTTCCAGGCCTTGGGAGGATGAGCAAGCAGCAAGAGGGCCTGTTTTCCGGGTCTAACCCCCACCCCCATTCCATGTGCATGAACCCCAGCCGTGATAGCTGCTGCAGCTCCTCCTGACCGCCTCCCCAGCCTATGCCCACAAGCCTCGGCCCTGGTACCTGCTGCAGGCCCTCCTGACCGCCTCCCCAGCCTATGCCCACAAGCCTCGGCCCTGGTACCTGCTGCAGGCCCTCCTGACCGCCCCCCCACCCCCGTGCCCATGGGCCCCAGCCCTGGTACCTGCTGCAGGCCCTCCTGACCACCTCCCCAGCCTGTGCCCACAAGCCTCAGCCCTGATACCTGCTGCAGGCCCTCCTGACTCCCCACCCCGCAGCCTGTGCCCACAAGCCCCGGCCGTGGTACCTGCTACAGGCCCTCCTGAACACCCCCCCCAACCCCCATGCCCATGGGCCCCAGCCCTGGTACCTGCTGTAGGCCCTCCCGACCACCCCCCACCCAGCCTATGCCCACAAGCCCTGGCCCTGGCTGCAGGCCCTCCCAACCCCCAACCCCACAGCCTGCGCCCACAAGCCACAGTACCTGCGGCAGGCCCTCCTGACCACCCCCAGCCTGTGCCCACGAGCCCTGACCCTGGTACCTGCTGCAGGCCCTCCTGCAGCTCCCGCAGCGATGCCATCAGCCGCTGGTTCTCAGCACGCAGCTCAGAGACGAGGTCCATGTTGTCCGGCTCCTTCTCCTTCTCCTTCTCCTTCTCTTCTGCCCCAGGAGGCGATCCTCTGGCCCTTCGCAGCAGTGCACACTCTTCCTCCAGCCGACTCACTTTGAGCTTGAGCTGATCCACCTGGAGCCCAAGACATGGGTCAGCCCAGAGGGGGACACATTGGGAGCCACAGGTCACAGGGGTGGGAAGTCCTGCTCCCTCACTCCTGGATGCCTTCCAGATTCCCAGAGAAGTCGAAGCAGGGGTCCTCCCCAGACTTGTCTATGAAAACAGGACAGGCTGGGCAGATATAAAACAAACAGGGCTGAGGAAGAAGTAGTGGGCAGTAAGGCCAAGGACACCCCCCCCCCAAGGGGAATCTACTCTAAGAACTTGTGGGTGGATGTGCTGCATCACAACATGCTGTCTGTCCCGCAGTTCTGACACTGTCTCCCATCAATTTAGCCCAGTATCCTCATGGCAGAAAAGGAGGAGGGCCACATCCAGAAGAAGGGGGGCCAGGTACACGGCTCACGCCTGTAATCCCATCAGCCTGACCAACATGGTGAAACCCCGTCTCTAGTAAAAATACAAAAATTAGCCTGGCATGGTGGCACATGCCTGTAGTCCCAGCTACTAGGGAGGTTGAGGCACGAGAATCGTTTGAACCCAGAAGGTAGAGGTTGCAGTGAGCCAAGATTACACCACTACACTCCAGCCTGGACAACAGAGCAAGACTCTGTCTCAGAAAAAAAAAAAAAAAAAAAGAATACGGGAAACCAGGCCAGGTGCAGTGCTCACGCCTGTAATCCTAACACTTTAGGAGGCCGAGGTGGGCGGATCGACACTAGCCTAGTTAACACAGTGAGACCTCCTCTCGACAAAAAAAATTTAAAACATTAGTTGGGTGTGGTGGTGCGCGCCTATTATCCCAGCTACTCTGGAGGCTGAAGCAGGAGAATCACTTGACCTTTGGGAGGTTGAGGCTGCAGTGAACCATGATCGTGCCACTGCACTCCAGCCTGGGCAACAGAGCGAGACCCTGTCTCAAAAAAAAAAAAAAAAGAGAGAAGAAAAGAAAGAAGGAGGGAGTAGGAGAAGGGAGGAAGAAGAGGGAGGGGAAGGAGGGAGGAGGAGGGGAAGGAGGGAGGAGGAGGAGGAGAAGGAGTAGAAGAAGGAGGAGAAGGAGAAGGAGGAGGGGGAAGGAGGGGAGAGGAGGCTGGAGGAGGAGGAGGAGGAAAGAAGGAAGAAGGAAGAAAGAAGAAAGAAAGAAGAAGGAGAAAAAAACAAAAAACAAAACCAGGGTCAGACTCCAGCTCCGTCTCTAGCTCAGTGTGACCCTGGACAAGTCATGGTCCCTCTCTGTGCCTCAATCTTCTCATCTGTACCTGGGGTGTGAGGGGAGAGGAGAGGGCAATGGTTTTAAGAGTTGAGGGTCTCATCCAGCCTAGGAACCAGACACTCCCCCTCAAGCCAACATCTCACCTCAACATACTCTCAGTGAACAGACTTAGTCCGGTCTACCCTGAAAGGAATTCCTAAGAAAGCCTCTACTCCAGAAGATTTGGCTTTTGGTTCAACCTTCCTCAAGAGCTCCATGTCCAGGGTTCAGCTTTCAATTTTGCTACTTCTAGGTTCTGTCATCCTGAGGAAGTCACTTACCTCCTCTGGGCCTCAGTTTCCTCATCAGTAAAATGGGCCCAGTCGATCTCCTGGCCTCATCATTTGCCTTCCAAAGGTGTTGCAAGAATTAAACAAGACAGCAAGTGGGCAGAGGCCTCTAAACTGTGAAAGGCAGGCTACAGAGCTGCCACAGTGTGACCGTGGCTGTCTTCACAGCGTTAAATAAAATCCCATGCTCCTAATCAATCACCAGTTCAGAGTGTGCAGCCAGAAGTTGGCCCGGTGTGGTGAGTGGGCAGCTGTGGGGTGACCACCAAGCTGGGAGCAGACGTGCATGGTCAGTTTGCTGGACTATGAGTGCACTCAGCCAAGTGTGACGCATGTGGGGTCTGAGGTGGCCAGACAGTGACAAGAGTGGCAGCAGGTGGCAGGCTATAAAATGAAGTCATTGTTGGGAAAAGGTCACAATGACTTCTGGTGCCATAGTCAGGCATGCAATATTTGGTGCCCCAGGAGTCCCCTGGCCTCTCTTGGAAAATGACTTGCTAATCCCCCAGCCTTGAGAGGTTAGAATGGCACCCCTACCACACACACACACACACACACACACACACACACACACGGGTCTGGAGGCTGGGTCAGGCAATTCCACAAATTAACAGTCCACTCCTCCTCCTCCGCAAGAGACTCAGAAAGAAATTCATGACTCCCACATTCCTTTCCACTCACAAAACATGCTTTGTGAATAGCCAGAGAAAGACAGCTCGTTACAAGGACAACTGTGGTCACACCCTCTCAGCAAACCGCAGCCACACACCAGGGCCTCCCGCCTGACCCCTGGCCGGCCGGCTTCCCTGATGAGCTCAGAGGACAGGACACCTGGGAGTCTCCGACGAGCAACAGGAAATACAGATGCATTTAATCCCGGTGCACAAACTCACTGAGCACAAAATTATAGTGTTCGTTCCTTCAGTTTATGTTGCTTAGAAATAACCGCTCATTAAATTTGCACCTCATAAAATAGGGTATTAAATCCCAGCCGCCACACACCTGTACATGGGAGGTGAGGACAGAAGCTGCCAAGCCAGGCACGATCAGGTGCTCTGTTCAGATCCATCTGCAACACCTTTGTTAATTTTGGAGCAGAAAAGCTCTAAACATAAATTATACATTAAGGCAAACTTATAGTAGCTAAGTTTAATTTCACTTCCTATTTTTTTTTTTTTTTTTTTTGAGATGGAGTCTCGCTCTGTTGCCCAAGCTGGAGTACAGTGGCTCAATCTCGGCTCACTGCAAACTCCACCTCCCAGGTTCAAGCGATTCTACTGCCTCAGCCTCCCGAGTCCCTGAGACTACAGGTGTGTGCCACCATGCCTGGCTAATTTTTTGCATTTTTAGTAGAGACGAGGTTTCACCACGTTAGCCAGGATGGTCTCGATCTCCTGACCTCGTGATCCACCCGCCTCAGCCTCCCAAAATGCTGGGATTACAGGCGTGAGCCACTGCGCCCAGCCAATTTCACTTCTTAGGCCCCTAAAATAGGAAAAAGCAGTCACTCTGCCTAGAGGTAGATGACCTGCAGACTACAGAGGCACCTCCAACCATCTCTTTTCCATCCCCCTCCCCTGCCGCAGCAGCCCCCAGATGGCCACACACACAGGACATCTGATCCCATCACACCCAACCCGAAGGTGGAACAAGCCATGTGGGCTGCAGCCTCTCCCAGAGCCCCCAGTCCGCAGCCCTCACGCCGTCCTCTCTGAGCAGCAGATTATTTCTTCTGAGAAAACTTTACAGCAAGCCCATGTCTGTTTCAGAAAAAAGGGGAAGCTCCCTGGATAAAGAAAGGGGAGCACTCCCACCTGCCAGCCACCACCCCTCAAGCAGTGCTGAGAGCCAACTCAGAAATCCTTCAATCCGGCCAAATACAGTGGCACTTTGGGAGGCCAAGGCGGGCGGATCACCTGAGGTCAGGAGTTTGAGACCAGCCTGGCTAACATGGTGATACCCCATCTCTACTGAAAATACAAAAAAAAAAAAAATTAGCCAGGCATGGTGGCACACGCCTGTAATCCCAGCTACTCAGGAGGCTAAAGCAGAAGAATCGCTTGAACCTGGGAGGTGGAGGTTGCAGTGAGCAAAGATCTCACCACTGCACTCAAGCCTGGGTAACAGAGCAAGACACCATCTCAAAAAAAAAAAAAATCCTTCAATCCCGGGACATTGGGAAAGTGCTCTAACCAGCTTCTCTGTGCCTCAGTTTCCTCCTCTAGAAATGGGGAAGATGGTGTTGTCCACCCCACCGTAGGGTGGCTGGGAAATTAAAGGGTCTATATGTGGCAAGCACTTAGGATGGTACCTATAAAGCAAAAGGGTGTTTTATAATTGTTACATCACCCTTATCTGTGATGATGAGGAAACTGAGGCACAGAAAGGAAAGCCTTCCCCATGCCACATGATTTTTCGCAGTAGAGCAGGCCTGGGACCTGTGTCCCTGTCCCTGCCCACCACTCCTCAGAAAGCCTCCATCTCATGCCACACACCAACCAGGCCCTCAAACGATGGCCTCAAGGTCATCTCCCAACCTCAAACCAGCCACCTACATCCTCAAGCAGGACCAGCGGCCTGGACCCTTCAACTGGTGGCCTCAACACCCCCATCAGGGCTCACCTCCCCAGGATATCGACCCACCTGGCATGCACAAACCGAGGACTGGCACACCGGTGCACCCACATCTACAGCTTCACAGCCACCTGCAACGCTGTAGCCACAGCCCGAGGCTCCCGGGATAGGGAGGCTTCAAACTCCATGGTCAGAACCCACCGTGGAGCCTTGAGCAACATGGCTGGAGAAAGCCTCCTGCGTGCCATGCGGCTGGCACTGCTAAGCCCTTGACGTGGATGAGCTCATTAAATCCTTGGAACAATGCCCTGCGGCAGTCAAATACCAGTATTATCTCCCTGCTGAGTCCCAGTCGGAAACCAAGAAAGTGAGATGCAGTAGGAGGCACGACCTCACTTGCTGCTGGAAGGAGTCGGGTGAGACTTCCCCACACAGGGGGCAGGCGGAACAGCAGCGTGGGAAGGGGGCTGGCACTGGAGCCAGCCGGACCCGGTTCAAACCCAGGCTGTGCAACTTCCTGGCTCTGTGACCTTGAGCAAGTCCTTTCACTAATCTGAGTCTGAGTCTGTATTTGCAAATGAGGACTTGGCGTATGGTGCTTTGGGGAGGATTAGAAGACATGATGTTTATAACTTGTATGGCTCTTGATAATATCAACAATGGCTATTGACACAAGTTGTGAGCAGTGTGCTAAGGACTGTACATGTTTGAAACTCTGTGTCTTAAATGGAAACTCATCGGGCCGGGTATGGTTTCTCACGCCTATAATCCCAGCACTTTGGGAAGCCCAGACAGGCGGACCACCTGAGGTCAGGAGTTCAAGACCAGCCAGGTCAACTTGGTGAAACCCCATCTCCACTAAAAATACAAAAATTAGCTGGGTGTGGTGGCACATGCCTGTAATCTCAGGTACCCGGGAAGCTGAGGCAGGAGAATCGCTGAAACCCTGGAGGCAGAGGCTGCAGGGAGCTGAGATCACACCACTGCACTCGAGCTTGGGCAACGAGGGTGAGACTCCATCTCACAAAAAAAAAAAACTCACTGAATCCTCATAGCCCAGTGTTTCTCCGCCCCGGCCCTACCGACGTTTTAGGCTGGGTAATTCTTTGTTGGGGACTGTCCTGTGCCCTCAGGGCATTTGACAGCATCCCTGACACCAGAAGCCAATAAATCCCCACTCATTGTGACAACCAGAAATGTCTCCCAGACATGACCAAATGTTTCTAGGAGGTCAAAATTATCCCCCATTGAGAATTACAGTCATAACCCAATGAAGTAGGTACACTGAGCACTAAAAGGACTTATCCATGTCAAAGAGCCAGCAATGGTTGCTCTGGGACACAGGCTGGCTGGCTACTATATTGCAAAAGCTGCCCCTTCCCTTGCCTCCCCGACTCATCTCCCCAGGGCCTACCGCCAGCTGCAGGTCACGGCTGCGAAGTACAGCCGAGTTCTTCTCCTCACTGAGCTGTGCCAGGCGCATGGCAATCATGTAGTTCTCATCCTTGAGCCGCAGCAGCTCCAGGCTGCTCGCCTCCCAGTCCTCCCGCAGCCGTTGACAGCGCTCCTGAGCCTGCTGCTGGTCCCGCAGCCGCTGCTCCAGCCCTGCCCGCTCCTCCTCAAGCACCCGGCCCCGGGCCTGCAGTTGCTGCTCCCGCTGCAGCTGACTCTTGCGAGCTTCCCGCAGCCGTCGCACCTCTGTCATCAAGAATTGGGTCAGGCCCTCAGGCCCCTCCTCATCTGCCAGGACAGAACAGGGGACAGAATAGGCAGCTCAGGCAAGTAAAATCCAGGAGACAGTAGACTGTGTCAAAAAACTCAAATCATAAAAACACTAGAGGGAAATTCTGGAATATATTTGTAGAATTTGGGAGCAGGGGAGGTCTTCCTAAACAACACACAAAATCCAGGAGTTGTAAGAGAAAAAAGATAGACAAATCCATATAAAAATGTTTAAACCAGCCGGGCGTGGTGGCTCACGCCTGTAATCCCAGCACTTTGGGAGGCCAAGGCAGACGGATCACGAGGTCAGAAGATCGAGACCATCCTGGCGAACACGGT
>NW_012120154.1:4100233-4101821 GCF_000951035.1 Colobus angolensis palliatus | reverse complement strand
CTTGAACCTGGGAGGCGGAGGTTGCAGTGAGCCGAGATCACACCACTGCACTCCAGCCTGGTGACAGAGCGAGACTCTGTCTCACAAAAAAAAAAAGTTCAAAGTCACCTGAAGCCTCTGTATTTTTTTACATTAAAAAACTGTACATCTGCGTATGTCAGACATATGTCTGAAAACAGTATCAGGGAGAAAGAGCCATCTTAAGCATGTGGCTCTGAACTTGGAATAACAGCACTAGCATCCAGCCCCACCCTCAGCCTACCGTGGGGCCCTGGGTAAGCCCCTTCAGCCGCTCCATGCCTCAGTTTCCCTTACTGTTCAACAGGCATAGTGGGAGGGCCTCCCTAACAGGGATAGGGGAAGGAGCCTGTGCACTGGAAGCCGAGGTGCCAGCATCCACCGCAGGTCCACTCACCGAGGATCATGGAGCACCGCTGGGCGGGTTCCTGGCCCGTGAGCAGCGTGAAGTGTTCGGGGTAGTAGAACTCCAGGGCTTCCAGGAAGGCCTCATAGCCCCTCTTGCCACGGCAGCGCAAGATGTCCATCAGGCGCCCTGGAGAGTAGTGGGGGGATGCATCCACCGTCCAGGGAAGGGCCTCCCCAGGTGCCTGGTTGCTTCTGCCCCCACCATGCTCCAGGCCCACGTTCCCCAAATTTTTGAGCCAGTGACACACACAGGGGCCTGTCCCAACACATCAGGGAAGAGAAGAGAGCAGTCTGCCATAGCCAGGGGAGCACACTCCCTCATGACTCCTGGGCTCCCAGAGCTCCCCAGCACCGCCCCCGCCCCAGACACAGATGCGGGTCCGCAAATGCAGTCTGCCTTTTCAGTGGCACAGAGAAGCCCCTCTATCACCAGAAGCAAAGAAAATACTTCTCCCATTGGCCATGCCTGAAATGCCACCATTAAGACCATTCCATCATGCCTTTGTGAGCTCTGGTTCAAAGGCACACCCTGTGGGAGAGGGGACCCTCGTAAAGCTGAGATGGGTGTTGACACTTGAAAAATGACTCCCCCAGGAGTGTGTGGCGCACAGAGGAGGGGACAGACAGAACTCGGACATCAAAGAGCACAGGAAAGGTGCCAAGTCTGCCGGCTGTGACCGGCAGGTCCCAGGCCCAGCCGGCCCTGGCAGCCACACGCAACCCTCTGCTCTAATGTGGACCCAGGAAGTGGGAGAGAACCCCGAGACAAAACTCTGACGCCGGTGTGGGCAACGCGGACCACCAGGGCGCAGTGGCTGTTGGGGACGAGGCAGGCTGGTGGGCATACCCAGCCGGCCCACTTTACGGATGCGGAGACCGAGCCCCAGGACAGCAGAGCCCTAGCTTCTCGCTCCACGGCTCTGGGCGCTGCGCCCAAGGGCATGGCCCGCCCGGGTCGTGACCCACACGGGCCTCGCGGCTCACCGGTGCGGTTGACGCGGCACGGGAAGCGGTAGGTACTCAGCACCTCCTCCTCGTCCTGCTCGTCGATGACCCGGCACTGGCGCAGATACGGCGTGAGCTTGGCCGGGTTCAGGGCGCGAGCCAGCCGGTGCCGGACGCCCTCGATCCGCTCCCACAGCGCGTCCTCCTCCGCCTCGGA
>NW_012120154.1:4086512-4099593 GCF_000951035.1 Colobus angolensis palliatus | reverse complement strand
CGCCTCCCTACGCCCACAGCGCGCCCGCCCCCGCGGGGCTAGCCGCTCACTCCCGGCGCAGCCTGCGGGCACACAACCTGGGCTTGCCCTTCCCGGGTCCCCACATACACTGCAGGCTTCGGAGCTTCCCTGGAGCGCAGGACAGCCCAGCTGGGGGCAGCAAAGGGCAGAGGTCATGGGCGCCTTTTGCAAGATGGGGACCTGAACCTGCAGGGCGGCGCTACCAACTTCCCTCCTATGCAAACCCCCGTGGCACTTGGGGACCAGGGACCCCACAATTCTCAAAGGGTGTTCCTCCAGGTGTTGGTCCTAGGGATGCTGGGGGCGGGCTGTGGCTAGCCATCCATGCTCCCGCTCCCGCCTGGGAGGCCCGTGGTCGCTTACCATGATAGTGGCTGAGTCTACACGGTATCTGCTGGTGCATGCGATACAGCCTCGCTATGCATTAGAAGCTTCCAGGTACCTGCTGCCAGGGAGGAACAGAGGAGGCACAACCGGTACAGGAAAGAGGTGTGAGCTCCCCAAACCCCTTCCACAACTTCTGAATTAGATGCCGTGGACATATGTATTACTTATCCAAAGAATTAAGGTTTCAATCAATAAAGGCTCTGCAAAGCCCTGCTTAAATTAAGGCGGGGGGCGGTGACTCATGCCTGTAATCCCTGCACTTTGGGAGACCGAGGCAGGTGGATCACCTGAGGTCAGGAGTTCGAGACCAGCCTGACCAATATGGCAAAACCCCATCTCTACTAAAAACACAAAAATTAGTCGGGTGTGATGGTGCGCGTCTGTAATCCCAGCTACTCAGGAGGCTGGGACACGAGAATCTCTGGAACCCAGGAGGCGGAGGTTGCAGTGATATCGTGCCACTGCACTCCAGCAGCCTGGGCAACAGAGTGAGACTCCCCCAAAGAAAGAGAGAAAGAGAGAAAGAGAGAGAGAGAGAGGAAGAGAGAAAGAGAAAGAGAGAAAGAAAAGAGGCCTAGCAGTAAAGAAACAGATTTAACTTTATATATCCTGGTGTCCTTTTCCAAACTTAATTAACCACAGCCTCTTTTTGGTTTGGATTTGTTGTACACGTGTTTTTGCTTTGGGTGTCACCCGTTCACATGCAGAAGAAATGCTTTGGGAGAACTGAATTCTAGTGCAAATTCCTCAATTAATAGAGGAGGAAGCAGAGCTCAGAGAGGGCAAGGAACTTGCCCAAATTCACACAGCGAAGCCACAGTAGGAATAGGCCAGAACCCAGCCCCTGGCCTCTCTCCTCTCCAAGCCCTGAGTCCAGGCACGCACCAGGCCTCCCTTTCAATACGTCCTTTCCCTCTCTGTGGCCTTGGTTGCCCTCCCACGCAGAGTGGCAGCTCCTCCCACCAGCAGCCCTGCTCCTTGTGAGTATTTTTAACTTGGCCAGCAGAGTGGGATGGACGCCTTGGAAAATGAGGCTATGGTTAATTATTTTTTCATCAAGAAGCCTAAGCAGGGCCCAAAGATAAGGCACAGAAGCCAAGAGGTCTCTGCAGATAAGTGGACAGAGAAGTGAGGGCACACTGGGTCCGAACAGACAGGTAGCTGGGCACCCTGAGCTCCCCTGGTGCCCGGCATTCCAGGGGGAACGACAGCGTTCCTGTGGGCACCGCACTACCACATTCACATGTACAATCATACAGGCATGCACACACACCATCACATATACATGCACACATATACACTCGCCCACTGCGGGCATCAAGCCAGGCAGGAGGCAGACAGGGGCGTCCCCACTTCCCCACAAACATCTGAGCCTCCTCATCTTTCCCTGGGTGTCCATAGCACCGAGTGTGCTAACGTGTGATTAGGTACCATGTCCATTATTGTCCTCTTGTGGGTTCTGCTACATTCATCTGCTCTCTATAGCTATGCCAGGAAGGCGGGCAGGGACTACAGCAGGAACACAGAGAATCTAGACTTTGTACCAGGGGCCCTGGGTTCTATCATGGGCTCACCACTATGAGTATTATTCTTCTTTGAGTCTCCATTTCCCTGTCTGCAAAAGGCAGGCGGTGAGTAGTCCCAGCCACACCTACAAAGGCAGACAGTCCGGGAGCAGTGAGTGCCCTGGAGACCAACATTCAGCCTTAGCTGCATGTACTCGGACAAATTCCTCCCCCTCTCAACTTCTACATCTGAAAAATGGACAATAGTCTCCCATATGCAGGGACTGCCTCTGAGTTGCAGTCGCTCCGTATGCGAAATGGGTACAGGAATGTCAGTCCTCTTCCCAACTCATCAAAAGGCATGCCTCCATGTTTCAAACAGGTCCGTGTCCTACCACCTGTAGCCCCATTGGTCCAAGCCACACACACCCCCACAAACTCCCACCCACAGGGTTCTGGGCTATGGTGTGTTCTCCACTCTACAGTCTTAATGATGTTTGTTTGGTTTGGGAGGTTTTTCTGAGACAAAGTCTGGCTCTGTCGCCCAGCCTAGAGTACAGTGGCCCAATCATAGCTCACTGCAGCCTTGAACTCCTGGGCTCAAGCAATCCTTCTGCCTCAGGCTCCCATATAGCTGGGACTACACATATGCATCACCATGCCTGGCTACCTTTTTATACTCTTGGTAGAGAGGGATTTTGCCACGTTGCCTAAGCTGGAGAGAATGATGGTTTTAAAAACAGAACAGGCTTTTATCTGGCTTAAAACCTCTTAATGGTTTCCACCAAACTGGAATAAAATGCAAACTGCCCCCAGACCCTGCTGGCTCCCCTGCCTCCCACTTCCCACTGCCCCACTCACTCACCAGCCTCATTCTGTTCCTGGAACCTGTGAGCTTTTTCCGCGTCAAGGCCCTTGTCCAGCCTGTTGCCTCTGCTGGGACTGCTTGTCCCTCCACTCTTGGTATGGAGGGTTCCTTCTAGCTTTTCAGGTCTCAGATCAAATTTCCCCTCCCTTGATTCAGGAGCCCCCCCACCCCCTACCCCCGGCAGGGAGTTCCATATACCCCATCCAAGCCATTCTGTGCTACTTGGGGGCCAAAGGACAGCTTCCCCTTCTCCCTCTAAAGGTTTGCCGGAAATGCGCTGACAATAGGCAGATAGGTAGAAGGAAAAAAGCATAAAAAATGTATTTAACATGCATAGCACAGGGGAGTCATAGGAGAATGATTACTCAATAATCCACTGAGGTCCAGACGTTTATATCGGCTTCTTCACTGGGGAAGGGGAGACGGGCTTTTGGAGTGAATGACTGTTAGGAGGCATTAATTGGCCTGGGAAAATTATCTTACAGATGATTTTCTTTGGAAATTGAATGGGACCGAAGAAGAAACACTCATTTGGGACAAAGTTTGTCTGGACTCTAGATGTGATGTTTAATTTTCTCTTCCTCTGTGATGTGAATTTTAATCTCCCGTTAATGAGATTTCAGGGAAGGGACCGAAAGCAATCGTGCTCCTCTTTAGGGGTCCAGTTTCTAGTAGATAAGGGAACTTCAGAGAACAGCCTCTTCCTGTGCTTTGAGAGAAACAGAGGATTGACAGACAGGATGGAGGAAAGGTGGGCAGAGAGACCCTGAGGCTGCATCTTTATTCGGCCTGTCAAAGCGCCATATTTGGCAGGTATCGCTTTCTGAACCCCGACAGCCATTTCCTCTCTATCTGACACTTTCTTGGTGCTTGCTTTGCTGCACCAGGAAAATGTCAGCAACCTGTGTGTTGCCTACTTCCATCCCAAGAACAGAGCCGTCCTTGGCTAGCAGGAGTGAACTGGAATGTTCCAAGAGTGGTGAGGATGAGGAGTGCAACAGGGGAGGAGAGGAGGTTGAAGGAGGATTGGAAGGGGAGCAGACAGAGCAAAGGCCTTGAAGGTCAATATGAGGACTTTGGCCTTCACTTTTCTCGGTAGCAATACCCTGCTATCATTGTCTTCCCCAAATCAGCCACAGAGGCCACAGAATCAGGGATCCACCTTTTTGTTCATTCTTTCAAGGATGCCCCTGACCCTAGCAGCCCTTCCATTCCCCTTTGTCGGTCTCTGATTGCATCCAGAAATGTGGGTCTTCAGTTATCTAGTCCGTAAGTCAGGGTGCCTAGTGAACCTGTGCTCCCTGACCCAGCCCGCAACCCCATCTTGCCTCCTCTGGCCATCTCTTCACTAGGATCAGGACCTGGGCCGCATGGATCCCAGCACAGGACCTGGCACTCAGGTGTTCAGCAGGGGATGAGTGAGTGTGCCGAAGAGTGCGGTGAATTCCTGTGATGAGCTGCACTACACCACAGCCAGAATGCCCATGGTTCAAATTCCAGGACAATGTGTGCCTGTGATCATGGACAAGGTCCTAAACCTTTCTCTACCCCTCATCTGAGGGGCTCTGGCACAGCCTGAGCACAAGACCGATGCTAAATGCCCATCCTCAGTTGAATTCGTCTGGAGATGTCGCTTCTCCTCCCCATTGCCAGTGTCCCCCTGGGGCACCTTTACATAGCAGCCTTCCCTAGGTCACATTCCTTTTTTTTTTTTTTTTTTTGAGACAGAGTCTTGCCCTATCACCCAGGCTGGAGTGCAGTGGCGCGATCTCAGCTCACTGCAACCTCTGATCCCTGGGTTCAAGCAATCCTCCTGCCTCAGCCACCCTAGTAGCTGGAATTACAGGCGCCTGCCACCATGCCCACCTAATTTTTGTACTTTTAGTAGAGACGGGGTTCCACCATATTGGCCAGGCTGGTCTCGAACTCCTGACCTTGTGATCTGCCCACCTCGGCCTCCCAAAGTGCTGGGATTATAAGCGTGAGCCACCGTGCCCGGCTCCCTAGCTCCTATTCTATGAGACTGGGGAGAGAAGGGGCCAGGGAGGTTATTGTGCCCAATCACAAGAGTCTAGGCTGAAAGGGTACTTAAGACCTTTATTTTATTGCTAGGCAGACCTGTAATCCCAGCACTTTGGGAGACCAAGGTGGGCAGATCACTTAAGGTCAGGAGTTCGAGACCAGCCTGGCCAACATGGTGAAACCCCATCTCCACCAAAAATACAAAAATCAGCCAGGTGTGGTGGTGGGCACCTGTAATCCCAGATACTCGGGAGGCTGAGGCAGGAGAATCACTTGAACCCAGGAGCCAAAGGTTGCAGTGAGCCAAGATGGTGCCACTGCATTCCAGCCTGGGCAACAGAGCGAGACTCTGTCTCAAAAAAAAAAAAAAAAACACAACACTATTATTTTATAATTTTATAGATATTGGGGAAACTGAGGTTGCAGTGGCCCAAGTGAGCCCTGGGTTCCCCAAGGCAGAGAGAGCCGAGCACAAGGAAGTGAGGTAGGAACAGCCAAAGGGATAGTGTTGGCCCTCCAGTATCAGGTGACTGCATCTTCCTGAGAACCAGGGACTCCTGCAGGGGCCAGAGGAAGCGTGGCCCTGTCCCCACCTTCCGTTTCTCCCATGGCCACCTCCAGCAGCCTTGAGAGCATGGAGTAGAAATGCTGACCCACCCTCACCCCAATTCAGACCAATTACGGAGACGTGTGCCTACTGCCTGACATTGGGCTAGGCAAGGAGCTGGGCTAGGCTGGGGATATCCAGGCATGGGGAAGGAAGCTGTGCCAGGAGGTGAGAGATGGGACTGGGGCAGGCTGGAAAAAGACGGAAAAAAGTGAAGCTGGGCTCCCCAGGCCTGGGTCCCCTCGCTGAGGCCGTGCCATCCAGCCCGGTCCCTGCCCTTCTCTGTGTCTCAGTTTGCCCCTCTGCACCACAAGGCGGTTGGAGGGAGATGCTCACCCTAGCAAGCCCCTGCACTTGAGAGGCGCTCCCAGGGGGCCACAGGACACAACCAAGGGCGGCCATGGGGGCTCAAGGCACCCACCAGCATCTCCATGGAGGAACACTGCCTGGGGCCCTGAATTCCAGAGAAGAGCCTGTGGAATCACTGAGGCTGACTCAGAGGAAAGGGCGGGCCAGGGGAGCCGCGGCTCTGAGTCACCGGGGCTGCGCAGGCTGACCTGCCTTCCTCTGCCGCCCACCCAACCACAGAGCCCCAACCACGGAATCATCCTGACCTGGATTCAAATCCCAGATCAGGGAGGTTGTCAGGTCATGACCCTTGACGGGACTGATGTGTAGAGACAATCATGGATGTGTCTGATTAAATGAATGACTTTATGTAAAGTGCTTGGCACAAAGATGTCACTCAGTGACAAACACTTTGCTTAGTAGCAAACAGTTTTGAGCACTTTCTATGCATCCAACGTATGATGTACAAGCATTTTCCAGGGTTAACTCCTTCAATCTTCCTAATAAACCCACAAGGGAAGTCCTCCTATTCTCCCCACTTTTCAGAAGATGGAACAGGTTTGGTGAGGTTCTACGGTGGGCACGTGTGGACCTGAAAGGGAGTTATCACTGATGTTAAGGGTGGGGTGAGGGCCTGCCGTCGCCCCACCCCTCACCCTGCAGCCCAAATTGTGACCTTCCCCCACCTGCCAGCACAGTCCCGTGCCCAGACTCTGTGCCCAGCCCTGTTTGGTGCCCTGAGGACCCAAATGAATGGACCAACCCAAGCACTGCTCTGAGGAAACAGGTTCGCACCCAACCACTTTAAGTTGCTGGCAGCGATGAGAGGAGGAAATCCTCGACTGCCCAGGGCCCTCAAAAACTAAAGCAGAAGAAGAGGCAAACGAGGAAAGGTGCTCCAGGCAGAAGGAAAGGTCAGTGCGAAGGCCCAGAGCCCAGAAGTCTCATGCCAGGCTCCTACAGGGATCCTCGTCCTTCGCTTGCTTTAACTTGCACCGTTTCGGTCCTGTTTGTCCTTGTTCCCATGACTCAGGCGCCCCCCGCACAGGAGAGGAGGAGCTGGTGAGTGGGCCGTCCCTGCCTGGAAGGCTAGTGAATAATTATCCCACTGGGGTTCACACTAGGACTGAGCCAGGTGCCGAACTCATTCCATCTCACGCTACCCCAGGGGGCAGGGCCCGTGACTACCCCAGGTCCAAGCAAGGAGGCCCAGGCTCAGGTAAGGCCATGGGCAGAGCGCCCCGGTCGCACCCAGGCACGTACGTCAGCCTCAACACACACTTGGGAGAACGAGCAGCCTCTGTGGCTGTGGAAACCCAGGCTGAAATCCCTACTCTGCCCTTCTTTTGTTACTGGACTTTGGGGAGTGGACACCTCCTTTCTTGGCCCCATTTTCCATCCCTGTGCAGTAGGGGCAGCCTGAATGAAAGGGACTGCAGCATGGCCTGGGGTCAGGAGCACAGGCTCTGGAGCTGGACCGCCTGCATTCACACCTTCTCTCTGGGTCTCATCTGTAAAATGGGGAGGATAGGAGCACTGTCAAATGACAACACGTTTAGTTTAAAGATCTAATTGGATTTTAGGGCTGGTGCAGTGGCTCACACCTGTAGTCCCAGCACTTTGGGAGGCTGAGGCGGGTGGATTGCTTGAGGTCAGGAGTTCGAGACCAGCCTGGCCACCATGGTGAAACCCTGTCTCTACTAAAATACAAAAATTAGCTGGGCATGGTGGCAGGTGCCTGTAATCCCAGCTACTAGGGAGGCTGAGGCAGGAGAATTGCTTGAATCCAGGAGGTGGAGGCTGCAGTGAGCCGAGAGAGAACCACCAGACTCCAGCCTGGGCAACAGAGTGAGACTCCATCTCAAAAAAAAAAAAATCTAATTGCCTTTTATTTGCAATTCCAGAATCAGGCAACACCTCCCTCTGTGAAATAGAAGGGAGATTCCAATAAGCTGAACAGAGGATGTTAGCTTTTTTATAGGCAGAGAGGTGCTAAAGAGGGCAGAGACAGAGAACGAAAAACGGGATGGTTGTTTCACAGTTACTTTCCTTGTAAAGGGTAAGAGCAGAGACTCAGGTTGACTGGAAGCTCCTGTTTTCTAGAACAACAGACTCATTTCAAAGTTCAGTTTGAGCATGGAGCTCTTAGCACAAGTGGCTCCTTTCTGATTTGGTCTGGTAGGATGGGCCTAGTACAGGAGGCTAGTCTGAAACAATGGCCTCCCATGCATTTTATTTAATAGCACCTACCAGATAGGGTTGTTCTGAGGACCGAATGAGTTAATACACATAAATTGCTTAGCACAGTGGCCTCTACACAATAAGTGTGCAGCATAGTGTTGGCTGTTGTCATATATGAGTATACTATCTGCTGTGACAACCCTGACCAGCAATCAGGGTGGCAGCAAATTCTGCTCACTCCCCCCAACCCCCACCATCTCATGCCCATCCTGGCCTAAGTCCCACACACCTGGCCCCAAAGACACCTCTGGACTAGCTCCACCCCTCTGTCTGGAATGCTTTTCCCTCCCCTTTCCTCATGCCCGGTTCCAAAACACCCTTTGTTTCTCTGCTCACAGGTCCTGCCCACCCAGTAGAAAGGAGGTCCTCCAATTATGTTATGTTATGTTATGTTATGTTATGTTATGTTATGTTATGTTATGTTATGTTGGAGTTTCATTATTGTTGCCCAGGCTGGAGCACAATGGTACGATCTTGGCTCACTGCAACCTCCACCTCCCGGGTTCAAGCGATTCTCCTGCCTCAGCCTCCTGAGTAGCTGGGATTATAGGCACCCGTCACCACGCCTGGCTAATTTTTTGTATTTTTGGTAAAGACGGGGTTTCATCATGTTGGCCAGGCTGGTCTCAAACTCCTGACCTCAGGTGATCCACCCGCCTGGGCTTCCCCAAGTGCTGGGATTACAGGCATGAGCCACTGTGCCCAGCCCTCCAATTAGTCTTTTTGTCTCCAGTCCCTATTTTTCACTTTGGTACTCTCATCAAAATTTGTCAACTCTGGCCGGGCACCAGTGGCTCACGCCTGTAATCCCAGCACTTTGGGAGGCCGAGGCGGGAGGATAACGAGGTCAGGAGATCAAGACCATCCTGGCTAACACAATGAAACCCCGTCTCTACTAAAAATATAAAAAATTAGCCAGGCATGGTGGCAGGTGCCTGTAGTCCCAGCTACTCAGGAGGCTGAGGCAGGAGAATGGCATGAATTCAGGAGGCAGAGATTGCAACGAGCCGAGATGGCGCCACTGCAGTCCAGCCTGGGTGACAGAGCGAGACTCTGCCTCAAAAAAAAAAAAAAAATCTGTCAACTCTTTTATGTATTTGTCCACTTCCGTCTCTATAGAATGTACACCCCTGAGGGCAGAGGTGGTGTTCGCACCTCCATCACTGCATCCCTAGATCCTAGCTCAGTGCCTGGTACTCCAGAGATACAGGTAGAATCAATGAATGGATAGTATGTAGTAGGTTCCTAGTAAATCCCACACACTAAGCCTAGCTCATCAGTGCCTGGCATATAGGTGCTCTCAAGAGATATGTGTAAAATGAATTAATTAATAGTATGAATTAGGTTCCCAATGAGTGGGCTCCCAGAGTGCAGGATGGGACCCTAGTGCCTGGGGAAATACAATAATTGCCAACATTATGGCTGGGTGAGGTGGCTCATGGCTATAATCCCAGCAGTTTGAGAGGCCAAGGCAGGTAAATCACTTAAGCCCAGGAGTTTGAGACCAGCCTGGGCAACATGATGAAATCCCGTATCTACAAGAAAAATACAAAAATTAGCTGGGTGTGGTGGCACATGCCCATAGTCCCAGCTACTCGGAGGGGCTGAGGTGGAAGGATGGCCTGACCCTGGGAGGTGGAGGTTGCAGTGAGCCGAGATCGCGCCACTGCACTTGGGGCTGGGTGACACAGCAAGACCCTGTCTCAAAAAATAATAATAATAGGCCAGGCACGGTGGCTCATGCCTGTAATCCCAGCACTTTGAGAGGCCAAGGTGGGCGGATCACCTGGGGTCAGGGGTTCGAGACCAGCCTGTCCAACGTAGTGAAACCCCATCTCCACCAAAAATACAAAAATTAGTCGGGCGTGGTGGTACATGCCTGCAATCCCAGCTACTTAGGAGGCTGAGGCAGGAGAATCACTTGAACCTGTCTCAAATAATAATAATAATAATAATAGCCAACATTATGGAATGCTTGTTATATTCTAGGGAGCATTCTGAGTGCTTTCCATAGATTAACATCTTTCCTCCCCACAACGAACCAGTGAAGCAGTCACTATTTCTTTTTTTTTTTTTTTTTTTGTGACCGAGTCTCACTCTTGTCACCCAGGCTGGAGTGCAGTGGCATGATCTCGGCTTACTGCAACCTCCACCTCCTGGGTTCAAGTGATTCTACTGCCTCAGCCTCCTGAGTAGCTGGGATTACAGGTATGCACCACCATGCCTGGCTGATTTTTGTATTTTTAGTAGAGACAGGGTTTTACCATATTGGCCAAGTTGGTCTCAAACTCCTGACCTCAGGTGATCCACGCGCCTCGGCCTCCGAAAGTGCTGGGATTACAGGCGTGAGCCACCGTGCCCGGCCAGCAGCCACAATTTCTATCCAGATTTTATGGATGAGAAAACTGAGGCTCTGAGGCAAGGAACTTGCCCAAGGGCACCCAGCTGTGTGACCTGGAATTTGAACCTAGACACACTCTGGTTCACAAAGTTGACTTGCTTTTCAACACTGCCCGCTACTGCAAGCAGGAAGGCTTCCTGGAGGAGACGGGGCAGAAGCTGGGCCTGGGAGAGTGGAACAGATTCCTACAATAGGGAACTGAGTCGCTGGCAGGAGTGGAGCGGAGATGGCACTGGGGAATAAGGTTGGCAGGTGTTTCAGTTATCTCTTGCTGATAGGAATCCACCCAAAAACATGACTGCATTGACTTAGCAACAACCATATACTTAACTCGGGAATCTGCAATTGGCAGGATTCAGCAGGGACAGCTCATCTCTGCTCACATGACGTCAGTTCTCTGTAGTGTCACTACCTGGCCTCTACAACATGGTGGCAGCAGGGCAGTCAGCTTCCTACATGGTGGTTTCAAAGACACGTGGCAAGAGACAGCCAGAGGAAGCCATCGCCTTTTATGATCTGGCCTTGGAAGTCAGCCAGTGTCACTTCTGTTATATTGTATTAGTCAAAATATAAGTCTGCCCAGGTTCAGGGGAAAGGAGAGGACTAGGTATAGCCTGTTTTATAGTCTGATAGATAGTTCTGAAGGCTGAGAAGTCCAAGATCAAGGAGTCAGGAGATTTGGGTCTGGTGAGGGCCCACTTTCTGGTTCATTGATGGTACCTTCTTATTGTGTCTTCATGATGGAAGGGGTAAGGGGTCTCTCAAAGGTCTCTTTTGTAAGGACACTAATCCCACTCATGAGGGCTCCACTCTCATGATCTAATCACCTCCCCAAAGCCCCACCTCCTAAATGTTTTTTAGATTTTTTTTGAGACGGAGTCTCGCTCTCTCGCCCAGGCTGGAGTGCAATGGCGCAATCTCTGCTCACTGCAACCTCTGCCTCCTGGGTTCAAGCAATTCTCCTGCCCCAGCCTCCCAAGTAGCTGGGATTACAGGCACCTGCCACCACGCCCAGCTAATTTTTTGTATTTTTAGTAGAGACGGTTGCATCACCTTCGCCAGGCTAGTCTCACCTCAGCCTCCCAAAGTGCTGAGATTACAGGCATGAGCCACCGCACCTGGCTGCCCTACCTCCTAATACCATCACCTTGAAGGTTAGGATTTCAACATATGAATTTTAGGAAGAAACAAACATTCAGACCGTAGCATGATGAAAAAACAGCATTTAAGTGTTATAAACCCCGAGAAAACAAAAATAACATCAACAATAACAGTAGGAGGGGAAATAGGGAAAAAATGTAAAAGAACTTTCACCTTTTGTTACAAAGAATCAATTCATACTGATTAAATTGAAACATGTAGTTCTTTTTTAATTATTCAAAATAAAAATATTCCAAATGAAAGATAAGACTGTCAGACTGAATAAAAGTAATAAACTCCACTATATGCTACTTACAAGATACATGATTTAAATATAAGACCACAGAAGGCTGGGTGCGGTGGCTCATACCTATAATCCCAGCACTTTGGGAGGCCGAGGTGGGTGGATCATGAGGTCAAGAGTTCAAGACCAGCCTGGCCAAGATGGTGAAACTCTGTCTCTACTAAAAATACAAAATTAGCTGGGCGTGGTGGCAGGCACCTGTAATCCCACCTACTCGGGAGGCTGAGGCAGAGAATTGCTTGAACTTGGGAGGCAGAGGTTGCAGTGAGCCAAGATCGTGCCCCTGTACTCCAGCCTGGGAGACACAGCAAGACTCCTTCTCAAAAAAAAAAAAAAAAACACAGAAAGACTTCTGCAAATTAAAAGATAGAAAGAGGTATATCACCCAAACAATAACCACAATAAATCTGCTATACCTGTCCCAAAGTTAAAGAGTAGAATTTAAGGTAGGAAGCATGAGCAGAAACTTCATTTCAGTTAGGAAGGTATCAGAATCCCAAATCTGTATACATCCAATAGCAGAGCTTCAAAATACAACTAAAGCCTAATGGAACTAACAGGAGAAATGGGCAAGTCTAGTCGTGGAAGGAGACTTAAACACATATCTCTAAAAAACTTATGTGGATTTAACAAAGTCACTAGATATGGGGTCAACATATAAGATCAACTATATCTCTGTCTACTAGCCACAAATATAAACAAAGTTTTTTAAATGAACCCATTAAACTCCTAGCAGATAATATGGAAGAAAATCTAGATGACCTTGGGTTTGGCAACGACTTTTTCTTTTCATTTTTCTTTTGTTGTTGTTGTTGTTGCTGTTTTTGGTTTTGTTTTTGGAGACAGGGTCTTGCACTATCACCCAGGCTGGAGTGCAGTGGCACAATCACAGTTCGCTGCTGCCTGGACCCTCTGGGCTCAAGCACCCTCCCACCTCGGCCTCCCGAAGCGCTGGGATTACACCCGGGAGCCACCACTCCCAGCCTTATTTTTCTCTTTATTTTTTTCCTTCTGGTTTGTTACAGGCTCAGAAAGAGGGTAATGACTTTTAGATAAAACTGCAAAGCCATGATCCATAAAAGAAAGAATTGATGAGGCCGGGCGCGGTGGCTCAGGCCTGTAATCCCAGCACTTTGGGAGGCTGAGGCGGGGGGATCACGAGGCCAGGAAATCAAGACCATGCTGGTTAACACGGTGGAAGCCCGTCTCTACTAAAAATACAAAAAAAAAATTAGCC
>NW_012120154.1:4079166-4084692 GCF_000951035.1 Colobus angolensis palliatus | reverse complement strand
TAACAGAAACTCTCATTCTTTGTTGGTGGGAATGCAAAATGATACAGCCACATTGGAAGACAGTTGGCAAGACAGTAAAGCTTCTCACAAAAATAAATATAGGCTGGGTGCGGTAACTCATGTCTGTAATCCCAGCAGTTTGGGAGGCCGAGGTGGGAGAATCGCTTGAGCCCAGGAGCTCAAGACCAGCTTGGGCAACATAGTAAGACCCCATCTCTACCGAATGAAAAGGTTTTAAAAATTAGCCAGGTGTGGTGACACTTGCCTGTGGTCCCAGCTACTCAGGAAGCTGAGGTGGGAGAATCAGGTGAGTCCAGGAGGTCAAGGCTGCAATGAACAATGATCATGCCACTGCACTGCAGCCTGGCTGACAGAGTGAGACCTTGTCTCAAAAATTAAATAAATAAATAAATACACTGCTACCATACAAACCAGCAATCATTGTACTCTTTGATACTTATCCAAAAAAAGTTGAAAATTTACTTCTACACAAAACCTGCACGCATATGTTTATTAAAGCTTTCTTCATAATTACAAAACTTGAGAGCCATTCAGATGTCATTTGGAGGGTGAGCAGATAAACTGTGGTACGTCCAGACAGTGAAATATTATTCAGTACTAAAAAGAAATGAGGCCGGGCACGGTGGCTCACTCTTGTAATCCACCTGCCTTGGCCTCCCAAAGTGTTGGGATTACAGGAGTTGGAGACCAGGCTGGCCAACATGGTGAAACCCTGTCTTTACTAAAAACACAAAAATTAGCTGGGCGTGGTGGTGCGCACCTGTAGTCCCAGCTACTCAGGAGGTTGAGGCAGGAGAATCGCTTGAACCCAGGAGGTGGAGGTTAAAGTGAGCCAAGATAGTGCCACTGCATTCAGCCTGGGTGACAGAGTGAGACTCCATCTCAAAAAAAAATAAAAAACAGCCGGGCGCGGTGGCTCAAGCTTGTAATCCCAGCACTTTGGGAGGCCGAGACGGGCGGATCACGAGGTCAGGAGATCGAGACCATCCTGGCTAACACGGTGAAACCCCGTCTCGACTAAAAAAATACAAAAAACTAGCCGGGCGTGGTGGCCGGGGCCTGTAGTCCCAGCTACTTGGGAGGCTGAGGCAGGAGAATGGCGTGAACCCGGGAGGCGGAGCTTGCAGTGAGCGGAGATCCGGCCACTGCACTCCAGCCTGGGTGACAGAGTGAGACTCCATCTCAAAAAAAAAAAAAAAAAAATGAGTTATCAGGCCATGAAAAGACATGGAAGAACCTTAACTGCATATTGCTAAGTGAAAGAAACCAGTGTGAGTACGCTACATCCTATATGATATTCCGGAAAAGGCAAAACTATGGAGATGGCAAAAGGATCAGTGTTTGCCAGGGGCCCCGGGGGACGGAGGGGATGATTAGGTGGAGCACAGAGGATTTTTAGGACAGTGAAACTATTGACTATGATACTAGATACTATAATGGTGGATACATGTCATTGTAATTTGTCAATTTCATAGGATGTACATCAAGCATGGATGTACTCCAAGCGTTTACAATGAAGCTTATGTCAACTATGGGCTTTGGGTGGTAAAGATGTATCTATCCATGTACCTTCACTGATTATAGCAAATGTGCCACCCGGGTGTGTGATGTTTGTGGAGAATTCTGAGTTAGCAGGGTGGGTGTTATATGGGAAATCTCTGTACTTTCAGCTCAATTTTACTATGAACCTAAAACTGCTCTAAAAAATAAAGAAAGTCTATTTTTAAAAAGAAGCCATTTATGGAAGCATCAAAAACATCAAGTTGGTAGGAATAAACCAAAGATGTGCAAGATCCGTACACTGAAACCTACAGAACGTTATTATGTATGAGTCACTAAGAAATGCAGATCCAAACCACAATTCGATACCACTTCGCACCCACTCAGATGGCCGTAATCAAAAAGACAAACAAAACAAGTGTTCACCAGAAGGCGGGGAAATTAGCTCCCTCACACATGGCTGGTAGGAACGTACAATGGCACGGTCTCTTTGGGAAACGGTTTAGCAGTTCCTCAAAAAGTTAAATATAGAGTTACCATATGACCCAGCCACTTCACTCCTAGGTATAAAATACCCAAGAGAATTGAAAATACATGCCCACACATGATATTCATTACACATGATATTCATAGCAGCATTATTCATAATAGAACAAAAGTGTTAACAACCCAAATGCATGGGTGAGTGGATAATAAACGTATCATTCCAGCCATAAAAAGAAATAAAGCTCTGATATGTGCTACCACATGGATGAACCTTGAAAACATTACACTAAGCGAAAGAAGTCAGACACAAAAGGCCACAGATTGTATGATCCCATTTATATGGAAAGTCCAAAATAGGCAAATCCATAGAGACAGAAAGTAATTAGTGGTTGCTAGGGACTAGGGGAAGGGGAAACAGAGAATGACAGGAATGGAGGGCGACGGGTTGTGTATGGGGTTTTGGCGGGAGTGAAAACATATCCGGAAATTAGGTAGTGGTGATGATTGCATAACTTTTTAAATACACTGAAAACCCAGCCAGGCGCAGTGGCTCACACCTGTAATTCCAGCACTTTAGGAGGCTGAAAGGGATAGATCACAAGGTCAGGAGTTCAAGATCAGCCTGACCAACATGGGGAAACCCCGTCTCTACTAAAAATACAAAATTAGCTGGGCACAGTGGCAGGTGCCTGTAATTCCAGCTACTTGGGAGGCTAAGTCAGCAGAATCACTTGAACCCCAAGAGGTGAAGGTTGCAGTGAGCGGAGATTGTGCCATTGCGCTCCAGCCTGTACAACAAGACCCAAACTCTGTCTCAATAAATAAACAAACAAACAAACAAACAAACCCACTAAATTGTACACTTTAAAGCAGGTGAATTTTATTGTATATGAGTTACATCTCAATTTTTAAAATTAATAAAATGACATTACTGTGGGAAATTAAATAAGATCTAAATACATCTCTGGGCACAGTGGCTCACACCTGTAATCTCAACACTTTGAGAGGCCAAGGCAAAAAGATTGATTGAGCCCAGGAGGTTCCAGACCAGCCTGGGCAACATAGTGAGATCCAGTCTCTACAAAAAGTAATTTAAAGATTAGCCAGGTATGGTGGCACATGGCTGCAGTCCCAGCTGCTGGACAGGATCACTCAAGCCCAGGAGGTCAAGGCTATAGTGAGCACGAGAATCATCTGAATCCAAGAAGCAGAGGTTGCAGTGAGCCAAGATCACACCATGGCACTCAAGCCTGGGCGACAGAGCGAGACCCTGTCTCAAAAAAAAAAGGCCGGGTGCAGTGGCTCACGCCTGTAATCCCAGCACTTTGGGAGGCTGAGGCGGGCGGATCACGAGGGCAGGAGATTGAGACCATCCTCGCGAACACGGTGAAATCCCGTCTCTACTGAAAATACAAAAAAAAATTAGCCGGGCGTGGTGGCGGGCGCCTGTACTCCCAGCTTCTAGGGAGGCTGAGGCAGGAGAATGGCGTTAACCCGGGAGGCGGCGGAGCTTGCAGTAAGTGGAGATCGTGCCACTGCACTCCAGCCTGGGCGACAGAGCGAGACTCCTTCTCAAAAAAAAAAAAAGAAAGCCAGACAGAAAAGAGGACAGGATTCCATTTACGCGGAGGACAAAAACCAGGTTAAAATCTGCAAGGTCAGGACAGTCCTTCCTTATGGGAGAAAGTGTAGAAAGTGGGCTCTCAGGGGTCCATGGAGGCTGGCTGCGTTCTGTGTCTTTATTTGGTTGCTGGCTACATGGCTTACTCACTGTGTACACACTTATTTCATATATACAATATTTCAATCAAAATTGTACCCCTGCTTCTCTGCCATGGGCTGAGGTGTGTTCCCCAAAAATCCATATGTTGAAGTCCTAACCCCCAGTATCTCAGGATGTGACCATATTTGGAGATAAGGTCTTTAAAGAGGTGACTGAAGACTGGGTAAGCTGGGCACAGTAGCTTATGCCTGTAATCCCAACCCTTTGGGAGGTCAAGGCAGGCAGATCACCAGAGGTCAGGAGTTCTAGACCAGCCTGGCCCACATGGCAAAACCCCATCTCTTTGTAAAAATACAAAAATTAGCTGGGCATGGTGGTGCATGCCTGTAATCCCAACTCCTCGGGAGGCTGAGGCAGGAGAATTGCTTGAACCTGGGAGGCAGAAGTTGCAGTGAGCTGAGACTGTGCCACTACACTCCAGCCTAGGTGACAGAGCAAGACTTTGTCTCAAAAAAAAAAAAAAAAAAAGAAGACTGGGTGAGGTGGCTTACATCTGTAATCCTAGCACTTTGGGAGGCTGAGGAGTAAGGATGGCTTGAGCCCAGGAGTTCGAGAACAGCCTGGCACCATAGTGAGACCCTCCTCTCCATACAAATTAGCCAGGTGTGGTGGTGTCTGTCTGAGGTCCTAGCTGCCCTGGAGGCTGATGCAGGAGGATAGCTTGAGCCCAGGAGGTCAACACTGCAGTGAGCCGTGATTGTGCCACTGCACTCCAGCCTGGGCAACAGAGCGAGACTGTCTCTAAAGAGGTGACTAAGTTAAAATGAGGGACGGGGCTCAGTGGCTCATGCCTGTAATCCCAACACTTCAGGAGGCCAAGGGGGCACTTAAGGACAGGAGTTTGAGACCAGCCTGGCCAAAATGTGAAACTTCATCTCTACTAAAATACAAAAATTATCTGGGCGTAGTAGTGCATGCCTGTAATCCCAGCTACTTGGGAGGCTGAGGCAGGAGTATCACTTGAACTGGGAAGGCGGAGGTTGCAGTGAGCCGAGATCATGCCACTACACTCCAGTCTGGGCAACAGAGCGAGACCCTGTCCCAAAAAAAAAGTTAAAATTAGGTCTTAGGGCAAACCCTAATCCAATATGATTTGGGTCTTTATTTGGTTGCTGGCTACATAGCGTGTTCACTCTGTATACACTTATTTCATGTATATAATATCTATCAAAATTGTACCCTTGCTTCTTATAAGAAGAGGAGATTTGCACACAGATGTGTACAGAAGAAAGATGAGGGGAAGACAGACATCTACAAGCCAAGGAGAGAGGCCTAGGAAGAAACCACCATTGCCATCCTTTGATCCTGACCTTCCAACCTCCAGACTGTGAGGAAATCAATTTCTGCTATTTCAGCCCCCTGGTCTGTTTGTTAAGGCAGCCTACAGTAATACAACCCCCAAAGGTAAATTATATGCAATCATATGGAATAAATGCAAAAATGTCATTAGGTGGCAAAAGAAAGTGCAGAATTGTATATCATATGCCACCATTTGTTTTAAAAAAGAAGTGGGGGAATGTGTGTGTGATGTGTCTGCATATACTGTATACGTGTACATACATACATACATAGATAAATCATCCCAGATCATCTCTGCGAGAATATGGAGGAAAACTGCCATCATTGTTGTTTTTCATTTATTTTATTACTTTTTTTTTTTATTTTTTTGAGATGGAGTCTCGCTCTGTTGCCTAGGCTGGAGTGCCATGGTGCGATCTCGGCTCACTGCAACCTCT
>NW_012120154.1:4073274-4078961 GCF_000951035.1 Colobus angolensis palliatus | reverse complement strand
CACCATGTTGGCCAGGATGGTCTCGATCTCCTGACCTCGTGATCTGCCCGCCTCAGCCTCCCAAAGTGCTGGGATTACAGGTGTGAGCCACCACACCCGGCCTAATTTTTGTATTTTTAGTAGGGGTTTCGCCATATGACCAGACTGGTCTCAAACTCCTGACTTCAGGTGATCCGCCTGCCTCAGCTTCCCAAAGTGCTGGGATTACAGGCGTGAGCCATGGTGCCGGGCCTTTTTTTTTTTTTTCTTAATAGAAACAGGGTCTCACTATGTTGCCCAGACTGGTCTCAAAGCCCTGGCCTCAAATGAACTTCCTGCCTTGGCTTCCCCAAAGTGCTGGGATTACAGGTGTGAGCCATTGCGCCCAGCCAGCTGTCGTCTTTTAGAGGGGAACTAGAGGCCTACCTAAAGTTGGTTTTGTTTTGTTTTATTTTGTTTTTTGAGACAGAGTCTCGCTCCATCGCCCAGGCTCAAGTGCGGTGGCACAGTCTCAGCTCACTGCAACTTCCACCTCCCCAGTTCAAGTGATTCTCCTGCCTCAGCCTCCCAAGTAGCTGGAATTACAGGCATGCACCACCACAGCCGGCTAATTTTTGTATTTTCAGTAGAGACAGGGTTTCAGCATGTTGGCCAGGCTGGTCTCAAACTCCTGACCTCAAATGATCCACCCACCACGGCTTCCCAAAGGGCTGAGATTACAGGCGCAAGCCACCACACTCAGCCCTACATAAAGTTTTACCCCAGTAAGTATGTTTTTAAAATCACCAAATAGTTCACACATATGCAAATGTTTAGAGAAAAACAATGAACACCAAAATATTCAAAAAGACTAATGTTTGGAAAGTACTCAGAATTGTGTTCCCCAAAAATTCATTCCGCCGAGACCCACAGGCCTCAGGAGTCTGCAGGTTTCTCTCAGGGCCAGAGATTGGGAAGGGGCCACCTGGCAGGGGCAGTCGTTGGCACCTTCCCCCCTTTACAGAAGAGGAAACAGGACACCCTGAGCAGCCTGAAGGCTTGCACCCAGACCCATGCACAGGTCTGGTTTTTGTCCACAGCATGGCGTGGGTGTGACTTTGGAGTGGGCGGCAGCTGAGGGCTGGGTGACATTGGCAAGGTCTGAGCCTCAGTCTCCTCATCTGAAAAACTAGATAGTAATCCCCTCTTTATATTGCGGCCATGAAGAAGAGGACTGATGTGTGTGGAGTGACTGGTGGACGGCAGGCGCTCTGTAAGTAAGTGGCTGTCAGCAGGGCAGGCACCGGGCTCAAGCCTGCGACCACACTGCTCCAAGCTGGACACACGGTGGCGCCCTCATCCCGCAGGTGCAGCGCCAGTTCCAGCCTCTGGTGGCATCAGTTACTGGAGGGAGGGAAGAAGAGAGGAACAGAGTTATATCTGCAAACACATTGCCCACTCTGGGGCCTAGGGGTGGAAAGGTGAATGAGGACCACACAGTTCCTACTCAAGGAGGCTGGATTGGAGGCGCTGGGAGCCCCGAGGAGGAGAGGAACATGGGAGAGGGCACTGCCTGGGGATTTTGCAGTGGGTTGACTGGTGGCCCCCGTGCAAAAGACACGTCCACCTGGAACCAGGGAATGTAGCCTTATTTGAAAAAAGAGTCTTTGTGGATGTAATGAAGATAAGGATCTCGGCCGGGCACAGTGGCTCACACCTGTAATCCCAGCAATTTGGGAGGCTGAGGTTGGTGGATCACCTGAGGTCAGGAGTTCGCTGTGACCAACACAGTGAAACCCTGTCTCTAATAAAACTATAAATAAAAAATTAGCCAGGCATAGTGGTGGGCACCTGTAATTCCAGCTACTTGGGAGGCTGAGGCAGGAGAATCGCTTGAACCCGGGAGGAGAAGGTTGCACTGAGCCCAGATTGCACCATTGCACGCCAGCCTGGGCAACAAGAATGAAACTCCATCAAAAAAAAAAAAAATGGTAAGGATCTCAAGATGAAATCGTCTTGGATTATCCGGGGGGTGCCAAATCCACTGACAAGTGTCCTTACAAGAAGAAAAAATGCTGACACAGAGGGAGCTACACAGACACGATGGCAGAGGCAGGAGTGAGGCTGCCACAAGGCAAGGACACCTGGAGCCCCCTGAAGCGGGAAGAGGCCAGGAAGGATTCTCCCCCAGCACCTTCAGGAGGAGTGGGGCCCCTCTGAGACCTTGATTTCAGACTTCTGGATTCGAGAACTAATCGTGTTTGTTTGTTTGTTTGTTTGTTTTTCAGTGGCAGGGTCTTGCTCTATTGCCCGGGCTGGAGTGCAGTGGTGTGATCACAGCTCACTGCAGCCTTGACCTCCTGGACTCAAGCGATTCTCCCATCTCAGCCTCCCAAGTAGCTGGGACTCCCAGCTTACACCACTATGTCTAGCTAATTTTTTAAAGTTTTTTGTAGATATGAGGGTCTCACTATGTTGCCCAAGCTGATCTCGAACCACTGGGCTCAAGCGATCCTCCTGCATTGGCCTCCCAAAGTGCTGGGATCACAGGCGAGAGTCCTGCACCTAGCGTGGAGAGAATAAATTTTTATTGTTGTAAGCCACCAAGTTTGTGGTCATTTGTTACAGCTGCCACAGGAAACTAATAGAGATGTTTAAATTCTCTTCCTGCCACACGGTTCACTGACCCCCACTCCCAATAGCCTACAGGATGGTGCCCAAGGCTCCAAACTCCTGGCCCCCCTACTTCCCCCTAAAACCCAAACTCCACCACGCCCACTGCTCTCCAAACACACAGGCTCTTTGACACCTCTGCACTCTTGCTTTGGGGACTCTCTGGTATGCCCTTCCCTTGCTGATCCACTGGACAACTCCTAGAGACACTTCAAAGTCCTCCTTCAACATCCCCTCCTAAGTATATTAGTATCTTCTCAATCAGTGGCTTCCAGGACACCCGCACTCCTCCATCTCCCTCAGCCCACTGTGTTCCTCGCTCCTTGTTTCATCACCGTCAGCTCAGTTACATGCTGCCCCCCTCCACTAGTCCTCTCCTGGCCTCTCCATCCCCAGAGCTAATGCCCTTGTTCAGGCCCCCCATCTCCCACCAGGCTTCTTGTGCTGACTCCTCACTGGTCTTTCTGCCCTGGTCTGGCCCCTCCAGTCCATCACCACTCTGTAGCCCTGACATTCACCTCTACCGTGTCACTCCTCTGCTCAAGAGCCTTCCATGGCTCCCTGCTGCCCTGAGGAGAATGTCCAAAGGGAATGATAGTATCTTCAAATGCTCCTTCCCACCTCACACCTCATCAGTGTTCAACACATCCACATGCTACACACCTCTAGGCCTTTGCACAGGCAGTGGCCTTCCCCTGGCATGTCCTCTCCCTGTCTGCCAGGCATGCTCCAACCCATGTCTTGGGCAGCCCCTCCCACAGTACCCACCACTCAGCAATGGCATCAGCTAAAACATCACAAGGCTGACCATACACCAGGTGCTGTTGTAAGTGCTTTACATGTGTTAACCCTTTGGATTCTCGTAACAACCCCAGGAAAAAGGCACCATTCCTGTGTCCAGCTCATAGATGGGAAAACCAAGGCCCAGATGGGAGAAGAACCATTCAGAAGTGGCAGAAGGAGCCAAACCCAGCCTGCACTGTCAACCTTCCTGGTAGGGGCCTCAGAACTGTTGAACCTCCCCTTACCCCACCAAGCCCGAATTCACCACCCTCTCCTCCGTGGATTGCAAATTGTAAACACATCCCTGACTGTGCTGTGCAAGTGTTACCCCGATTACACGGTGGTCTCCCCATCCCCGAAGCCCCCGGAAAACTTCACTGTACTTGTCTAGGTCCCTGGTAACTGGCACAGCGCAGGGGTTTAGTAAACGAGAACGAATGAGCTCATAAGCAAATGGTTTCCAGGGAAATTGGGCCCTGGGGATTTCTCATCCTCCTCAAAGAACAAATTATGCAAATTCTCTAGGACAAGGCCCTCCGCTTTCCTCCTCCCCACTAGGTTTCTGGGAGGGTGTCTGGGCTCACCAGAAAGTGCCCTGGGCTCTCTAGTGGCCCGTTTCCTGATTACAAATGAAACTAGGGCTTAAAGCTGGTGAATCACTAGCAACTGCCAGCCAGGGCGTGCTGGGTGTCAGTCGGGTGGATGGGAGAAGGCAGGCTCACAACCAGACTTCCTTGCTACTCCTGCCACCCCCAACTTTGCCATTACGGCATGACCTCCCCAGCCACTGGTGAGACTAGCTAGGAAAGAGCCTAGCTCTGGGGACAGACAAGTTTGAGCAACTCCTGGACTGTCCACACTCCTATCCCTGAGCCCACCACCCCTGGGTCCCGAGGAACCCATAGCCTGAACCATTCGCAAACCTCCCTTCCCAATCCCGGTCTTGGGTAACTCAGGAATGGTATCCAGGGAGGTACTATATCCCCATTTTAGAGATACAGAAACCAAAGTTCAGGGTGAGGGAACTACCCAAGACCACCCCAAAGAAAGTAAGTAGGGCCTAGGAAGTTGAACCCCAGTCTTCTGCCTTTCCAGCGGGGTTTAAAGCAGAATTGGCCTTTTTTTTCTTTTCTTTTTTTTTTTTTTTTTTTTGAGACTGGGAATTGCCCTGTGGCCCAGGCTGGAGTGCAGTGGTGCAATCATGGCTCACTGCAGCCTCCTGGGCTCAGGCGATCCTCCTGCCACAGCCTCCTGAGTAGCACCACCATGTCTAGCTCATTTTCTTTCTTTCTTTTTTTTTTTTTTCTTTTTGAGACAGAGTCTCTCTCTGTCACCCAGGCTGGAGTGCAGTGGCATGATCTCGGCTCACTGCAACATCCACTTCCCAGGTTCAAGCAATTCTCCTGCCTCAGCCTCCCGAGTAGCTAGGATTACAGGTACCTGCCACCACACCCTAGAGATGGAGTCTTACTGTAGACTCACCCTAGAGATGGATCTCACTGATCAGGCTGGTCTCACACTCTGGGCCTCAAGCATTCAGCCATTTCTTGATTCAAACGTCACAAACTTAGAGGGCAAAAGAGTGAAAAGTAAGGATCCCAGCTCCTATCTAAGACTCCTAGAGGAATTTCATCAAGCGTTCAAGGACCCTGAGGCAGGTTGGGAAACTGCAAAGCAGTGGGTAAGAGCCCATGTCCAGGTTCAAATCTCAAGTGGACACCTCACAAGTCACAGGGTTTTTGTGATGTTGGGCAAGTTTTTTAGCTTCTGTAGGTTTCAGTTTCCCCATCAGTGAAATGGGAACAAATCTAAGTACCTACTGCAACGTAGGATTGTGGTGAGGATGATGTGAATCAACACGGATGAGGCTCAGAGCAGTGCCAGGTGGGCAGTACATGCTCAATAAACAGCAGGGTTTTTAAAAGTATTTTGAAAGATTCAGGCCGGGCATGGTGGCTCACACCTGTAATCTCAGAACTTTGGGAGGCCAAGGCAGGCAGATCACCTGAGGTTGGGAGTTCCAGACCAGCCTGACCAACATGGAGAAACCCCATCTCAACTGCAAATACAAAAAAATTAGCTGGGCGTGGTGGTGCAGGCCTGTAATCCCAGCTACTCGGGAGACTGAGGCAGGGGAATAGCTTGAACTCGGGAGGCGGAGGTTGCAATGAGCCGAGATAGCACCATTGCACTCCAGCCTGAGCAACAAGAGTGAAACTTCATCTCAAAAAAAAAGGAAAGAAAGGAAGAAAAGAAAAAGAAAGAAAGAAAGA
>NW_012120154.1:4068536-4072789 GCF_000951035.1 Colobus angolensis palliatus | reverse complement strand
GAGAGAGAAAGAAAGAAAGATTCACTTTCCAAGGAGGAACCATTTGGGTGAGTCCTTGTCAACAGAGAGGAATGTTCCCCATACCTGCCTGGTAGAAGGCTCAGGCCTGGGGCCTCCTTATAAATCCCAAGACCTGTTCCACCCAGACCTGCCCAGTCAGAGACTTGGACGAGGGGAGCTGATATTTTGGGTTTGTTTTTTGTTTCTGTTTTTTAGACAGAAACTCGCTGTATCACCCAGGCTGGAGTGCAGTGGTACAATCGGGGCTCACTGCAACCTCCACCTCCCGAGTTCAAGCAATTCTCCTGCCTCAGCCTCCTGAGTAGCTGGAACTACAGGCGCACCACCACATCTGGATTTTTTTTTAGTAGAGACAAGGTTTCACCATGTTGGCCAGGCTAGTCTCGAACTCCTGACCTCAGATGATCCACCCCCATCTCGGCCTCTCAAAGTGCTGGGATTACAGGCATGAGCCACCGTGCCTGGCCAGAGCTAATATTTCGAACCACAGCCCTGGGGAGTTTCTTGGATCAGGCAAGTCTGGGAATCCTAGAGGCTGAGTATCAGGTCCTTCTTTGAAGACTGTTCTGGTGAAACACCTTCCACCCACCTGTCAACATGTCCTTGGGGTAAAGCCAACTTTCTCTTTGGAATTGGGTGCTCACTAGTGCCAGGTGCTTTCTAAAATATACATTAATTAATTTCACCCACCAGTAGCCCTCTGGGCCAGTTATTTTTAGCTCCATCTTACAGAGGGGGAAACGGAGGCCAGGGGAGTTCATAACTCACCCAAGGTTACATAGCTGGAAACTCGGAAGAGCCAGGACTCTCTTTCCCATCACAGAACAGCCTGCCTGAACTGCCCCAGTGCCCCAGTCAAGCACCTGGAGGCGCCAACCCACAGCGGGTCTCACAGGGCTGAAAACCTGGGGTCTTCCCAGGTCAGTAGGGCGGCTTCACAGAGCTAGAGGCTGTAGTTCCAGTCCCAGTCCCCAGGCCCGTCCCCTCGCCAAGTCTGCATAGCCACATTAAATTGCGGTGGTTCCTTTACCAGGCTCCCCTCTGCCTTCCTGCCTGGGGCAAAAGAGGGCGCTCCAGAGCCATAGAAAGTCCACTGGGACGAATGACCTCATCCTTCCACCCCAGCCCTACATTCCCTAAAACCTCCCCTCCTTCCCTCACCTGTGCCTTTCTCCAACCCTATCATGTCACTAGCATTTCTCTAGAAGTGCCATGCCTTTGGCCAAGTTGTTTCCTGGGCCAGGCACACTCTTTCCCAATTTCAGGCTTCTAAATTGAGAGGGTGGCCTCCTTCCTCCAGGAAGCCCTCCCTGACTGCCTCCTCTGAGCTAGCTAGTTCCAATGTGCCCCCACGGCCTCTGGGGGATGACTGCCCCAAGCATCGACCATGTTGTGCCCTAAGGGGCCAGGGTCCAGAGGGAAGACGAGGACTGGGGTCACCTACCTCCTTTTGGGTTAGGTGAGGGAGGGTGTGGACGATGGGGCAGGCCTCTCTCTGCCCAGCCTCTTCTGGACTAGCGACCCTGACCCTCAAGCCCTCGGTCAATACCCATTGGGCAATCACAGGATCGATTGGCTGGGGCTGCCTGGAGGGGGAGGTAGGCAGGGTTGTTTGCTTCCCCAAGGGCACCTTTGGCCAGCCCCACCCCTCCGTGGGGGTCTTCCCTGCTGGTCCCAGCCTCTTGATGTCCTCACCCCTCCTCTGGGATTGTGGAGGCAGCAGGGGGGAAAAAAGGGAGGCAGCAGCAAATGGGGGCTGACCGTGAACTGGCTCAACGCCCTGCCCTAGGGATGGAGAGACAGGCTGCCAGAGCCTGGTCAAACCAGAGCTGAAGCTTCGGGCCCCAGCGGGACGGGAAGGAATCTGGTCTCCTCCTTCCTGGCTCCCTCTGCCCTGCCCCCATCAGAGCTGGGGAGGCCCCGGGATCGGAGGAGAGGACTGGGGCGGGGCACCCAGACTTGGAGTGGGGCCTGGAGCCAGGGATGCTTCCTGCGGACCTTCAACTCCCACATTCCAGGCTGTTTGCAAGACTCCTCGCTCCTCCTCCCTTCTCTACCCGTCCCATGTTGCGGGCGGGGGCACGGGTGTTAGTGGCCTGGGTCTGAACTAGCTGCCTGGGGCCTGTGGCAGTACTCAGGGGGCCCCTCCTAGGGAGGGATTAGATCTAGACTAGAGGAGCTGCCCTGGAGGCCTGTCCAGGCACCACCCAAGGGTACTTGTGATTGTCGTAAACAGGAAGCTGCCCTTTCCCCACTGCACCATGTAGACAGGCCCTGTGTGTGCAGACGCTGGGCTCTAGAGGCCGGGGACTCTTGACCTCCCTGGCTGCGTTTCCTGTTAGCTGGGCCAGAGGAGAAAGAAGGGGACTGAAATGGGCTGGACAGGGGAGGTGCCTGAGGGAGTGAGAGCAGAAGGGGAAAGAACCGAGGCCGAGAGTGAAAGGCCAGAGCTGCCTGGCACACAGTAGGTGCTCAATGAATAGTCTGTGGCCTGAGTTTGGGTAAGAAGGGAGGGACCCCTCTGAGGAGAGCCATACAGTTGTGGGGAAGAGTGTCTGGAGGATTCATCCCACTGCCACCAAGGCCTGGCACATAGTAGGTGCTCGGGAAATAGTTGAGATCCATGTTTAGAGTAGGCCGGGAGGAGGTGTTCTTGGAAGAGAGCAGTGTTTCTGGAGGAGAAAATGAGGCCACCCTGGCCTTGCAGCCCGCTGCGGGCTCAGCGTTCCCCCACCATCCCTGTCTGGCCCCCGCCCCGCCCCGTGGTTGCCTGGGCCAGGCCACTGTCTCAAGGCCCTTTATTTTTAAAATCCCTGTGGTGCTCCTGCCCCAAGCCTCAGGAGCAGTGCCAGCCAACAGCTCAGCCTGCGGCCTGGGCTCAGGGCCCAAAGGCGCCAGGGGTGGGGCATCCGGCCACCCCACAGCTGCTGGCCCAGCCGGACTGCCTGAGCAGGGTGAGGAGGCCCCTGGAATGCCCCTACCCTGGGCCCGAGGCGTTAGTCCTTAGTCCCTGGTGAAGGGACAGAGGCCCATAAGGGCGGCAGCCAGGCTTTGGCATGTTGAATATAGTAGCTTATTCCTCCCATATCCTCCAAAGAAATATGCGCACAGCACCTACTGTGTGTAAGGAGGAGACACGAGCTGGACCTTGTGGGGTAACAAAGGAGTGAGACATGCTTTCTCTTTTCCAGGGAGTCAGGGCCTACAGAGGAAACAGGCATTGCAGTTGTGGGCATTTCTGGAAAGAGCCACGGACTGGAATCTAAGAGGCCTGGGCCTCAGTCCTGGCTCCATTCCTTCCCAGCTGTGTGGACTTGGGCAAGGCATTTGGTCTCTCTAAGCTTCTCTACAAAAGAAGACAATCGCAGCTACCGTGGAAGGCTGCTGTCTGTCACCAGGCACAGCGATGAGCAAGGCAGTCACCATCCCTGCCCTCGCGGAGGTTAACATCATGGGGGAAGATGATCCCCTGAACAAGGTCATGGCAGTCACCAGAGGCACAGAGCAGCGGCACGGAAGGGAGGGTGCTGGGGGGCAGGGATGGGAGAGAGCGTAATTTATTTGTTTTGGTTTTTTGAGACAGCTCCACTCTTTTTGCCCAGGCGAGAGGCAATGGCACAATCTTGGCTCACTGCAACCTCCACCTCGCTGGTTCAAGTGATTCTCCTGCCTCAACCTCCCAAGTAGCTGGAATTACAGGCACACATCACCAGGCCCAGCTGATTTTTGTATTTTTAGTAGAATCAGGGTTTCGTCATGTGGGCCAGGCTAGTCTCGAACTCCTGACCTCAGGCGATCTGCCCACCTCAACCTCCCAAAATGTTGGGATTTCAGGCGTGAGCCAACGCACCCAGCCAAGAACTTAATTTAGATCCCCGGTCCTGTAGGCCCCTGAGGAGGGGACATTTGAACTGAGCAGAAAACAGCCTCTCACTTGCCCTTCCCTGTAGAAGGAAGGGCAGCGCCAGGGCCCAGGCAGCAGGTGACAGGTATGGAAATGAAAGGACTTTGTAAACCCTGGAGGGCTGTGCGCCTGGCAGGTGTCATTATTATTATTATTATTATTTGTTTTTTTGAGAGGGAATCTCGCTCAGTCACCCAGGCTGGAGTGCAGTGGCGCAATCTCAGCTCATTGCAAGCACCGCCTCCTGGGTTCACGCCATTCTCCTGCCTCAGCCTCCTGAGTAGCTGGGACTACAGGCGCCCGCCACAGCGCCCAGCTAATTTCTTGT
>NW_012120154.1:4056799-4068206 GCF_000951035.1 Colobus angolensis palliatus | reverse complement strand
TTTTTGTATTTTTAGTAAAGATGGGGTTTCACCATGTTGGCCAGGCTGGTCTGGAACGCCTGACCTCATGATCTGCCCACCTCGGCCTCCCAAAGTGCTGGGATTACAGGTGTGAGCCACCGTGCCTGGCCAGGAAGTGCTATTACTATCAGTGTCACTGTGTCCTGCAGGGAGGAGGCAGGGATGTCAGGCAGATAACACCACAGCTAAGGGTTGCCCCTGCCTCCCCTTCCCTTCGCTTGCTCCCCTAGAGAACGCCAGGCTGGCCAGCCAGCATGTGTGGGCCTTTGCTCTACAAAGGGCGTTCACTCTGGCCCAACTTGTTTTTGCCTTTGATCCTCCCAACAGCTGTGGAGTAAGGCAGGCAGGGTATATTATCACATATACCCATTTGATGGATGGGGAAACTGAGGTGGGGTGCAGGATGGTGGGGGCGTCTCACTAAGATCACTCAGCTCATTCATGGCAAAGCTGGCCAGGTGTAGTGGCTCATGCCTGTAATCCCAACACTTTGGGAGGCTGAGATGGGAGGATCACTTGAGCCCAGGAGTTCGAGACCAGCCTGGGCAACATAGCACGACCACATCTCTACGGTAATTTAAAAATTAGCCAAGCCGAGCATGGTGGTATGCACCTGTGATCCTTGTTACTCAGGAAGCTGAGGAGGGAGGATTGCTTGAGCCTGGGAGTTTGAGGCTCCTGTAAGCCATATTCATGCCACTGTACTCCAGCCTGGGCAACAGAGCAAGACCCTGTCTCCAAAAAAAAAGAAAAAAAAGAAAAAAAAGACCAAGCTGAGCCATGTAACCAAGTAGCCCAGTTCCCAGGCTAATCCATTTGCTCTGAGATGGTCCCTTGGGAAGCCATCCTCGACCCCCGCAAAAAACATTTTCTGCCTCACCCCAGCATCTGTCCCAGTGCCCACAAACCAGATGAGCTTCTCTCCAGCACACAGACTCCACCAGGAGGTGCCAGCCACCCCTCAGGCTCCAGCCAGAGAAGAATGTGGCCTGACCCTCCCCGTAGGAGCTCTGGCCAGCAGGACTTGGCAGAAGAGAGGCCGGCTGAGTCAACAAGAGGCTGGCAGGGGCTCAAGCTGCCCACTGAGGGGGAGTCAGAGATCCAGAGGGGGCTGCCCATTCTCCAACTCTCACTCTCTGTGAGATCCCCCCTCCTGCTTGGTAGGCGCCAGCCAGCCGGGTTAACCCCTGCAGACCCAATCGGGGAATGGCCTGGTGAGAATCCACTGTCAATCCCCTTTGGAACGGTGGTGTGGGACTTCAGACAGGTCACTTCACCTCTCTGGGCAGTTTCCTTGGCTGTGAGATCCTCCACTTGCCCGTGAGGATGTTGTCAGAGTCTTTATGAATTCATAAAGATGACTCTGCACATAAAATGCTAAACCATTGCGTCTCCTCTCTGCAACCTGGGAGTATGAATTTCTGAGTTCAAAGGCGGCGGCTGGGCCAGGCACGGTGGCTCACGCCTGTAATCCCAACACTTTGGGAGTCCGAGGCGGACGGATCACCTGAGCTCAGGAGTTTGAGACGACCCTGGGCTACATGGTGAAACCCTGTCTCTACTAAAATACAAAAAATTAGCCAGGTGTGGTGGCGGGCGCCTGTAGTCCCAGCTACTCCGGAGGCTGAGGCACCAGAATCGCTTGAACCCGAGAGGTGGAGGTTGCAGTGAGCCAAGAGCGCACCACTGCACTCCAGTTTGGGCTACAGAGTGATACTCTTTCAAAAAAAAAAAAAAAAACCACAAAGGCAGTGGCTGTGCCCTGCTGCCAGGTGCTGAGCTGGGGCTTCATGAGTGTTTGCTGTGAAGTGAAAGTTAAGTCCGTGAAACAAAGGAGAAAAGTACAAGGAGCTTGAGCCTCTGCAATGATTACAACACACCCCCAACCTGTGTTTCTAAAGCTCCTTTCGCAGACATGTTTGATCACAGGCACTTTTTATTTGTTTGTTTTTGGGTGTTTTTTTTGTTTGTTTGTTTGTTGTTTGTTTGTTTGTTTGGAGACGGAGTCTCGCTCTGTCACCAAGCTGGAGTGCAGTGGCGCAATCTCAGCTCACTGCAACCTCCACCTCCCGGGTTCAAGTGATTCTCCTGCCTCAGCCTCCCGAGTAGCTGGGTCTACAGGCATGCGCCACCATGCCTGGCTACTTTTTGTATTTTTAGTAGAGACGGGGTTTCACCATGTTGGCCAGGATGGTCTCAGTCTCTTGACCTCGTGATCTGCCCACCTGGCCCTCCCAAAGTGCTGGGATTACAGGCATGAGCCACTGTGCCTGGCCAACCACAGGCATTGTTACTCCCACTTGACAGATGAGAAAACTGAGGCACAGGGAGGCTGAAGAACTTGCCCAAAATCCACAACTGGGACTACTTGGAGCCAGGTCTTCTTCTGACTTTCGGCAAAGGGAAGCATCTGGGGAACTCTCTGTTCTCAGAGGTGGAAGGAGGAGCAGTGAGCAGAGGTTATGAGGAGTTGATTTCTGCTCCATTTCAGGGAGAAATTCTTAGCTGGCAGAGCTATCCTTCTGGGGCAGTGGTGAGCTTCCAGTCACCAAAGGGATGTAAGTAGAGGCAACAGCCATCAATCAGGGAAGCTTCTGAACAATTCCTGCCCCAGAAGGATGTGTGTACAGGACGTAAGTTTCCTCCTCACCCATGGAGACCAGGGGAGATCATGATCCCTCTGAGCATGGTCCCAGAGCTTTTGCCCTCAAGGCAGCAGGCCACTGAGGGGCGACAGACCTGGACTCAAATCCAGCTTGATCATTTCCAAGCCATGAGAGGTTACTTCACCTCCGTGGCCTCAGTTTCCTCATCTGCACAACGGCGTTGTGAGGATCAGAGTAAATATAGGTGGAACTTCAAGTTCTGAGCTGTGTCTGGCAATCAGGAGATGCTCAGTTAATGCTCCTCCTGCTTCTGCTGTTATTCTTATCATCAGTCCAGGAAAGAGAGGAGGAAACCAGGAGCTAGGAAGCAGGTTTGGGGCGTAGGAGGTTGCTGGATGAACCCAGGACCTAGAGCCAGGAGCGCCAGGTCTGACTCCCAGTCTTTGATGAACAGGCAGGTGCCGTGAGCAAAAGGGGTGTTTGCTTGTCCATTTCTGTCCATTTCTGTCTCTACCACACAAAGGAGATCATGAACATGGAAGTGCTTCATTAACCAAAGTGGACGGGCTTTTGTTAGAAGAAAACAGAGAGATCCATGTGTCCAGGAATGAGCACATGGCCATGGGGGTGAGGAAGGTGCCCCCACGGCCCACCCAGGCAAGGCCACGTGAAGCCCCCAGGGCTGGGCCAGGCTGGAGGAGGCCATGCAGGAGATGGTCAGGGCAAAGCAGGACTGGCCTGCAGCCCACGGGCCTATCTCTTAGGCCAGGCTGGGCCACAGAGAATAGGCCATTGTTTCTGCTCCTCAAATGCTTTTCCTGTCCCCCCTGCATGCCCCTCCTCTCTCCACCCCACCCACCTCAGAGTGAGAACAAAGGTCTCCTGGAGGACCCCTCCCCACCACCCTTCCATCCAGGCCCCAACCACCCGGTCCAGGTCTGGAGAGCACACTCTCATCACCCAGAGACAACAGGGTCACCTGGCCCTGACCCCTTCTGCTGCCCCTCCCACCCCCTCAAACTACAGCTGCAGACCCCCACTCCGCCCTCAGTCCATCCGTCTGTCTGTCCTCCTCAGGCGTGGGGCTGGAGGAACTGACCCCACATCCTTCCTCAACCCCCCTCCAACTTCTTGCTCTCCAGGAGAAAGGGAGCCAGAGGGGCTGTGGGGGCCTCCCCACCCCCATTTCCCTGCGGACCAGTGAACAAGAAACCAGAGCTGGGTCTGCCTGGAAGGCTCCGCCTGAGAAAGCTCTTCCACAGGCCAGCCCTTTTCCCAGAGCCTGGAATTCCAGAGGCGTTTCCGGCTCTGACAGCTGTCTCCTGGAGACGTGCCCTCCCCGTGGGCCTCACAGCCACGCCCTCCAAAATGCCCCTGGGATTAACTCCCATCCTGACCCTACTGCTCCCAAGAATCCTTTCGCACCCAGACACCACCTCGAGGAGCAGCTGGGTGACACAGATAGGGACGAGGAGCAGCTGGGTGACACAGATAGGGACGCATCTGCCATCACTCAGGCCCCCAGGCTACTCCCTAGCCTCAGGCCAGGCCCCGACTCCCGCATGCCTCAGTCATCACTGCGGCTGACACACCTTGGCCGCGTATACCCATGTCAGACACACACAGTGTTCCCAGCCTGGCTTTCACTGTTTGCACACAGCCTCATACATCTATAGAGCCTCGCTCATCCTACCTCCTCCAGGCAGTCTTCCTGGAAGCCCTGCCAAGTCGGTGCTGAGCCTTACCTGTCCGTGAGCCTGTTTCACCCTGTTAGGCTGAGAGATGGCACACACTCAACAGATGCTCACCCACACTGAAGCCAGCCATGGAGTGTGTGGCAGCCCAGGACTCCACTGCACACTCGCATGCAACCCCGACAAGTCAGTTGTCTCCGGGCCTCAGTGGCCTCAGAAGCCTTATTATTATTATTATTATTATTATTATTATTATTATTATTATTATTATTATTTCAGTTGCCCAGGCTGGAGTGCAGTGGCACATCTCAGCTCACTGCAACCTCCACCTGCCAGGTTCAAGCGATTCCTATGCCTCAGCCTCCCTAGTAGCTGGGATTACTGGCGTGCACCACCACACCCGGCTAATTTTTGTATTTTTAGTAGAGATGGGGTTTTGCCACATTGGCTAGGCTGGTCTTGAACTCCTGACCTCAAGTGATCTGCTGGCCTCAGTCTCCCAAAATGCTGGGACTACAGGTGTGAGCCACTGTGCCTAGCCCCCAGGAGCCTTCTGAGAACCCTGAAACCGCCCCCACCCCCGATCAAGTGTTGACTTGTGGGGATCTGGAGTCAGAGGAAGGAACCAGAGAGCCAAAGGGTCCTTCCAGGAGGGTCTCCATCTCCTGGCTCTTTCGGAACACATTCCTGTCATCAAGGGCCACAAGGGAAAAAAAAAAAAACAGCATTAGAAAGGGTTGCCCCCAGCCTCTGCTAATGAGGAAGCCCCATCAGGGATCCTGAGTCACCCCCGGGGTCTGTGATCCCTGAGGACCACCATCACTGGGTGGGGCAGTGGCCCAGCCAGCACCCAACACTACCCTCCCTGTGTGTGGCATTCAATGCCTCTCCTGTGTCCTCCACAATAGACCCAGCTCAACTTCTAGCCTTCCAGAACCAGATCATGAACCGCCCTCAGGTGTACCCATTCCCACTTCCACCTCTCTACTGAGGGCGGTTCTCCCCCCAACTTCACCTACAGACAATCTTACCCCAAGACAGAATGCCCAACTCAAATGCCACCTTCTCCAGGAAGCCTCCCTGGCCCTCCTCAGTCAGTCTTCTGCCTCCCTGGCCCCTTCAACGGCTGCTTCGGCCTTTCATCACCACCAGTCTCCTGGGCTCTGTCTTCCCCAGCAGACTCTAAGTGTCTTGAAATTAGGGCCTATGTTCCTTACCGCTGCCCCCTCAGAAGGCACCTAGCCCAGGGCCTGCTGCAGCTGCTACCCATTTACCAGGTGTTCAGTGAACCTGCCCACCGGTAAAGAAAAAATGATAAAGTCATAACAGGCTGGGCACAGTGGCTCACGCCTGTAATCCCAGCACTTTGGGAGCTTGAGGTGGGTGGATCGCTTGAACCCAGGAGTTTGAGATCAGCCTGGCCAACACGGTGAAACCCCGTCTCTACTAAAAATACAAAAATTAGCCGGGTGTGGTGGTGGGCACCTGTAATCCCAGCTACTTGGGAGACTGAGGCACGAGAATCACTTGAACCTGGAGGCAGAGGTTGCAGTGAGCCAAGATCACCACTACTGCATTCCAGCCTGGGTGACAGAGCGAGACTCCATCTCAAAAAAAAAAAAAAAAAAAAAAATGGTCGGGTGCAGAGGCTCACGCCTGTAATCCCAACACTTTGGGAGCTAAGGCGGGTGGATCACCTGAGGTCAGGAATTCAAGACTAGCCTGGCCAACATGGGGAAACTTCGTCTCTATTAAAAACACAAAAATTAGCTGGGCGTGGTTGCGGATGCCTATAATCCCAGCTACTTAGGAGGCTGAGGCAGGAGAATCGCTTGAACCCAGGAGGCACAGTTTGCAGTGAGCCAAGATGGTGCCATTTCACTCCAGCCTGGGCCACAGAGCAAGACTTGATCTAAAAAAAAAAAAAAGAAAGAAAAGAAAAGAAAGAAGAAAAAGTCATTATAACAGCTACCCTTCCTTGACCATAACTACAGGTCAGGCAATGAACTTTATGGCTTATTACAGATAATGGAGCTGAGACCAATGCTGGGAACTGACTTATCCAAGGTCACTCTGCTAGTGAGAGACAAAGTCCTGATTTGCACTCAGGTTTTTCTGACTTGGCAATGCACACTGGATCGCAGAGGGGAGAGCATGGGGTCAGCCTCCTTGGCCCATTGCCAGTCTTCCCTAGGTGTGAGGTCACCTCTGGAGAACTAGGTCACAGCACAAACCTCTTGAAGAGTCCAAAGACCCCCTGCAGGGGTCTAGCCAATGATTATCCCTGAATTGGTCCCAGGAGGAGGGCACCTGCTCTCGGTTGGCTCAGTCAAGGAGAGGGACAAGGATTCCTATGTTGGTCCTAATCATCCATTTCCCAGTGTGCCAGGAGCACACAGCATGCGCAGACATCACTGTCTCATCAGCGATCTCACCTGGAAATAGACACCAACATGGAGGATGGACCAGATGCAGTGGGGAGGCTCATTTTGAAGGAGTTCTTCCAGGAGAAGGTGACATTTCAAAGCAGTCTTTGACCGGGCACGGTGGCTCATGCCTGTAATCCCAGCATTTTTGGGAGGCCAAGGCGGATGGATCACCTGAGATCAGGAGTTAGAGACCAGCCTGGCCAACGTGGCAAAACCCCATCTCTACTAAAAATACACACAAAAAAAAAATTAGCTGGGCTTGATGGCGGACGCCTGTAATCCCAGCTACTCAGGAGGCTGAAGCAAGAGAATTGCCTGAACCCTGGAGGCAGAGGTTGCAGTGAGCTGAGATCATGTCATTGCACTCCAACCTGGGTGACAGAGCAAGACTCTGTCTCACAAAAAAAAAAAAAGAAAAGAAAGCAGTCTTCAAGGGTATTTTGCCTCCAGGTAACCCATTGATGAGGTGACTGAAGTGCATGTATGTGAGAAAGATGGAGACGTGCTCAGACACCCATATTGGTCAGCAGGGACCAGGTGTGAGTCAGTGTGAGGGCATTACAGGATGGAAGTGGAAGGAGTAGATGGACAGGTGGGTGAGTAGATGGCCACGGGTGTGGGCAGTGGATCAAGCGATGCTGGATAAAGTGGGTGGGTGAGTGTACAGGTGGGTAAATGGATGATGGAGTGGAAGGATGCATGAGTGTGTAGGCGGCTGGATGGGTGGATGAGTGGATGGATGGATGAATGGGGGATAGGCAGTGTGTCAATGGAGGGGTGGGTAAGTAAGTGGTTCCGTGACTGGATGTGTGTGAGTGGCAGATCAAGACATGGACAGGAAGTAGGTGGGTAAATGGGTGCATGGAGGGGAGGGCAAATGGATGGACAGGAGAGTGGGCAGTGGTAGATGGATGAATTAGCAATCGCGTCGGTGGATGGATGGACCAGTGGATACTCAAGAGCTGGAGAACAGGAAAGACCAATCAGCAGGTCAATGAGCAGATGCATTAACTGACCAAAAGCCCAGCCAGACTTTGGGGTACAAAGGGGACATGCACCCTAGGGAGGGGCTAATAGTTGTGGCCTCAGTTCAAGGCTCCCATCCCAAACCTCCCTGGAACCTGGAAGCAGCCACTAGCATCCCTGGGTCCCCAAGGAGGAAATACTTCTCCCTACCTGTGCCCTGCCCCCTCCTCCCTGGCTCTATAGACTGCTCCCTGCCCAGGACCTGCCTCCTTCCCTTAGACCCCTTGCCTTGGCCAACCCAATCTGCTGGGCTGAGTGGAGGGGGCAGCTGAGCTCTGGGACTATAGCCTGAGGAGCCTGGTTCCTTCAAGACAGGGAGGTAGGGGATCCTGAGCTCCGGGCAGTTGGTTCACCCAGCAGCTCCCAGTCCCCAGCTGGGAGGCATTTGTTCTGCATTCTGCATGGTGATTACAGTCCTGCCAAGGTTAACCCCTGCACTCCTGGGCACAGCCTCTCAAAGGGAAGTAAGGGGACTGCAGGAAATTGGGGGAGGAGAAAAGCATGAGAAAGGGAGACTACCCAACCCTGGATCCTTCCTGGGGATATTGAAACTTCTCCCTTTCTCCCATTTTCCAGAGGGAAAACCTGAGTCAGATCCTTAAATCAGGAGTGGAGCCAGGAACGAGGGCACAGCCTACGTGGAGACAGATTTCTATCTGGAGACAGGTTGCAAAGGAGGGAGAGGGCTCCTCTCTGCCTTAGCTTACCCAGATGTAAAAGGGGGCTAGAATTCCTGATTCACAGGTTTCCTGTCAATGAGCTGGAGAAGACAAAGCATGTGGCATATAGTAGGGAGGTTCTCAACCACTTTTTCTTTCCTGCCTGCCCTCCCTGCCCATGGGTGAAGAAGATGGAGCAAGCATGGGGCAGGTTGTAGCCACTTCCATCAGGACTGCTTGCTCGGTCACCTGCCTGGGGCTCACAACACCCCAACTAGTAAATACCCACACTGCTATTATACCCATTTCAGAGATGAGAAACTCGAGGTTCAGATGGGCCAAGTGCTTTGCCCACGGTCAGCCACTAGGCTGGGATTTGAGCTCAGGGCCTTTGACATTGCACCAAACTGCCTCCTTTACCACTGCTCTAGGGATCCTCTGACTAGAGTGACGTGTAATTGATTGTCTAAACAGGTCACCTTTGAGAATGAAAGGAAGTGCTATTAATAATTACACTGGAATAGTATGTGTAATCTGGGCTGTCCTAGGCAAACTGGAAAGTGTGGCCATCCTGTCAAAGTAGGGGGTTTTACGCAAATCACTTCACTTATCTGCAAACGGGACACCATGGCAGGACTTTCCCCATGGGGGTCTCACAAGAATTAAATGTCATAATGCTTGTTAAGGAGCTACAGGACCTGGTATGCATCAGGTGCTCATTAAGTGCTAGTTACTACTGATGCAATTAATAGTAACAACCACAGCATCACTAGTTATTTCCTTCCATCACTGTCCTTCCAGTCCATTCTTCACTCACAGTCAGACTTCTGTTTTGTTTTTTTGTTTTTTTTCAGACAGAGTCTCGCTCTGTTGCCCAGGCTGGAGTGCATTAGCACGATCTCAGCTTACTGCAACCTCCATCTCCCAGGTTCAAGCAACTCTCCTGCCTCAGCCTCCCGCCACTATGCCCGGCTAATATTTGGTATTTTTAGTAGAGACAGGGTTTCACCATGTTGGCCAGGCTGGTCACAAACTCCTGACCTCAAGTAATCCTCCTGCCTCGGCCTCCCAAAGTGCTGGGATTACAGGCGTGAGCCACCAGAACCGGCACTTTTTTATTTTTATTTTTTGAGATGGAATCTCGCTCTGTTGACCAGGCTGCAGTGCCGTGGTGCGATCTAGGTTCATTGCAACCTCTGCCTCCCGGGTTCAAGCAATTCTCCCTGCCTCAGCCTCCCGAGTAGCTGGGATTACAGGCACCTGCCACCACGCCTGGCTAATGTTTGTATTTTCAGTCAAGACGGAGTTTTAGCGTATTGGTCAGGCTGGTCTCAAACTCCCAGCCTCAAGTAATCTGCCCACCTTGGCCTCCCAAAGTGCTGGGATAACCGGCATGAGCAACCACGCCTGCCAACAGTCAGTCTTCTAAATCTACAGCTGCCAGTGCTGCCTGCTGGCTCACTGTCCTGATGCTGTTCCAATTCTCCATGGGACAAAACGCTCCTGGGCCGGCCCCCAGGGAAAGAGTTCCTACTGCTGTGCCACTTGAGCAAATGCTAGAATGCTTTGTGCCTCCGTTTCCTCATTTGTCCAGCTGCAGAAATAGCTCCTTCCCTTGGCGGCCAGCATGGGGATTCAGGGAGCCAGTGGAAGAGGCCTAGCCCCTGGGTGAACAGTGAAGACCTTGTCTCCTCCACCTGCGGGTAAATACGGCTCCTCGTCCCCTGACACAACAGCACTCAGCCAGTCTCCTCCAGCCAGGTTTGCCTCCGCTGCGGGGTCCTCCGCTCCCAGCTTTTGCTGTGCTGTCCCCCTGCCTGCTGTGCACTGTGCCTTTCCATTGCCCTTCCCTCTGCCTACGCGTCCTTTAAGACTTAACTCACAACCGCGCAGTGGCTCACACCTATAATCCCAGCACTTGGGGAGCCCAAGGCAGGCGGATCACCTGAGGTAAGGAATTCAAGACCAGCCTGGCCAACATGGCGAAACCTCCTCTCTACTAAAAAATACAAAAATTAGCCTGACGTGGGCGGGTGCCTGTAATCCCAGCTAGTCCGGAGGCTGAGGGAGAATCGCTTGAACCAGGGAGGTGGAAGCTGCAGTGAGCCGAGATCGTGCCAAGGCACTCCGGCCTGAGCAACAGAGCGAGACTCCGTCAAAAAAAAAAAAAAAAAAGACAACTCCAGTATCATCTCCTCTAGGAAGCTTTCCTGAGGCCCCAGGACCTCAGGCAGTGTTAGGGACCTCCCCGTGCCCTGGCCCCAGGACCTCAGGCAGTGTTAGGGACCTCCCCGTGCCCTGACAGCCCGAGGACTCTATAGTCAGAGGGGCGTAGTCAGAGGAGGGCACAACAACGGGAGGCAGGGGCCAGAATCTATCTCCCCTCCTTGATGATGGCACAGGGTCCCGGGTATGGCTGATTCCCTGCCCCCCATGGAGGTGGGGGGCGGGATCTGTAAAGTCTCTGAGATGCGACCTCATTTACCTGCCAAGCAAGCCTCCTAGGTGCTCTTGGAGCAGGGGACATTTCACACAACATCTGATGCTGCTATTATCTATCCCACTTTCAGATCAGGAAACTGAGGCAGAGAAAGGTGAAGTAGTTACTGAGGCAGGACAGGAGCCCTGGCTGTCCGGCTCCAGGGTCCCGGCCTTGACAGCCACTCTACCCGACTCTACCAGTCGCCCCAGTGTGGCTGTCTTCCTCCTGGGCACCGCGGGGCCTGTACCGGGTGGAAGGGAATGAGAATCCGGAGGAAAGGAGTGGGCATGTCATGCTTGTAAACATCAAGGTTTAAAGGCCCAGGCATTCAGGGCCTCAGATCGAGCTTCCCGATTCCCCAAACTCCCGCAGGGCGCGGCTGGAGGGCCCAGGAGGGAGGAGAGTTCACCAGGCCTGGACGCCCCCAGGCCACGCGGGGAACCGGGTGGAGGAGGGGTTGGCGGCCGGGGACCGGAGTCGCCTCCCCGGG
>NW_012120154.1:4048154-4056249 GCF_000951035.1 Colobus angolensis palliatus | reverse complement strand
GGGTGCCCACGGGAAGGCCGGGCGCGGCCGCGGAGCCGCGCGGGGAAACTCCGAACATTCGGGCTTCGTGTCCCGTTCCGGGCGGGCGGAGAGGGCAGAGGATCGGACAACACTCAGCGGCCAAACTGCGTGAGGAGGGGGCGAGCCGAGGTTCAGAGCGGGGGCTGTCTCCGCGCCTTCCTGCGCGGGGGAAGGAAGGGCAGGGGCGGGGAGCGGGCGACGCGGCGGAATGTCTCCCCTCCGCCGAGGCCCACGCGGAGAGCGGGAAGTGGGGGGTGGGGGGCCCGGGGAGAGGGACAGGCACCCTGCCCCCTCCCCGACCGCCGCATTCCAGGCTGGAGCCGCGGATGAGGTCATCCCATCCGGTTCCCCTCCGGCCAAGACAGCCGGCCGTCCCCTTCCCCCGCGGAGCGACCCTCCGCGTCCTGAGCCCCAGGCTCCCGCGTCCCCCCAGGGAACGTTGGGTGGTCGAAGTCTTTCCCGGACTTCCAATCCCGGTCGCCCTCCAGATTGTTCTACCTTTGCCCCAGCCGTGCCAGACCCGCAACATTCGAAGCCCCTTTCCTAAACCGGGAAACTGAGGCTTAGAGAGGAGAGAGGACTGGCCGGGAGGCCGCAGCGACACGAAACGTGGCGCGGGAACCCGAGACGCAGCCCGCAGCCGCTCCTCCTCGCCTGGTCCAGGGCTGGTTTGGCTCTAACTCGGGGCAGTGGGCACGAAGTGCGTCTCCTTTCCACTTTTCCCGTCGCTCCCCAATGGCCCACTGTGCCCCCCTTGGAATACGGAGGATCGGGTCCCCTAGCGCGACTGAGAACAACTGGCTACCCCGTTCTGGCCTGTTTCCACGTCTCTCCACCTTGAAGCGTCTGGACTTTGAGGGGAAGGAGAAGCCAGCTGCCCGGGTTAACCCCTTAACCCAGGGACCAAAGCAAGTTTGGGGGAGCTGCCGTAACCAAGACAGGGACCCGCTGTCCAGCGGTAGGGGGCGGGGGCATCACCCAGCTGGATGCCCGCAGGAAGGGGGCTGTGTGCACCCGAGCAGTGACCTCCAGGATGAGATGTGGGCCCCTGGTCAGCACTGCGGCCTGCGGGTGACCCCCAGGTGAATGCCAGGCTGCAGCCGCCCCCGCTCTCCTTCAGAGCGGCCCTTGGTCTCCCCGCGACCACATGTGCCTCCACAGCGGCCCCTGTTGGCCGGATCCTGGCTCCAAAACTTGTTCTTGCGTCATTCCCACCACTGAGTGAGCTCAGGCCACGCGCCCGGGCCCTGACTATCCTCTATAGGGTAAATATAAGGACTCCAGGGACACTGAAGCTATGTGATGACCTCCTTGCCCAGGTCACAGGCGCTGAATCTGCAGAGCTGGGTCTGCTGTCTTCCCAGGCCTGCACCTGCACCCCACACCGTGCTCAGCACTGGGCATCCAAGCCCTCCAAATCCTCTTCCCCATTCCCCATCGTCTTCACCCCCACCCTGGGGCATTTATCAGCGATGTTGGTCTGTGACTGAGGGTAAATGTCTCCTTTCTGAGTTTTGTTTTTTCCATCTGTAAAAGGGGTATTCTGAATACTAACGGGTGGTATTCCTGGGCAGGTGAGGGGAGGTAAGCCTGGCACCAGGACACTTGGAGCCGTGCTTACTCCTAGTGCCAGGTGAGGCACACCTGATGGCCAGCTAGCCTGTGGTTGGCAGCAAGTGTCACGTGGCTGCCGCCAGAGGTCCCTGGAATGAGAGATGTTAGTGTAAAGGTGTCAGATTTGAACCCATGGCTGCCCTGCTCCATCCAGCATCTGAGGGTTTGATTACATTTTCTACCCTTGCAACTCCCCTGGGAGGGGAACTGCCTGGTGTGCTGTTCCCGTTTTCCACATGGGAAGGCGGGTCCCAGTACCCTGCCCTCAGCTCCACAGCGCTGCGCAGTCTCTATACGGTAGTAGACAGGGTGGTGTGGGGGATGGGTACTATTGGGGGATACCCAGAAACATTTGAAAGATGGGCTCATCACAAGATTGGGGAGGAAGCTGGTCCCCCAAGTCAAAAGTGGCCATGGGGGTTCAGGGGGGAGGAGCCCCTTTTGCTGGGAGAAGAGGTGCTGCCTCAAGAAGTCAGGGAGGCCAGGTGTGGTGGTTCACACCTGTAATCCCAGCACTTTGGGAGGCTGAGGCAGCAGAATGGCTTGAGTTCAGGAATTTGAAACCAACCTGGACAATGGAGTGAGACCCTGTCCTTACAAAAAGTGGAAAAACTTAGCTGAGCATGGTGGTATGTGCCTGTAGTCCCAGCTACTCAGGAGGCTGAGGTGGGAGGATCGCTTGAGCCTGGGAGTTCGAGGCTGCAGTTAGCTGTGATGGAGCCACTGCACTCAGCCTGGGTGACAGAGTGAAACCCTGCATCAAAAAAAAAAAAAAAAAAAGTCAGGGAGCTGGGGTGGGAGCAAGTGGGTGAGGCCACATGGCAGACCCTTCTACAGGACTTTTTACAGAGGAACACCCTCCCCACTCCCATTCCTTCCCCCAGAGATGTATCCTTAATCCCTGCTGAGCAGGGAAACTTGGCCCTGCCATGAACCTGTCATGGAACCTTGGACAGGTCTCCCTTCCCTCCGAACCTCAGCGCTGCCTGTCAGATGGGCCAAGCTGTGGCTTTGCAGGGTTGTTGGAGAATCAGATGACATCATGTAATGGTTGGCCAACTGTGGAGCGCTTCAGAACTTCAGCAAACATTCCACGAGGACTTCTCGGTGCCGGGGGTGCCAGGGAGGGAAAAAGATGATTCAGAAGTTCCTCCCCTCCAAGGGGGAGGAGTTAGGGTTGGGGGAGGAGCAGATGGTGGGAAGGGAAGAGAATGTAGTCAGAAAACAAAGCAAGCTTTGTCCTATTGGCTTCTTTGTTCTTATCTTGTTATTTAACCTATTTTGAATTTCAAATAACATTAGAAGGGCAGTATTGAGATTTTTATGCTTGGAGGTGGCAGCAATGGTTTTAAAAAAGGAAGAAGGCTGAGCCGCAGATGTAAGTCTTCTTGTTAAGGATTACTATTGACTTTCATCAGCTGAGGTCCCAGGTCTGTGTAGGTAGGTGACTTGCCCAAGGTCACACTGTGAGGACACTGAGCCCAGCCTGCCCTCCCACTCTCAGAAGGGGCCAGGGTGATGTTTTGGCATGCAGGTTATCATGGAGATCTGTGATTCAGCTGGCATTGATTTGGCACTTGCTAAGTGCAGAGCCTAAGCTGGATGCCCCAGGGAGAAAGGCAGGAAAATCCAGGCCACTGCCCCACCCTCCAAGTGCATTGCCGATCTCAGGAGGTGAGACAGGGCTCCACAAGCCAGTCAAGGACTTATGTGAGTCAGAGGCTCTGAGTTCAAGTCTCGACTAGCTCTGTGGATCTGGCCTTGAGCCAGCTTTGCCCTCACTGGGCCACAGGAAAAGCATAGGATCACAGGTGTGCTCTAGCCTGGACTTTGTATGATACTAGAAGAAAAGGGGTCGGAAGGAAAGGGGTCAGAACAAGAAATGCTTAGAGAGGCTGGAGCTGGGGAGGATATGTGTGTGTATGGTGGGGATGGGGAATCAGGAAGGGAGAGGTGGGCAAGAAATAGCTTTTGGCACCGGCTGAGCTTTTTCCAAAGCTTGCTGCCTGACAACAAGGCTCCTACATCAATTTGACAAACTGTGATAGTCTTTTCCTGCGGGCCTTCTCAGAGCCTTGAATATGCTCACGCGTGGAGGAGGCAGCTGGAAAAAGCCACTTTTGACCACAGGATCCTTATTCTAGGAAGCTCCTTGAAGGTGGATGGTTTGGAGGAACCTCTGCTCTGGCTGTTTACCCAGCTTCACAAAGCCTTGGTGAGGCATCTGCTCCCTCCTGGCTTCACTGGGTGGCGGAGATTTTAATGCACAGAGAGGGGAGGTGACTTACTCAGTTACTCAGCAGAAGGCAGAGTAGCCTGGGGCTCCAGGGCTCTGGGATGTGGGGCCTGTTTCACCATTTGTTGCTATGTAGCCTCAGGCAAGTTACTTCACTTCGTGCCTCAGTTTCCCCTCTCTAACTGATACCGTGCTGCCCTCAGGAGTAATGTTTTTGTTGTTGTTGTTGTTGTTTGTGAGACAGAGTCTCTCTCTGTCGCACAGGCTGGAGTGCAGTGGCGCAATCTCGGCTCACTGCAACCTCCGCCTCCTGGGTTCAAGCAATTCTCCTGCCTCAGCCTCCTGAGTAGCTCGGATTACAGGTGCCCACCACTATGCCCAGCTAATTTTTTATATTTCTAGTAGAGACGGGGTTTCACCATGGTGGAGACCAGCACCACCAGGCTGGTCTCTAACTCCTGACCTCGTGATTCCCCCACCTCGGCCTCCCAAAGTGCTAGGAGTACAGGCATGAGCCACCACGCCCAGCCCCTCAGGAGTATTATATGGGTTTAAACGATGAGGCAGGTGAGGTCTTGGCACTTAGTAAGGGCTTCATAAGTGGGCCCTGCAGAATAAGCGCTTTTTTCTTTTTTTTTCTTTTGAGACAGAGTCTCGCTCTGTCGCCCAGGCTGGAGTGCAGTGACACAATCATGGCTCATTGCAGCCTTGACCTCCTGGGCTCAAGGGATCTTCCCTTCCTAGCCTCCTGAGTAGCTAGGACCACAGGCACACACCACCACACCCAACTAATTTTTTAAAAATGTTTTGTGAAAACCAGGTCTCATGACGTTGCTCAGACTTGGAATGAGCGCTTCTATTTTTCCCTCATACATGGTTTAAGTGTATAGCTCGATGAATTCTTCATCCCCTGTTGAGTCAGTACCTGCTCAGAGGCTGCTATCATTCTGATTGCTAATGGAATCAATTGGTTTTGCCTGTTACTGAACTTTCTTTTTTTTCTTTTCTTTTCTTTTTTTTTTGAGACGTAATTTTGGTCTTGTTGCCCAGGCTGGAGCGTGATAGTGTGATCTCAGCTCACTGCAACCTCTGCCTCCCTAGTTCAAGTGATTCTCCTGCTGGAGGTTCCCGGGTAGCTGGGATTACAGGCGCGCACCACCACATCCGGCTAAGTTTTGTATTTTTTTTTTTTTTTTTCGAGACGGACTCTCGCTTTGTCGCCCAGGCTGGAGTACAGTGGCCGGATCTCCGCTCACTGCAAGCTCTGCCTCCCGGGTTCACACCATTCTCCTGCCTCAGCCTCCCGAGTAGCTGGGACTACAGGCGCCCGCCACCTCGCCCGGCTAGTTTTTTGTATTTTTAGTAGAGACGGGGTTTCACCGAGTTAGCCAGGATGGTCTCGATCCCCTGACCTCGTGATCCACCCGTCTCAGCCTCCCAAAGTGCTGGGATTACAGGCTTGAGCCACCGCGCCCGGCCAGTTTTGTATTTTTAGTAGAGATGGGGTTTCCCCATGTTGGCCAGGCTGGTCTCGAACTCCTGATCTCAGTTGAGCCACCCACCTCAACCTCCCGAAGTGCTGGGATTACCGGCGTGAGCCACCGTGCCTGGCTGTGTTCTTGAACTTTCTATACACAGACTCACTCGGGTCCCCTTGTGCCTAGCTTCTGCCCCACATCAGTTGGGGGCCTCTATCCATGGGGTTGTGATGATCTATCCTCTTCAGCTACTAATGTTTGGACCCCAGATTTCCTCCTCTGTCCTGGGCTTGCCATCACCGCCCTTTCTGTCTTCCTTCCAGGTCTCCACCCCTGGGCAGGAGAGAAGCCGACCACCGCGGGGGTGCTTTCTCTACGCTTGAACATCTACAGCTGCTTCCGGGGCGCTGGCAGCTGACCCTGGGGAGAGACGAGCCATGGACCCCCCACAGCCTCAGCATTCGGTGACCTCACTTTAGGACAGCGTCATTTACAGCTTCCGCCAGGGCAAAGGAGCTGAGCAGCCATCCCGAGCCTGGCCCACCTCCCTCCCCCGGCCCCTGGTGGACATGGACTAGTAGCTGTGAGTGGCCAGAGCTGATGCCCGGCCCCCAGGGGGGCGGAGGCGCCCCCACCATGAGCCTGGGCAAGCTCTCGCCTGTGGTCTGGGGGTCCAGTTCACAGGGAAAGAGGCGGCTGACTGCAGACATGATCAGCCCCCCGCTCGGGGACTTCCGCCACACCATGCATGTGGGCCGTGGTGGGGACGTCTTCGGGGACACCTCCTTCCTCAGCAACCACGGTGGCAGCTCCAGGGGCACCCATCGCTCACCCCGCAACTTCCTGGCCAAGAAGCTGCAGCTGGTGCGGAGGGTGGGGGCGCCTCCCCGGAGGATGGCGTCTCCCCCTGCACCCTCCCCGGCTCCACCAGCCATCTCCCCCATCATCAAGAATGCCATCTCCCTGCCCCAGCTCAACCAGGCCGCCTACGATAGCCTCGTGGTTGGCAAGCTCAGTTTCGACAGCAGCCCCAGCAGCTCCACGGACGGCCACTCCAGCTACGGTGAGGGCCTGGGTTATCTTGGCCCACTTTTCAGAGGCTGAGACTGAGGCCCAGAGGGGTTCAGTGGTTCCTCCAAACTCCAAGCGAGCTCTGTTGCCGGGGCCCCTTGGTCTCACCACAGAGGGCAGGCCCAAACCCCACATCAAGAATGGGGAGGGGGTGCAGTGGTGGGAACAAGCTGACTTCCCAAAACACCTGAGGTTGAGAGTGAGGAGGTGGAGTTTGAGTTCTAGCTGCCCCTTACTTGCTGTGTGACCTGGGCAAGCATGTCCCCCTCTCTGGGCCTCGACTGAACCAGTCATCCACCCATTCTTGCCCCCTTCAACCAAAGCCTTCCTCTCATGTTGGAATGATATCATGGAGAGGTGAAGGGCCTGGGCTCTGGATTCCAATCCGGTTCTGCCTGATTTTCAGGAAGTCAACTGACCTCTGTAAGTTCAAGTCCTCACCTGGATAATGATTCTCTCGGGGTCATTGCTAAGATTCAGTGCCAGGAGAGGCGTAGGGGGGCTGGTACATAGTAGGTGCTCAGGACACTGGAGCTGTTGTTATCTGAACTTGGTTTCCTGTAACTCGACAAATTTGGAAAACCGCTCACAGGGACCACAACTCAGGGGCCTTCTTGCCTAACCAGAAGTGCCACCTTGGCAGTTTGGGCAGAGTTCACCTGAGAACCATGGGCCCCTGCTGCCACCTGGTGGCCACTCCCTGCCTTGCGGCATTTGGGGCAAATGCTCTAACGCCACTGCCCCAGGCAGCTGTTCAGAAACACACTGAGGACTGGTCCACGGAAACTCGATTCTGTCCCAGGTCTGTAGTCCTGGAAGCACGGGCTGGACTAGATGACCTTGGGAAGGCACATATCTGTCCTTCATTTCTATACAGTCAGATCGTGGCTGCTGGTCCCATCCTGTGTCCGCAAACCAGCCCACGTGCTCTGGGTTCACCTGCAGCCATCAACCAGGGTCATAACAGGGAGCCGGTGGCCATGGCTGAGGTCACAGTTGGGACTGAGAGGAGATTTGAGCTCCAGGCTTGATTTCACCTCGTCAGACTTCCATGGCCTTGGGCTAGCCCCTTCGCCCCATCCCAAACTGAGCATCACTTTCCTCATCTGCATAATGGAAATGAGGATAATGATGATTTTCAGCTTTCAGGGTAGACAGGAAGACCACACAGGTGACCGTGGAGCATATTCTATTGGAAAGGTGGGAGAAACTGAGGCCAGAGAGGGGAGGGACTAGCCAGAAGCCACACAGCAAGCCAGGACTTGTCCTGTGTCCCCTCCTGAATTCCTGGTGAGGGACCCCAGCTCTGAGCCCACTGCCCATTTCTCTTCTAGGCCTGGACTCTGGGTTCTGCACCATCTCCCGCCTGCCCCGCTCGGAAAAGCCGCATGACCGAGACCGGGATGGTTCCTTCCCCTCTGAGCCCGGGCTTCGCCGCTCAGACTCTCTCTTGTCCTTCCGCCTGGACCTCGACCTTGGGCCCTCACTCCTCAGCGAGCTGCTAGGGGTCATGAGCCTCCCGGAAGCCCCTGCAGCTGAGACTCCAGCCCCTGCCGCAAACCCCCCAGCCCCTGCCGCAAACCCCCCAGCCCCTGCCGCAAACCCCCCTGGTCCTGCTGCAAACCCTCCAGCCCCTGCCACAAGCTCCACACCCCATGGACACTGTCCCAATGGG
>NW_012120154.1:4039684-4048104 GCF_000951035.1 Colobus angolensis palliatus | reverse complement strand
ACTCCTCAGCGAGCTGCTAGGGGTCATGAGCCTCCCGGAAGCCCCTGCAGCTGAGACTCCAGCCCCTGCCGCAAACCCCCCAGCCCCTGCCGCAATCCCGGAAGCCCCTGCAGCTGAGACTCCAGCCCCTGCCGCAAACCCCCCAGCCCCTGCCGCAAACCCCCCAGCCCCTGCTGCAAACCCCCCTGGTCCTGCTGCAAACCCTCCAGCCCCTGCCACAAGCTCCACACCCCATGGACACTGTCCCAATGGGGTAACAGCTGGGTTGGGCCCAGTGGGAGGGGGTCCACGAGGACCTGCTGGCCCTGCCCTCGGCAGGCACTGGGGAGCAGGCTGGGGTGGCAGCTGCCACTACCCGGAGATGAATGTGCGGCAGGAGCAGGTGGAGGTGCTGCCCCAAGCCCGGGCCTCCTGGGAGAGCCTGGATGAAGAGTGGAGGGCACCCCAGGCACACAGCAGGACCCCGGTGCCCAGCACAGTGCAAGCAAACACCTTTGAATTTGCGGATGCTGAGGAGGATGATGAGGTCAAGGTGTGAGGGGCTGGGACATGGTCCCAGGGCCCCACCTAGGTGCAGAGCCGGCCCCTCACCTAACAGCTGGTTCCTACCAGACCAGAGAGGGGAGAAGCCAAGTTGCCCCTAAACCCCTCTCCACCTCTGCAGGACAGACATGGGAGGGAAGACAGGGAAGGCCAGGATTGCTCCAGCACTTGGATGCTCCCAGAGGCCCTGCCAAGCTGACCACCTCCTCCCACCGCCACTCTGGACCTAATAGCTCTTCCTTAGGCCCCACTCCATGCCACCCCCACCAGCTGGAGGGCCCAGCCTCACAGTGTGGCCTTTGTGCCAGACCAAGCTGCCCGTGGGGGGTGGGGGGCAGGGAGTGTACCACACAGGGCCATTGTCTCACCTCCCAAAGGAACCGCCTGCCCCCAGCTCATCCCAGAACGTCCCCGCTGTAACCCTGACAGCCCTCTCCCAGGCCGCTTCCCCAACATCCCCACCCCAGCCTCCCTCCTACCCCAGAAAAGTCAGGTATGACCTGCCGGGGAGGAATCCCACCTGCCTGTATACCCCAGACTTGCCTCTGGGGCCTGATTAAATAAGGCTGTTTTGATAAAAGGTGTCCTGCAAGATGCTTGGGGATGTGGGAGAACAGCATCAGCTCTACCTGCTTCAGTCCCCTCCCCTCCAGGGAGTTTAGAAAGCCAAGGACCACCCCCCCAAGTCAAGGCCCCCAGCAGGGGAGGGAAGTGTACGCACCAAGGGGAGGGTAATGAGTAACCCGGCTGGAATGCCCCTGAGATAAGAGACCCAGGTGGGAGCCTTATCTGCAGTTCCGGTAACAGCTCCTGGCCCAGGTGCCTGGGACTGGTGTCTGTCCCATAATCCCACAGAGTAGCGTGGCATTTGCTCTGGCGATAGTGGGGGCAAGTAGACAGGAGCAAGTGCGTAGAACTGTTGGGAGCATGTCTCAGCCTCCCAACGTGGCAGCCGGGTGTCCTCATATCTCAGTTTCCTCCTCAGTATCTTGAAAATGCCAGGAACATTAAAATGCATAGAAAGAGAAATGCCCTCCTTAGGTATCAGAAGACCAGTTAAATTTAGCCACAAACAGCCAACGTCAGGTGGTGAGCTCCCTGTCACTAGAGGTATGCAACCAGAGGATGTGTGGCAGGATCACTACGGGACCTCAGGATCCCTGAGAGCGGGACATTCTAGGTCATGGGGTGCCTGCATTCAGAGGTCCTCAGACCAGAGGTATCCCATGTTTTGGTAAACTCAAGGGACCCAGGAGAGAAAGGAATCATGAACCGCAGTTCTTGCCACAGGAAGAATCGATAAAAATGGATTATTTTGTTTGCTTTTAGCCTTGGGGCAGGAACTGCAGGTAGAGATAGGGGGACACACCCGGGACCCAAGGGCTATTGATCCTGTTGTGACTCAGACCTCAGACGGGGAATCTCGGTTGTTAGTCTTTTATTCTTTCAACTTGAAAGAGGTTGTGTTGAACCCGCCCCTCACGCTCAGGTAGCTCAGGTGGCTGTGGCCCAGCCTGTTGGGAAAGGTCAGCTCGTGCCCATCTGGCAGCTTCACCTTGAATTTGTCACTCTCAAAGGTCACCGTGAACTGTGGGGAAGGAGGATGTCAAGGAGGCAGGAGGCCCTGGAAATGGACCAGGGCAGTGCCTGATGGCTCAAACAAGGCCAGCACCTGTGTCCAGGCCAGGCTCCCTTCCATCTGGGCCCTCCCCTTGACATCATCCCCAGTGCCCTTTCCCCTCTTGACCTCACCTTGACCTCTGACCCTGGGCTGAAGCACAGGTGATCTGCCCGTTGTTCTTGCCCCCAGTTGCTGCCATCCAGTGAGTTGCAGGCAATGGTGGATTCGCTGAAGCGAGGGTTGAAATGCAGGTTCAGCTTGTCTGTCCCCTGGCCCAGGTTAATTACAAAGCCATAGGAGAAGGGGTAGCAGGTGAGGTTCAGGGCTCAGGCCTGGATAAAGCAGCTTGGGTTAGAGGATCTTGGTTGGCCACAAGCTGGAAGAAGCAAAGCTTGTGTTAGTTGAGATCTGTGCCTTAAAACAAGGGAGGTGACAACCTGCTCAGACTTAGCACGGTGGTAGCACATTCCATTTGGAGCAGGGATCAAGCTGTTGAGAGAAGGGTAACTTTATTGACAGCTTCAGGAATTGGGGGTGGCTCTCCTGGGAGAGAGAAATGCTATCTATTAGATATCTGAAGACCTATTCAATTTAGCCACAAACAGCCAACCTAAGGTGGTGAGCTCCCCGTCACTACAGGTATGCACCCGGGGTTGTATGACGTCTTGGCAGGATCACCACAGGATCCTGGGCTAGACCTGCAGGGTTCCTGAAAGTGGGGTATTCTGGGTCATGGGGTGCCTTCATTCGGGAGTCTCAGACCAAGGGTACCACACATTTTGGCAAACTTGAGGGGCCCAAGTAGGAGAAAGAAGTCACTTTTCTCTTAGCTCCAGTGATGTGCATCTGCCCGCCCCCTCTCTAATCAAAAGCAGATAAAGCAAAGGGCCGGGCGCGGTGGCTCAAGCCTGTAATCCCAGCACTTTGGGAGGCCGAGACGGGCGGATCACGAGGTCAGGAGATCGAGACCATCCTGGCTAACACGGTGAAACCCCGTCTCTACTAAAAAATACAAAAAAACGAGCCGGACGAGGTGGCGGGTGCCTGTAGTCCCAGCTACTCAGGAGGCTGAGGCAGGAGAATGGCGTGAACCCGGGAGGCGGAGCTTGCAGTGAGCTGAGATCCGGCCACTGCACTCCAGCCTAGGTGACAGAGCGAGACTCCATCTCAAAAAAAAAAAAAAAAAGTAGATAAAGCATAGTTCCAAGATGGCACTGACATGTTCTGCAGGCGAGACAGCCCTTCACTGGACTGTGACTCATGGAGGCGGTGAGGCCTCTGGTTCTAACCAAGAGGATGCCAGCGAGACCACTCAGCCTTCCCCGGTGGCTTGCTCTGTCGCCCAGGCAATGGTGCAATCTCAACTCACTGCAGCCTCCGCCTCTCAGGTTCAAGCGATTCTCCTGCCTCAGCCTCCCGAGTAGCTGGGATTACAGGTATGTACCACCATGCCTAATTTTTGTATTTTTAGTAGAGACGTGGTTTCACCATATTGGCGAGGCTGGTCTCAAACTCCTGGCCTCAACTGATCTGCCCGCCTCAGCTCTCCAAAGTGCTGGGATTACAGGTGTGAGCCAAGCCCAACCTTAATTTTCTTTTTTAAATTTTTTCTTTTTTTCTGGACAGTGGTCTGCCCGAATGACCATCATTTTGATTACTTGTTGTTATGATTCATCTGCTCCTTATTTTCCACAGGAAAGTAGCACCTGAATTTCTGTACAGCAGGAGCCTCCTCTAGCCTCACGGTGGTTACTAAGGAAGATTTCTAAGCTGGGTTTTCAAAGCTCATTACCCAAGGCTGGGCGCGGTGGCTCACGCCTATAATCCCAGCACTTTGGGAGGCTGAGTCAGGTGGATCACCTGTGGTCAGTAGTTTGAGATCAGCCTGGCCAACGTGGCAAAACCCCGTCTCTACCAAAACTAAAAATTAGCCAGGCGTGGTGGCGGTGTCTGTAGTCCTACCTACTTGGGAGGCTGAGGCAGGAGAATCGCTTGAACCTGGGAGGTGGAGGTTACAGTGAGCTGAGATTGTGCCACTGCACTTGGCCTGGGAGACAGAGAAAGACTGTCTAAAAAAAAAACAAAAAACAACTCATTACCGAAGACCAGTTTTCGCATCTATGACCAGAGGGCAAGGGTTGCTCTGACCAGGATGCAACAGGCACCAAAGATTTAGAACAACTTATGAGAGGACACTTTTACATTGTGGGAGTTCTGCTCACTGACTTTTTTCTTTTTTTTTTTTTTTTTTCCAGAAAGAGCATAATCTGAGATGCCCTGAATGAGCTCATTGAACTGTGGCAATCTGCCAGAAGTCAAGGGCAGTGGCCATGGGAAGACCCTTGGTGCCCTCTCACTGGCAGCCGCCTCCTCTCTGCAGAGGAGGAAGTGATACACTGGTTACACGTATGGATAGACTGTAAGGTATTGCCCAACTCTCCCACAGGCAGTTAAGTTCTTTTTTTCTTTCTTTTTTTCTTTTTTTTTTGAGATGCTGAGATGGAGTCTCACTCTGTCGCCCAGGCTGGAGTGCAGTGGTGCGATCTCAGCTCACAGCAACCGCCACCTCCTGGGTGCAAACAATTCTCCTGCCTCAGCCTCCCGAGTCGCTGAGATTACAGGCACCCACACCTAGCTAATGTTGCTTGTAGTTTTAGTAGAGAAGGGGTTTCACCACTTTGGCCTGGTTGGCCTCGAACTCCTGACCTCAAGTGATCCTCCCTGCTGGGCCTCCCAAAGTTCTGGGATTACAGGTGTGAGACACCACACCCGGCTTTTTTTTTCTTTTCTTTCTTGTGTTCTTGTTTTTTTCTTTTTTGAGACAGGGTCTCACTCTGTCACCCAAGCTAGAGTACAGTAGCACAATTATAGCTCACTGCAGCCTCACAGCCTCCTGAGCTCAAACGATTCTCCTGTCTCAGTCTCCTAAGTAGCTAGGACTATCGACGTGTGCCACCATGCCCAGCTAATTTTAAAATTTTTTGTAGAGATAGGGTTTTGCTATGTTGCCCAGGCTGCTCTGGAACTCCTGACTCCCAAGTGATCCTCCCACCTCAGCCAGTAATACATGTTTTTTTTGAAAGGTCTTGCACTGTCACCCAGGCTGGAGTGCAGTGATGTAATCATAGCTCACTACAGCCTTGACCTCTTGGGCTCAAGCAATCCTCCCACCTCAGCCTCCCAAATGGCTAGGACCACAGGCATCCCACCTGGCCCAGCTGATTTTGTGTGTGTGTGTGTGGAGATGGGATCTCACTATGTTGTCCAGGCCAGCCTCGACCTCCTGGGCTCAAAGGATCCTCCTGCCTCAGCCTCCAAAGTGTTGGGATTACAGGTGTGAGCCACTGCGCCCGGCCTGGCAGTACATTTTAGAAGAGAAGCCTGGAGGAGGCAGCAATGCTTAACCCAGAACAGTGGGCCATGACGGCAGCATGTCAGACACGAGGCTGCTCAGACCAGGGCTTCTCAGCCTTGGGCGTCTGGACGTTTGGGGCAGGCATTTCTTTGTTGGGGTCTGTCCCATGTGTTGTAGGATCCCTGGCCTCTAGCCACTGGATGCCAGTGACACCCTCCCCTGAGCTGTGACAACCAAAAATGTCTCCAGACAGGATCCATTGTCCCCTGGGGGCAAAACCTCCCTGCTTTAGAGAAAGTGGGTATTGGAGGCTGGACACCTAACCCCCAACGTCTGTGCTTAATGTAACAGGGGGTGGTCCGGATTTTGGAGCCAGACAGATGGGATTAAAATCAGTCTCTCGCTGACAAAGAGCATTACCTCTGGGAGATGAGGTTACCCAGTGAGGACAGTCCCAAAGGGGCTCAAACAAGAAGCAGAACACAGGTGTGCCTGCCACACAGCAGGCACTCACAGACGTATGCCCTGCGCACACACACATCTAACACCAAGCATCAGGAGATGGCTCCCTGCCTCCTCCCAGCAGCCTGTGCCCACACCCTGAGCCCTGGAACAGTCAGGCTGGGGTAGGGGAGCTGGGACTGGGCTAAAAGAAGCACCCCTACTCCCCTTGCAGCTCCTGGGGGCTGCCTGGCTGAAACAGCAAAGCTCAAACCCCAAGGGTAGAGGTGGGGACTGCTGCAAGGCAGAGGCACTCGGAAGGCCAGGATCGGTGGTGCACTTAGACAAATAGAGATGCTGAGAGCGATGGGAGGATGCAGGCCCGGGGAGCCTTGTCCCCACCCAACAGAGTCAAAGTCGCAGAGAGAGACAGGCAGAACTGGGTGGCGTCATCCCTAGAGCTGGGGGGTGGGGAGTTAGGGACCCAGACTCTAGTGCCGATTCTGCCCCTAATTGGTAGAGGGGCCTGGGACCAGCCTAGCCCCTTTCTGGGCCCTGGTTCCCTTGTCTATCATATAAGCGATTTGGACGATGTGGCTTCTGGAGGCAGAGAGTGAGGAAAGAAAAGGCAGAGGTGGAATGACCAGGAAAGAGGTTGGGAGAGTCCTCCCGGAGAGGCAGAGGGTGATGAGGGCATAGACCCTTCCACGCAGGACCCCTGGCACGTTCACATCCTGCATCCCCCCTGCACTTGAATAGCGCCCCCCCCAAAATTCATGTCCACCTGGAACCTGTCAATGTGACCTTTTTTTTTGAGATGAAGTCTCACTCTGTCACCTAGGCTGGAGTACAGTGGCGCAGTCTCAGCTCACTGCAACCTCTGCCTCCCGGGTTCAACCGATTCTCCTGCCTCAGTCTCCCAAGTAGCTGGGATTATGGGTGCTCGCCACAACATCTGTCTAAATTTTATTTCTTTCTTTTTTTTTTTTTTTTAGTGTTTTTGGTACAGACAGGGTTTCACCATGTTGGCCAGGCTGCTCTTGATCTCCTGACCTCAGGTGATCCACCTGCCTTGGCCTCCCAAAGTGATGGGATTACAGGTATAAGCCACTGCACCCGGCCTCAAGGCGGACTATTTAAAAATAGTTCCTTTGCAGGTGTAATCCATTTAAGAGGTCAAACTGCTTTAGGGTTGGTCCTGAATCCAATACGAGCAGTGTTCTCATAAGAGGAGAGAAATACAGACACAGAGACGGAGACACAGAGGAGGCCATGTGAAGTCGGAGGCAGAGATTAGAGTGATATAAGCCAAGGAATGCCAGGAGCTACCAGAAGCTGGAAGAGGCAAGAAAGAACCCTCCCCTAACACCTTCAACAGGAGCGTAGCACTTTGGTTTTAGGCTTCTAGTCACCAAAACCAAGACAGAACAAACGTCTATTGTGTGAAACCACCCACAATTTGGTGGTAGTTTGTTACTGCAGCCCTAGGCAATGAATACACCATCTCATCCTCAGAAGATCAGCCTGTGATCCCATTCCACAGATGTAAGGAAGACTGGGGCTCAGAGAGGGTCAGGGACTTGGCCAAGGCCACACAGTAAAGCTGTGGCGGAGTCAGGTGTAGAAGCAAAGAATCAGAGACCTCAGTGGGAATCTACTCAACCAATTGCAATTTGCAGCTTGTAGCCTTGGGCAATTTGCTCTCCAAGACTTGGATTTTGTGTGTGTGTCTATGAGACAAGGTCTCACTCTGTTGCCCAGGCTGGAATACAGTAGTGCAATTACAGCTCACTGTAGCCTCGATCTCCTGGGCTCAAGTGATCCTCCCACCTCAGCCTCCCAAGTCATTGGAACTACAGGAGTGTGCCGCTAACCCCAGCTAATTTTTTAAGGCGAGGCGTAGTGGCATGCACATGTAGCAGACAAAGTCTGACTATATTGCCCAAGCTGAGATTTTTTTAATCTCTATAAAGATCACTGGAAGCCAGGCACAGTGGCTCACACCTGTAATCTCAGCACTTCGAGAGGCCAAGGTGGGAGGATCCCTTGAACCCAGGAGTTTGATATCAGCCTGAGCAACATAGTGAGACCTCATCTCTACAAAAAATAAGAAATAAGCTGGGTGGGGTGGCTAACGCCTGTAATCCCAGCACTTTGGGAGGCCAAGGCGGGTGGATCACCTAAGGTCGGGAGTTCGAGACCAGCCTGACCAACACAGAGAAACCCTATTTCTAGTAAAAATACAAAATTAGTCGGGTATGGTGGCACATGCCTCTAATCCCTGCTACTCAGGAGGCTGAGGCAGGAGAATTGCTTGAATCTGGGAGGCGGAGGTTGTGGTGAACCCAGATCGTGCCATTGCACTCCAGCCTGGGCAACAGAAACTCCATCTTAAAAAAAAAAAAAAAAATTAACCAGGTGTAGTGGCACATGCCTGTAATCCCAGCTACTTGGGAGCCT
>NW_012120154.1:4029549-4036429 GCF_000951035.1 Colobus angolensis palliatus | reverse complement strand
AAAAAAAAAAAAAAAAAAAAAAAATACTGCTGCATTAAATCTATTTGGACACAAAGTTTGGCTGCATTGTGACAACTTATGGAGGGCAGATTCCCAGAAGAGCTTTTCTAGAGTCCAGGATTTGGCGAGCCGGAGCCGTTTCCATCAGAGTTGGCGGTGGCCACTCCGGGCAGGATGTGGGGAGCTGGCCTTGCCCAGGGCCCTCGGTGCCAGGAGTCTGCAGGTGGCTCACTGCCCAGTGCCCACGTAGGATACCACCTTCAGTCCCCTGCCAGCCCGGAGTGGGGAGCGACTTCCCCCTTTTACCCACAAGGAAATTAATCCTCTCTCGGCCTTTCTCCCAGAGGCATGGTAAAATCCCAGTGAGATAAGGAATTTTAAAACGCTTTCCCCCTGGAAACGAATCAACAGAAATTATACCTTTTAAAGGTGGTACTTTTCTGATTATCATAATAATATTATCTCACCATAGGAGGTTCCAGAAAGTACACAAAGTTAAAGGAACTTAAAATTCACTTGTTTTGAAAGAATGTTCAAAAGCAGGGGAACATGACCATACATATGATTTATGTACTTTGCTGTGTATATGTTTTATACCAATGAAAGATTTTTAAAAAAAGAAAAAAGAATGGCTGGGTGTGATGGCTCACCCCTGTAATCCCAACACTTTGGGAGGCTGAGGTGGGTGGATTGCTTGAGTCCAGGAGTTAGAGACCAGCCAGGACCACATAGTGAGACACTCTGTCTCTACTAAAAAAAATTTTTTTTAATTAGCCAGGCATGGTGGTACATGCCAGTAGTCCCAGCTACTCAGGAGGCTGAGGTAGGAGAATCACTTGAGCCCTGGAGATCCAGGCTGCAGTGAGCCGTGATTGTGCCACTGCACTCCAGCCTGGGTGACAGTGACGAACCTTGTCTCAAAGGAAAAAAAAAAAAAAGAACAGAAATCCCGATACTCACATCTGTAACATTGTCCTCTTAACAATGGCTACCTTCTGAAGGGCATTCTGCACTTTGCAAACCACTTTCTCCAGCCCTCATCTCTGTTCTCACCCCATTTTTCAGGTGGGGAATTAGGGATCCCAGGACTCATGCGACTGGAAAGTAGCAGAGCTTGCTGTCTAGCAACCAATCCCTGGCTCAGGCGCCTGCCAAGGTGTGTGGCACAGCCTTCACTTAGCAAAAAGAGCATTTGACCTCCAGTGTGACCTCGAGCCCTCTGTGTGGTGGCCACCTCTGAGATGGCCACAGAGATCTCCAGCTCCTGGTAATCACACACTTGCCTAATCAGCTCCCTTGAGCATGGCTGGACACGGGACTCGCTTCTAACTAAAAGAATACTAGAATATGGCAAAAGTCATGGGATGTCACTTCCAAAGTTAGGTTACAAAAAAACTGTTGTCTCGGTGTCTCTCTCGCCCTCTGCTCTGCTGTTGCCCTGGGGAAGAAGCAATGAAACCACCTTGTGAGTAGCTCTATGGAGAGGCCCATGTGCCAAGGAACTGACATCTCCAGCCAACCACCAATGAAGACCAGGACCTGCCAACAGCCACATGAGTGAACTTGGCATTGGATCTCACCCCACGCCAGCCTGGAGACAACTCGTGCAGCCGACACCCTGACTGCAGCCTTGTGAGACCCAGAGCCAGAGGCTCCCAGCTAAACCCCAGCTGGATTCCTGCCCCAAAGAAACTGTGAGAAACATGTTTCTTATTTTAAGTCCCTACATTTTGGGTTAATTTATTACGCAGTGATAGATAACTGATATATTTTGCCAAGCAATTGTTACTGGAAGGTTAGTAGGAGGAAAAAATATTCCTCCCTCCCTCCTGAGTAAAGAATCTTTGGTCCATAGATGTCCACAGACATTCTATAATACTATGCTGATTTTTTTTTTGAGATGGAATCTTGCTCTTGTCGCCCAGGCTGGAGTGTAATGGCACCATCTCGGCTCACTGCAACCTCCGCCTCCCGGGTTCAAGCAATTCTCCTGCCTCAGCCTCACAAGTACCTGGGATTACAGGCACCCACCACTATGCCCAGCTAACTTTTTGTATTTTTAGTAGAGACGGGGTTTCACCATGCTGGCCAGGCTGGTCTTGAACTCCTGACCTCGTAATTCGCCCTCCTCGGCCTCTCAAAATGCTAGGATTACAGGTGTGAGCCACCGTGCCCGGCCTATACTAATCTTTTTAAAGGACCAGCCCTTGGTTTTTATTTCCTTCATTTTTTTTTTTCTGCACTTTTTTTTTCCAGACAGGGTTTTACTCTGTTGCCCAGGCTAGAGTGGACAGTGGTGCAAAGACGGTTCACTGAAGCCTCGACCTCCCAGTCTCAAGCAATCCTCCTGCCTCAACCTCCTAAGTAACTGGAACCACAAGTACATGCCACTATACCTAGCTAACTAAAATTATTTTTTTCTTTTTTCTTTATTTTTTTTTTTAGAGATGGAGTCTCACTGTGTTGCCCAGGCTGGTCTCAAACTCCTGGGCCCAAATGATCCTCCTGCCTCAGCGACCCAAAGTGCTGAGATTATAGGTTCGACCCACTGCACCTGGCATTCTTTTAGTTTTTCTTTTATTTAACTGCTGTTTTTGTAGTTTGTTGGGCTGAATGCTTCACTCACTTGTTTTTCATCTTCTCTGTTTACTAGTAAATGTATTGAAGGCTCTAAATTTTCCTCTGACTGCGCTTTGGCCATTTCTCACAGGTTCTGAGGTGTTCCCCTCAACACTGTAAATGTTACCCTTAAATTAAGCCAGAGGATCAGAAAGTTGTTCTCAGCATTCAGTAACTGTGCTTAATAAATCTTTACTGACTGATTAACTGGATACCAGTCATCCCCACCGTCATCGTCAGGGAGGAGTTAGAATGTGAAACATCAGTAAAACAGGATTGACTACGTAATAATAAATGATGCTACAGGCCGGGCACAGTGGCTCACACCTGTAATCCCAGCACTTTGGGAGGCCGAGGCATGTGGAACATCTGAGGTCAGAAGTTCGAGAGCAGCCTGGCCAAACATGGTGAGACCCCCATCTCTACTAAAAATACAAAAATTAGCCGGGTGTGGTAGTGGATGCCTGTAATCCCAGCTACTTGGGAGGCTAAGGCAGGAGAATCGCTTAAAACCAGAAGGTGGAGGTTGCAGTGAGTAGAGATCACGCCACTGCACTCTGGCCTGGGCAACAGAGCGAAACTCCGTCTCAAAAAAGAAAAAAAAAAAGCCACTTGACAGATAGTATGGGACTCACATCTTAGTTCTACCTTTTCCTAACTGTGTGACCTTGGGCCAAGTCAGTTGACCTCTAAGTTCAGGTTCCTCGTGTGTGAAATGAGAACATTAAGTATTGTGAGAATGAAGGCAGATAAAGTCCAACCCTTCATTAATACTTAAAGGATGCTGTTTATTATTATCAGAGAGCCCAGTGCCCCACCTGTGTCACCTATGCAGGAGGCAGTCATCTCCACCTGGCAGCTGTGTCTCAGCCCTAAGGACTCTGGGAATGTTCCTCACAAGACCCCAGGGTTCCATTATGACTATTGTATGCCTGAGGCACTTCCGCCCCTTCCTACACACATATACATAGTTGATATACATAAATATGGGTGCACATATATGTAATTCTATTTTACAGCAAAATCAAATGAATATATTCATATTATATATTAAAAATTTGGGAGCCAGGTACAGTGCCTTACACCTGTAATCCCAACATTTTAAGAGGCCAAGGCAGGCGAATCGCTTAAGCATAAGAGTTCAAGACCAACCTGGGCAACATGGCAGGACTTCATCTCTAAAAAGATATTTTCTTTTTTTAATTTTCATTTTTATTTTGAGATGGAGTTTGGCTCTTGTCGCCCACGCTAGGGGGCAGTAGCGTGATTTCGACTGACTGCAACCTCCACCTTCTGGATTCAATGATTCTCCTGCCTGAGCCTCCGGAATAACTGGCCGCGATCCCGCCCCCAGCAGCGGCCCCGCCCCGCCCCCATCGCCGGTGGGGTGAGGCACCCCCCGCGATCCAGCCCCCAGCAGCCGCCCCGGCCCGTCCCCCGCGCCTGGGGGCCATGGCGGACTCACAGCCTGTTTCCAACATTCCGAGTAATGTCATCTCCCCCTCTGAACATTATGAACTCTTTCGCAAACAGGTGTACACCCCAAGTGTGTACACCCTCAGAGGGTGTACAACCGTCTGTTTGGGAGTCATATCATCCTCTTCCCCCCGAATATTAAGAACACTAGCCCAGGTGTGTTTCTACTCCATGCGATGTTGGCTGTCATATCCTGCTCTCCTACGCGGAATTTCGAAGCAATATCAATCGGGGCGTGTACACCTTTTGTGATATTTAAAGTAATATCATCCTCTCCCCGGTGGATATCAGGAGCAAGTCTATTAATTATTAATATTAATAAATATGATAAAAATTAATATTAATAATCGATATTAATGACCACATTAAAGATAGTAAAAATTAATAGTGGTTTAAAATGTTAACGATTTGTAATATTAATTAATAGTAATATCACTATTAATAATCAAATAATGATATCAGCAATTAATGTTATTTATATCAATACACAGTGATGCTGGTAATAAAATAATACTTACTATTAGGGACTAATAATATTGTTAAATGACATTAATATTAATAATTAATGTTAAGCCTGCCTACTCATGTGTTTGAAATAATTATCCATAATTAATAATGGTATCCTATTAATTATTAGAACCATTGATAATTATTAAAATCAATCATTGATGTTTAATAATCATATTATTACTCCTAATACCACAGGCAGTGTACACCTACCTGTGATGTTCCTAATATCCTGGGACGGAGAGCATGATTTTAGTTTTAATATCGCACTAGCTGTACACTCACCCCGTGACACTGATCCTAATATCCAGAGGGGTAGAGTATGACATGACTCCCAACATAGCAATGAATAGACAGCCACCTGGTAATATTGCTCCTAATATTCCCGGAAGAAGCCTATGCTATTCCTCCCAATATCACAGGGAGGGTACAGCTCTTCTGAGATGTTGTTCCTAGCATCCGGAGGGGGAGAGGATGATAATAATTCGCAGGCTGTGTTCACCGGCCCAGTGATATTGTTATTAATATCCTGGAAGGGAGAGGATGATATTACAACTCCGTACAGCAGGAGGCGTACACACAGCCTGGGATATTGTTCCTCATATCCACGGAGGGCACAGGCTGATATTACTTCCAATATGGCAGAGGATGAACCTCCACCCTGTGACATTCTTCTTCATATTCGAAGGCCGAGAGGTAGATATTACTCCGACTATCGCAGACACTGTACAACCCCGAGTGACACTCTTCCTGATATCCGGAAGAGGAGAAGACGGTGGTAATTCCCAAACGGCAGAAGGTGAACACAAACTGTGTGATATCTGTGACGCACCCCTAGCGATGTGGGGACTAACAGCCAATCACTTGCCTCGAGGGCTATTGGGAGACCCATCGCCAGGGAGTGAGGCACCCCCCGCGATCCGGCCCCCAACTGTCGCCCTGGCTGCCTCCCCTACACAGCTTAGGAGGCTGAGGCAGGAGAATCACTTGAACCTGGGAGGCGGAGGTTTCAGTGAGCTGAGATCACGCCACTGCACTCCAGCCTGTGTCACAAGAGTGAGAGTCCACCTCAAAACAAAAACAAAAACTAAAAAACAGAAATTCTTCCTTAAAGAAATTCTGTGACCTACCTTTTCTGATTACGGGTCATGAGGCCCTCATTTCAGAAGAGGTCCTGCCCCATCCTTTGGAGTAAGAAATGCTGCACAGACAGGCCAAGAATCATCTGAACAAACAGGCCTTGTGGGGGTTCCACACTTCGTCTAGTAATATTAGATCAGATCCTTTTTGCCCATTCACAGTTCTACACAGAGGTCAATCATGCCGGCACAATAAAGTCCCCATTAAAGGCCCAGGGGGATCGGGTTTGGGCATCTTCTGAGATAGCTGAACACTGGGTGGTCCTAAAGGATGGTGCCCCCAGGTGGGAGGGGAAGCTCTGTGTCCCTTCCCCATAATCTGCCCTATGCATCTCTTCATCTGTGTGTTTTATAACATTCTTTATAATAGACCAGTCAACATAAGTGTTTCCCTGCTTCAGCAGTCTGTCCATTTCCTAGCAAGCAACTGACACTTGTTTGGTTTTATAAATTAAGGTTTCAATTCTTGGCCAGGCAGGGTGGCTCATACCTCTAATCCCAGCACTTTGGGAGGCCAAGGGGGGCGGATCACCTGAGGTTAGGAGTTCAAGATCAACCCTGCCAACATGGTGAAATCCCATCTCTACTAAAAATACAAAAATTAGCCGGGCATGGTGGCTCATGCCTGTAATCTCAGCTACTCAGGAGGCTGAGGCACAAGAATCGTTTGAACACAGGAGGTAGAGGTTGCAGTGAGCCAAGATCGCAGCACTGCACTCCATCCAGCCTGGGAAACAGAGCAAGACTCCTCAAAAAAAAAAAAAAAAAATTCAATTCTTGTATAATATGTTGCTAATGGGAATGTAAAATGTTGCAGCTGCTATGATAAATAGTTTGGCAGTTCCTCAAAAAGCTAAACATAGAATTACCCTATGATCTAGCAGTTCCACTCCCAAGTATGTACGTACCCAAAGTAATCGAAAGCAGGAACTCAAACTAATATTTGTAAACCAATGTTCATAGCAACATTATTCACCAGACCAAAGATGGAAAAACCCCACCACCTACCAACAGATGAAAAGAGCTGGGCATGGTGGCTCGTGCCTGTAATCCCAACACTTTGGGAGGCTGAGGCAGGAGGACTGATTGAGGCCAGGAGTTCGAGACCAGCCTGGGCAACATAGTGAGACTTCATGTCT
>NW_012120154.1:4027780-4028784 GCF_000951035.1 Colobus angolensis palliatus | reverse complement strand
TGCCACACAGGTGAAAATATGCCAGACATTGGCTGCATCTATTTTTTTATTATTATTTTATTTTTTCGAGATGGAGTCTTGCTCTGTCACCCAGGTTGGAAGGCTGAAGTGCAGTGGCTTGATCTTGGCTCACTGCCACTTCTGCCTCCCAGATTCAAGCAATTCTCTTCCTCAGCCACTCAAGTAGCTGAGATTACAGGCATCTGCCACCACACCCAGCTAATTTTTGTATTTTTAGTAGAAACGGGGTTTCACCATTTTGGCCAGGCTGGTCTTGAACTCCTGACCTTGTGATCCACCCACATCCAGCCTCCCAAAGTGCTGGGATTACAAGAGTGAGCCACTGTGCCTGGCAGGTGATGGAATATTATTTAGTCATGAAAAAGGATGAAGTGCTCATACATGCTACATGCTACAGCATGGATGAAACTTGAAAACATTATGTTCAGTGAAAGAAGCCAAACACAAAAGGACAAATACTGTATGATTTTACTTATATGAAATATTTACAATAGACAATTATGGAGACAGAAAGTAGATTAGAAGTTACCAGGGGCTGAGGGGATGGGAGAATAGTGTAGTTACTGTTTAATGGCTCACTGAGGCTTCACCCTCCGGGGCTCAAGCCATCCTCCCACATCAGTCCCCCAAGTAGCTGGGAACACGGGCACACGCCACCACCACCACACCCGGCTGATTTTTTTATTTTTTATGGAGACTGGGTTTCACCACGTTGCTCAGAGTGGTCTCAAACTCCTGAGTTCAAATGATCCACCTGCCTTGGCCTCCCAAAATGCTGGGATTACAGGCATGAGCCACCTTGCCCAGCCTTTATAATGTAATATACCAAATATTTTTCACATTTTAAATGGGCCAATTGTATGGTGTGTGAATTATATGTCAATAAAGCAATTTTTTTTAATCATGTTTTCCCTGGAGTTCTTAATGGCAACTTATTTTCACTGCCTTTCCTTTTAAGGCCCCAACTTTTTTTTTTTTTTTTT
>NW_012120154.1:4025989-4027730 GCF_000951035.1 Colobus angolensis palliatus | reverse complement strand
TTTTTTTCTTTTGAGACAGAGTCTTGCTCTGTCACCCAGGCTGGGGTGAAGTGGCGTGATCTCAGCTCACTGCAACCTCCATCTCCAGGATTCAAGCAATTCTCCTGCCTCAGCCTCCTGAGTAGCTGGGATTACAGGGGCCTGCCACGACACCCGGCTAATTTTTGTATTTTCAGTAGAGACCATGTTTGCCAAGCTGATCTTGAATTCCTGACCTCTTGATCCTCCCCCATCGGTCTCCCAAAGTGCTGGGATTACAGGCGTGAGCCACCGCGCCTGGCCTAAGGTTCCAACTTTTAAGGTGAGTCCCTGCCACAGAGTACAGCCACTACTCCCCAACCCCCGCCCCACTCCGAGACGGGAGTCTTGCTCTGTTGTTCGGGCTGGAGTGCAGTGGTGCAATCTCAGCTCACTGCAACTTCCGCCTGCCAGTTCAAGCCATTCTCCTGTCTCAGCGGGAGGGGTTACAGCCACCCCTTTTGTAGATGGTTGTCAATAGGGTGGTTTAGATGTTTGACGAGAGAAAGCATTTGCCTCCCCCTGCTGGCCACTAAGAGAACAATCTAAATTAGGAAGAAAAACAGCTCGTCAATTGATAAACCTCTACTTAAAAAAAATGACAAATTAAGACAAGCATGTGATTAAAATACTTTACACAGCTCAAAAGGGCTTTACAGGGAATAGCAAGTCTCCCTCTTTTCTCAGTCCCCACAGCCAATATCTTTCTCATGCTTCTTTCCAGGGATATTCTATGTGCCACACAGGTGAAAATATGCCAGACATTGGCTGCATCTATTTTTTTATTATTATTTTATTTTTTCGAGATGGAGTCTTGCTCTGTCACCCAGGCTGGAGTGCAGTGGTGCGATCTTGGCTCACTGCAACTTCCGCCTCCCGGATTCAAATGATTCTCCTGCCTCAGCCTCCCGAGTAGCTGGGATTACAGGCGCCCCCCCACCACGCCAAGCTAATTTTTTTGTATTTTTGGTAGAGATGGGGTTTCACTGTGTTAGCCAGGACGGTCTCGATCTCCTGACCTTGTGATCAGCCCATCCCAGCCTAACCCCACGCCAGGATGAGGGGTTTGGCAGATGGAGGTGAGCTGGATGTCTGATTGAACGCTTAGCCAGGTGCTATGTGCAGTGCACAACCTGCCAAACCCTTCCCAGTGGCGCTGTGGGGTTCTTGAGTTGTCACCTGAAGGTGAATTGTGGGTTCGGGTCTGGAGGTCAGTGAAAAAGTGATGCATGCGAACTGGATAAAGACCCAGTGTTTGTTTGCATTCATTCCATTCATTCAACCACCGTCTCCTGAACGTCTGTGTGCAGGGCCCATGGATACACAGAGACGCAAGTGGAAATGGCCCCGACCTAATCCAGCCCCCTCCCAGCAGAAAAAGAGACCCACGGCAAAGGGCAGCCCAAAGGGAAAAGGTGTTTCATGTGGGCAGAGAAAAGGCCCACAGGCTGGGAGGCAGGTGACAAAGCTCTGGGGCTACTGGTTCTGTGACATTCAGCAAGCCACTAATCCACTCTGGACTCAAATTAGACTTGGACAAGCACCTTCTATCTGCAGGCTGCCAAAGAGAACAGAACAGAAAATACCAGTCAGTACGCCTGGCACGCAGGGTTAGTATTGCTGTGTGAAACTTGATTATGTGTGTGTGGGCACGTGTGTGTGTTTAGGTCTGAGTCAGAGATGGAGTTTTTTGTTTTTGGTTTTGGTTTTTTTTTTTTTTTTT
>NW_012120154.1:4021710-4022168 GCF_000951035.1 Colobus angolensis palliatus | reverse complement strand
TTTTTTTTTTTTTTTTTTTTTTGAGATGCCTTCACCTCCCTAGTAGCTGGGATTACAGGCACGCGCCAACACGCCCAGCTAATATTTTTTTTGTATTTTTAGTGCAGACGCGATTTCACCACGTTGGCCAGGCTGGTCTCAGACTCCTGGCCTTAAATGATCCACCCACGTGGGCCTCCCAAAGTGCTGAGATTACAGGCGTGAGCCACTGCGCCCGGCCGGATCTCAAAGTTTTCTTCCCGCTCCAGAATTATCTAACTCTGTCAGAACTGCATTCTGATCCCCTCCCCCCAGCAGCTGCAACTCTAATTGAAAGACAAGGAAGTTCTTCCTTGGAACTAATCCAAGTCTTTCCTGCTGTCCTTGAAGTCCTTGTCCTGAAGGGAGGCAGGGAGACAAACTGCCCGTGTGCAGGGCTGTAGGCAGGCCAAGGCAGGGAGAGGGGAAGACAGGTACTT
>NW_012120154.1:4014637-4016510 GCF_000951035.1 Colobus angolensis palliatus | reverse complement strand
AAAAAAAAAAAAAAATTGATTTAGCAAACACCATCTACCCCAATCCACCTTTGGGGAGGAAATTCCTCCTCATTCTCCATTCACTTCCCCTTCTGTCTCACCCTCATTCAGCCACCTGTCAGATAACTGATCTCTCGGCCTCCTCTGCAGCACTTTAAATAAACCCACACAGGACTTCGGACAGCCCCGCCAGCCTACAGCTTCTCGGCTGACTCTTTGTGGCACCATCCAATCTGAAAGTATATTGCTCATTTATGGGTTGAGTAATTTACTTGAATGTAAATTCTACCAGGGCAGGGCCTTGCCTCTCTTACTCCCCCCAACTTCCTCCCCTCTCCTGCCACAGGGCTTGGCACAAGGTGGGCGCTGAATCATCAATTGCTTTCTTGTGTAACCTAGACCTCAAAGTCATGCTGTAAACTCCAAGTGCTAGAGCACAAGAATGAAAAGTAGCAACTGTCCGTCAGACAACTAACACGGGGCAGTATCTGCATATTGCCTTCCCATTGGTGAAATCTGCTGTCTCTAGTTTCCTTCTGGCCAGTGGGGTAAGGGCATAGTATCAGCCTCAATGTCCACACCCCTGTAATTTACATCTTCCTACCCAATGAAAAGGTGTGGGGCGGAGTGGGGAAAAGGGAGTTGCCCAGACTCTTCATTCCCCAGCCCTTTCTATCCCCCAGCTGGTTGGTACACAACTCAGTCACTGGCAAACATGACCCTGTCTGGTACACCTGAGTACCTAGAGTAGGGAAAGGCTGATGTTATGAAGAGCTGGGGCAGAGGAGGCTTGGGACCAGAGTCCTACTCTGCAGCAGAGATGGTCCACACCATGTAGTCAGACCTTGCGGTGAGTCTACATAAGCTCATCTCAGATCTAAGGTCCTTGGGGAGCCAGAGCAGGCAGGAACAGTTGGCTTGGGGAGCATGAGATGGACTGAGCAGAGGTTAGGTTCTCTAACTTTGGGCGGACATTCCCGGGCTGGCTAACTGCAGCCTTGACCTCCTGGGCTCAAGGGATCCTCCCACCGTATGGAGTAGCTGGGACTATAGGTGCATACCACCACACTCAGTGCTGAGCTAATTTTTTTTTTTTTTTTTTCTGGTTGCCCAGACTGGTCTCAAACTCCTGAGCTCAAGTGATCCTCCTGCCTTGGTCTCCCAAAGTGTTTGTATTACAGTCATGAGCCCCCTGTGCCTGTGCCCAGCCTCTCCAAGGAGTTCTGTCATGGTGGTCACCTAGAGGAAACTAGCATGGTAGAGCCTGCAGTACCTTGGAAGTCAAGCAGAACTTGGCCCCAGCTCCCCATTTATGGCTTCAGGCAAGAGTTTCTGTAACCTTACTGGCCCTCTAGTTTCCTCCTCTGTAATTTGGGAAGATTAATACCTACCTTAAAGTACTAGTATGATACAGCTGGGCGCGGAGGCTCACGCCATTAATCCCAGCATTTTGGGAGGCCGAGGCAGGCGGATCACCTGAGGTCAGGAGTTTGAGACCAGCCTGGCCAATGTGGTGAAACACTGTCTCTACTAAAAATACAAAAATTAGCCAGGCTAATTTTTACCTGGGTGGCAAGTGCCTATAATCCCAGCTACTTGGGAGGCTGAGGCAAGAGAATCGCTTGAACCTGGAAGGTGGTAGTTGCAGTGAGCCGAGATCGCACCACTACACTCCAGCCTGGGTGACAGAGCGAGACTCTGTCTCAATAAAAGAAAAAAGAAAAAAAAAGAAAAGTACTGGTATGATACAGATGAAAAAGCCATGGCACATAGTGGATGAGTCAATAAATGGTAGCAAATTATCTTGATTTGGAATCAGATCAAAGGTAGTGAAATGAACTGTCACATGGGAGATTCCCAACTGCCCCTCAAT
>NW_012120154.1:4011096-4014187 GCF_000951035.1 Colobus angolensis palliatus | reverse complement strand
TCTAGCCTAGTTGCCCAGGCTAGAGTGCAATGGCACAATCTCAGCTCACTGCAACCTCAGCCTCCCAGGTTCAAGTGATTCTCCTGCCTCAGCCTCTCGAGTAGCTGGGACTACAGGCGCATGCCACCACGCCCGGCTAATTTTTTGTATTTTTAGTAGAGACAGGGTAGGGTTTCATCATGTTTGCCAGGATCTACTGACCTCATGATGATCCGCCTGCCTCTGCCTCCCAAAGTGCTGGGATTACAGGCGTGAGCCACCAGCCTTTTTTTTTTTTGAGATGGAATCTCACTCTGTCGCCCAGGCTGGAGCGCAGTGGCGCGATCTCAGCTCACTGCAACCTCCCAGGTTCAAGCAATTCTTGTGCCTCAGCTTCCTGAGTAGCTGGGATTACAGGCACGCACCACCACACCCAACTAATTTTTGTATTTTTAGTAGAGACGGGGTTTCACCATGTTGACCAGAACATGAACAGGCTGGTCTTGAACTCCTGACCTCAAGTGATCTACCCATCTTGGCCTCCCAAAATGCTGGGATTATAGGTTTAAGCCACCCCGCCCAGCCTGCTTCTGTGCTTTCCATCCTTTGAAGGCAGGGACTTGTTCTAATGTGGGCTCTTGTGATGGAGACACGTGGGGGCCTTGGCCAACCACATCCTTGCTCAGAGGCTCAGATTTCTCATCTGTAAAACAGGAAGAATAGAACTCAACTCTGAGGTCTGTGTGAACATCAAAGGCAACAGTGACAACCATGGTCCTCTGTGCCCCCCTCCCCTGAGGTTCTCATGCCCAGAAGGGACATGCAGGATCTGACTGGAGTCACAGGGGCTGAAGTTGGGGCCATGCCTCAGCCTGTTTCCTGAACCTTCTACAATCCCCCTCCAAGAAAGAATTGCATGTCCTCCCCCATATCTCTCCTCCAAGTTTGCAAGGATGCCCACCTCCCCAGCTCCTATTCCCTCGCCCCAGCCCTCCCTCATCAATGTTTCCAGGTTGGAGGGGTTCTCCTAGGAAGGAGCTGAGGTGTTAAATCCTTAGAGGTCAGCATGGCTCAGGTGATTATAGCTGAGCTTTACCTGCCCTTCTCAGGGGTTCCTCAAGTCTCTCAGAGCAACACATTTGCTCATGGTGGGGAATGGGCGGAAACAGCTGCCACAGGCCAAATCCCTGCAGTTCCTCCAAGTTTCCTGTGTTGGTCCTCCTTCCGTTCACCATCCTTAGGCTCCTCCTACTGTACCTCCTACCCTGATCCCCAGTTTGGGCCAGGCCCTTCACACATAGACACAGCTCCTGAGTCTACCTTACCATGCTCTGCTCCCCAGAACTCAGAGGGACAGCCTAGAGCCTTTGTTACAAGCACAGCCTGGCTCACCTCTCCAAACCCCATACTCACTGTGCAATGTTGGGCATATTCATTCATTTATTTGATGCATATTTATTGAATATCTATTGTGTAACAGTTACTGTTTTAGGACTCGGGGATATATTTTTAGTGAAGTAACTAAATAAAATCCCTTGCCCTCATGGAGCTTACATTCTGGTGGGAGAGAGAGACACAAAACACAACAAAGAAATGATGTAGTGGAGATAAGCGTTAACGAGAAAAGTTCAGCAGAAAATGTGGTAGGGAGTATGTGGTAGGGGATTAATTTTGCAGACACACTTGTTCAAGATCATCCAGAAACAGTGAAGTCAGAATTCGCACCGAAATCAATTCTATGTTGTCTTTAAAAGTGACTCCTGACAGCATAGATGTGTCCCTAAATGAATGCAGTAAATGCAGTGTGTGTTTTATTTCAGTAACAATTCATTTCAGGCTGGGCGTGATGGCTCACGTCTTTAATACTAACGCTTTGGGTGGTCGAGGCAGGTGGATCACCTGAGGTCAGGGGTTCGAGACCTGCCTGGCCAACACGGCGAAACCCTGTCTCTACTAAAAATACAAAAATTAGTCGGGCATGATGGCGCATGCCTGTAATCCCAGCTACTCAGTAGGCTGAGGCAGGAAAATCGCTTGAACCCAGGAAGCAGAGGTCGCAGTGGGCTGAGATCGTGCCACTGCACTCTAGCCTGGGTGACAGAGTAAGACTCTGTCCCAATAATAAATATAAGAGACTGGGCGCAGTGGTTCATGCCTGTAAAACTTAGCACTTTGGGAGGCTGAGGCGGGTGGATTACCTGAGGTCCAGAGTTCGAGACCAGCTTGGCCAACATGGTGAAACCCCGTCTCTACCAAAAATACGAAAAAATTAGCCGGGCGTGGTGGCAGGCGCCTGTAATCCCAGCTACTTGGGAGAGTAAGGCAGGAAAATCACTTGAACCCAGGAGGCAGAGGTTGTGGTGAGCCGAGATCGCATCACTGCACTCCAGCCTGGGAGACAGAGTGAGACTCCATCTCAAAAACAAAATAAAACAAATATATATACATATAAAATTCATTTCAGTAATAAAAGACACAAAAAGCTATAAGTATACACTATGTTACAGCTTTTATCGAGGAATGCAATAAACATACATATCACTTCCCTGTATAATCTCAATGGCCTGCGGGAGAGAATTTAGAAAAGCATCCCAGTTGCTGAATGGTTGAGTTTAGGGGAAAAACTGACCCAGCACAACCCCCTCATCTCCTGGATGAGGTTACTGCGTTTCTGCAAGGTGAATCGAGGTCAGTCGCCAAGGCAGAACCGCATTCGCCAGATACCCTAGTCTCAGTCGAGCTTTAACCCTCCCAGGCACAGGACCGCTGGAGACGTCGCCACGTGCCGGTTTCCCAGCCGGCCGCGAGGGGGCGACAGAGTGCGATGGACCCAGGTGAGTCGGGGACCAGGAGCCGCCAGGTCGTGACGTCACAAGGTGAGGGAAGTCTTTGATGGAGGGAGATACAGGAGAAAAGGCGCCAAGCTTAGGAAGTCTGTTCGTACTGTCCTCCTCGATTCCAGTCTGGCCCCCACTGCTATCTTCTTCCCACTGCTGGACCTTTCTAAAACAAAAGTCTGACTTTGCTACCATCCGTAAAACTAACGACACCTCCAACGTTGCTCACAGTGGGAAAAAAAAAAAAAAAAAGGCAGCAAAACATGGGATCTGGG
>NW_012120154.1:4009563-4010238 GCF_000951035.1 Colobus angolensis palliatus | reverse complement strand
TTTCCTTCCCCTTTGTGTCCCAGGAGAATTGTAAGATCTTCCCTCTTCCCTTGTGGAGGCTGGAGGTAAAAGGCAGCTTCTTTATTTATTTATTTTTGAGACGGAGTCTTGATCTGTCACCCAGGCTGGAGTGCAGGGGCGCCATCTCGGCTCACTGCAAGCTCCGCCTCCCGGGTTCAAGCCATTCTCCTGCCTCAGCCTCCCGAGTAGCTGGGATTACAGGCTTGAGCCACCGCGCCCGGCCCTTTATCGCCCTTTTAAGGGCCTCTTCCACGTTCGCCTCTCAGCGGAAGTACCCGCTCAGGGCTCCGGAAGTGGCCTGAGCCCCTCAACAACATGCCTGCAGAGCATTCTTCCGGAGGCGGTCACAGACATCTCCGTGACGCAGAACGAGTTAGAACGTCCCTTGGGGTTTCCATGGTGCTGCCCTTACCCTCCAGTCTCTCCGCTTCCCCTCCCGCCTGAGCGCCGGGAACGGAAAGGCAGGCGGCCGGTCCCAGCCGCGACGTAGACACCGCTTGGGGGAGGGGCTGGGCGAGTACGTGACGCTCTAGGCGAGCTCGTTGGCCTCTCTATGGTGCCGAGCGCGCCCGTGCGGACGTTGCCCCTTTAATCGACAGAGGGCGGTGCCTAGGAGGTCCCGCGAGAGCTGCGGGGGGCGGGGGGGCGGTGCCG
>NW_012120154.1:4003479-4004870 GCF_000951035.1 Colobus angolensis palliatus | reverse complement strand
CTCAGACCCTGGAGTGATGGAGGACCCCGTCCCCTGCGCGGTCCAGCGGTTGGAGCGGGCGCCGCCCACCTGTCGGATCCCTGGGCCACGACCCCTGGGAGGGGGAGTGAGCTGCGCCCCAACCCCCCAGGCTCACATTGCTCCACGGAGTAGCGGCCCCGGGGAAGGAGCGCGCGAGCTGTGCCCCGGGGTTGCATCTCACACCCGGGAGGGAGGGACCCTACAGTTTCAGGCCCGGAATCCTCCACTCTCTGGCCCTACATGGCGTTCCTGGAGCACGCAACTACTCACATTTGCTCATTACCCCGTCCTGGAAGGGAGGACCCATTACCCCATTTGATTTCTCCCGCAGGTCCCAGTCTCTGACCACACAGTGAGAAACCCCCACACCCTACAGGCTTGAAAATACTTCTGTACTCCAGAAGTATTAATAACTCCAAGCTCCCTGTCACTACCTTCAGCCTGGCCCTCAGCCTCCAAGATGCCTTTCCCAGCTCTTGCTGAACTTCCTTCAAAGGCCTCTACACCCCTTTTTTTCTTGTTTCTCCTCAGACACAGCTTCCTATTGCTTAGGCTTCCTAGCCCCTGACCCTCCACCTGAGCTCCTTAAACCACAGCCCTAATGATCCCCCGCTGTCACAGCCCCGCTCCTGGACTCTGCCCCCGAAAGCCGTGGCTGGCTTCTCCCTGGTCTAGTGAGGGCTCTCTCCCAAGGCTTTAACTGCTGTTGGGGCCTCATCGTTGCCAGGGCCTCAGGGAAGCCTCTTGGACCCGGTCACGCTGGCCACTGTCTAGCGTGGTTTGGGGTCATGGCCAGCCCCTTTTAAGGCAGGCTTGAACAGAGTTGAACCATGAGGTTGGCCCCAGAACCAAACCTCTGGGGATGTTTGAGAGTCATCCTGGCCAGCAGAGGGGCAGGGGGTGGAAAAGGGGCACTCAGCAGCCCTTGACCGTTGTGAATGCCACAAGTGTCCGCCTGGGTCTCAGCAGCAACTGAGCTGGGGAGATGGGTGGGCCCCTGGCTAACTGATCTCAGACACAGGACTTGAGCTGTGGGTCATACAAAACATTCTCAGGTTTAGCAACAGTGGGGGTTTTCAGAGAGTCCAGAGAGTGTAAAACCAGGCAGAAGTTAGAGATACCTGGGTTTGGCTGGGCCCTGACACACTGGGGCTGGAATTTTCTCCTTTCCTTCCCCTTTGTGTCCCAGGAGAATTGTAAGATCTTCCCTCTTCCCTTGTGGAGGCTGGAGGTAAAAGGCAGCTTCTTTATTTATTTATTTATTTTTATTTTTATTTTTTATTTTTTTTGAGACGGAGTCTCACTCTGTCACCCAGGCTGGAGTGCAGGGGCGCCATCTCGGCTCACTGCAAGCTCCGCCTCCCGGGTTC
>NW_012120154.1:3999052-4003190 GCF_000951035.1 Colobus angolensis palliatus | reverse complement strand
AGACAGGTTTTTGCTCTTGTCACCCAGGCTAGAGTGCAGTGGCACGATCTTGGCTCACTGCAACCTCCTCCTCCCGGGTTCAAGTGATTCTTCTGCCTCAGCCTCGCGAGTAACTGGGATTACAGGTCTGCGCCACCACACCCAGCTATTTCTGTATTTTTAGTAGAGACGGGCTTTCACCCTGTTGGTCAGGCCGATCTCGAACTCCTGACCTCTGGTGATCTGCCCACGTCGGCCTCTCAAAGTGTTGGGATTACAGGCGTGAGCCACTGCGCCTGGCCTGGTGAGGTAAATGATGTTATTGCCAGCACTGTAGAGTGGCAGGGTGGAGCCTTACCCTGTTGTGAAACACCTCCCTCCCTCTCTAGGTGTTCTCCCCGGCTGCCTGCAAGGGAGGGTACTGCCCTCGGGTAGAATTAAGAGGGCTGAGGGTCAGGGGCCAAGGGCCAAGGAGGTCGGTCGGATCTCCCTGGACCTGGAGGCCCTGGCTTTCAGCCAGTTGCAGGGGGAGAAAGATGATGTCTCATGATGCCAGCGCTTCCTCTTCACTGGCGTTGGACCCCAGGAGCAGTCCAGAATCAGCTTGTCTGGCCTCACTCCCACTCATGTGTCTCTAACACTTGAAGGACTTCCTGTTTTAGGGTCTTCCCGCTGGGTGTCATTGAATGGGCAGTGATTTCCTAACTTTAGACTGGTGTTCCCCAGGTTTTGGGGACTCAGAGGCAGAGCAGACAGTTACCCTTACCCCTGGGGTTGGGAGGGTCATATTCGTGGTATCCCCAGGAGGTCACCAGGGGCTTCGTTTTTCTGAAGGACTGGAGGGTCTTGTGTAGCTCCTGGGACAGAGATCTAGATCCAGAGAGAACGTTCGTCCTTCTGATCTCAGTTCAGCTCTGAGAGCCCTCCCAGAGAGCAGCCCCCAAGGGCTCCAGAGCCCTCCGAGAGCCCCCGGGAGAGCAGCACCCCACCCCCTAGGCTTTCTGCACTTCTCCTTGCTTTGCTTTGCTCTATAGCATTTCGCAACAGTCTGCAGTACTGCTGGGTTTGTTAATCTCAGTATTCATTGTTTCTCTTGCTGGGCAGTGAACTCCAGGAGGGCAGGATTTTGTCTGTTCACTGCTGGAGCCCCAGCACCCAGAATACTTAAATCGGAGTAGGATGAATGGCTGCCAGCCACTGGGATTCCAGGGCTGCCATAACATATGGCCCAGGGCAGGTGTCACATGTTGGGTCAGTCCCCAGCCTCCTGTTCACACATCCTTCTCTGTTCTACCTCCTGGGCTGTCCTTCCACACCCTCAGCTCAGTGCTTAGGCTTGGGCAGAAGTGGCTGGGAAGGGGTGATCGTTAGAGGTGGGGTGTGGAGAAATGAAGATCGGGCTCTGGCTGTCCCCATGGCCTTCCCATGCAAAAAGTATTTTGTCATCCAAAATCCATATTTCAGCAGCTGCAGTGGCTCATGCCTGTAATCCCAGCACTTTGGGTGGCCGAGGTGGGTGGATCATTTGAGGTCAGGAGTTCGAGACCAGCCTGACCAACATGGTGAAACCCCGTCTCTACCAAAAATACGAAAAAATTAGCCGGTCATGGTGGTGGACGCCTGTAATCCCAGCTACTCTTAGGAGTCTGAAGCAGGAGAATCCCTTGAACCCAGGAGGCAGAGATTGCAGTGAGCCAAGATCTCACCATTTTACTCCAGCCTAGGCGACAGAGGGAGACTCCTTCTCAAAAAAAAAAAAATCCAGCAGGTGGCTCACACCAGTAATCCCAAGACTTTTGGGAGGCCGGGGTGGACTGATCACAAGGTCAGGAGATCGAGACCGTCCTGGCTAACATAGTGAAACCCCATCTCTACTAAAAATACAAAAACATTAGCCAGGCATGGTGGCGGGTGCCTGTAGTCCCAGCTACTCGGGAGGCTGAGGCAGAAGAATGGCGTGAACCCGGGAGGCGAAGCTTGCAGTGAGCCGAGATCGCACTACTGCACTCCAGCCTGGGCAACAGCACGAGACTCTGTCTCAAAAAAAAAAAAAAAAATCCATATTTCATTCCAACTTTACAAGATGGGGAAATCGAGGTTCAGGAAAACATGTAACCTAGATTGTTGTTTAACCAGTATTGGGGGTTAAAGGGGTGACCGTCTGGTCGTGTTCACACCCACTTCATGTAGACCTGTTGGCCCTCTTTCCTTGCCACTAGCCATTTCTGGATTCAGACTTCCCCAGAACCTCACCCGTTGCCTGCCCTCAGCTGCCTGCTCATTCATTCATTCATTCATTTGCCAAGGGGAGACAGGTGTGGACATGAGTGGCTGGGATGCAGTGCCTAGCAGGCTGGGGGACATGAGAGAACTGATCCAGCACTGCTACCCTGGGCAGGAGTAGAGGATTAGGGAAGGGGACACCGGAGCCACCGCCAAGGGAATGAAGGCTTTCTGAACCTGGTGTGATGGTAAGACCCACAGTCCTTACTAAGGCCCCTCATCCTCTGCCTCGTGTGGCTACCCACATCTTTCCTGCCCATGCAGCCACGTGCGGGTCAGAGGTGGACCAGCTCCAGCCTGGGTGACTCCTGGCCCCTGCTTGTGTGTTGCCTCTTCCAGGCAGTCTCCCCAACCCCAAAGTGAACTGAGTCCCCTCCCCTGTGTTTCTGCAGCTCCTTGGCTCTGTCACACTTTATTGAGAACCTAGCTTCCCTTGGCACACTTCCCGGCTACAAGGCTCCTTGAGGCCAGGACTCTGATTTTTTTCTCCCTTACTTCTGGATCTCCTCTGAGCATAAATTCCATGAGAATTATGGAGACACTGTTCTCAGCAGAATCAGAGGAGATGGGGCTGGCCTGATGGGTCCAGCTGCAGGGGTGGGAGGAATGGGGAGGAGGGAAAGAGCCCTGACCATAGTCTCTAAAAGTGGGGCCCTCAGGAGAGCAGCTGTGCTCATCTGTCTGTCTACACCCGCGCTCAGGTCTTGAGGCCGTCTGGGCAGGAAGGCAAGGGGAGAACTTTCCCATGTGCTCAGTCACACTCCCCTCCCACTCCTAACCACACCTTTGTCAGGGTCAGGAGCAGAAGAGCAGGAATCCCACTGCCAGGCCACAGTGACCCCAGCTCTCCTCTTCCAGATAGAGCCACGAACCCCCTGAACAAGGAGCTTGACTGGGCCAGCATCAACGGCTTCTGCGAGCAGCTCAACGAGGACTTTGAGGGGTAGGTAGCCGGCCCTGCTTGTTTACGCTGCCCTGCACTCTCCAGAACCCAGTCTCGGGTACAGTGGCCTGGGTGGATGGACACCCGGTTTTCATTCTGAACATACTCACAAAGTGATGAGGACAGGGTCACTTGGTACTGAATGCTGTTTGGGTGTCACTCTCTGGGGTGGGCCTTGCTGGATCCATGTAACAGGTAAAGAAATCAAGGCTCAGAGGACTCAGATCTGCCCCTACATCTCACAGGGAGAAAATGCTAGTCCTGAGCTTGGTAAGACCCAGGTCTGCTGGACCCGCAGCCAGTGCTTTGTGGGGAAGGGCCCCCCAGAGGGAGAACTGCATGTTCCCCAACTGGGAGGAGGCCAGTAGGCCCTTTCCTCAAGGAAGAACCAGAACTACCTGTGTTAGAATCACCTAGAATGTTGGCCAGGCACAGTGGCTCATGCCTATAGTTCCAGCACTTTGGGAGGCTGAGGTGGGCGGATTACTTGAGGTTAGAAGTTTGAGACCAGCCTGGTCAACATGGTGACACCCCGTCTCTACTACAAATGCAAAAATTAGCTGGACATAGTGGTGCATACCTGTAATCCCAGCTACTCGGGAGGCTGAAGCAGGAGAATTGCTTGAACCCAAGAGGCAGAGATTGCAATAAGCTGAGATTGCGCCACTGCCCTCCAGCCTGGGCAGCAGAATGAGATTCTGTCTCAAAAAACAAAACAAAGAATTACCTAGAATACTTGTGAGAAATGTACATTCTTAGCCAGGCATGGTGGCGCACATCTGTAATCTCAGTTACTGGGAAGGCCAAGGCGGGAGGATCCCTTGAGGCTAGCCTGGGCAACATAGCAAGACCTCATCTCTTAAAAAATTTAAATAAAAAGGGCCAGGCGCGGTGGCTTATGCCTGTAATCGCAGCACTTTGGGAGGCCTAGGC
>NW_012120154.1:3996320-3998122 GCF_000951035.1 Colobus angolensis palliatus | reverse complement strand
TTTTGAGACGGAGTCTCACTCTGTTGCCCAGGCTGGAGTGCAGTGGCGCCATCTTGGCTCACTGCAAGCTCTGCCTCCCAGGTTCATGCCGTTCTCCTGCCTCAGCCTCCCGAGCAGCTGGGACTACAGGCACCCGCCACCATGCCTGGCTAATTTTTTTAGTAGAGACAAGGTTTCACCTTGTTAGCCAGGATGGTCTCAATCTCCTGACCTCATGATCTGCCCGCCTCGGCCTCCCAAAGTGCTGGGATTACAGGCGTGAGCCACCGCGCCCGGCCGGGAGTGGACATTCTTAGTGGGCTCCCCTGGTGATACTAAAGTTTCGGGACCACAGACAGTGGCGTGTGTGTGCTTTGGAGTCATGTTGCTTGGGTATGAGTCCCGTCCCCTCTCTTAGCTGAGCAACCCTGGGTGAGTGGTTGTCTGCGAGAGTCAGTTTCTTCACACTTGAAGGAACTTCCCATGGTGAGGCAGGAATGACAGTGCTGCCTGCCTTATGCAGCTTAGGCAGGAAAGTGCATGTGAGCCTCCTCACGCATGTGAACTGTCAGCACCTGTGAGCTCTTACCGTCGATGGCAATGGGTCTTTTACAGTCTGGTAGATGATGTCACCACCTCCACCATGAAGCTGCTCTGATTTGCCACAACAGAACATGCTTTGCCATCTTGAGTTCCCGGGGAACTGTGTCAGCCCATCTCTCATGGCATATTATAGTTGTCTCTATGGCAAGCCAAGCCAAGGATGTGACACGTCACAGTTCTTAGGCCAGCCCAGGAGCTGAGCTCACACCTTTTGAAGTTCCCCGCCTGCACTCTGCCTGGCCCTGCCTTGCCACAATCCCAGGCCATGTCTGATCTGGAGAGGGAGCTGGGCCTTTGCATATGCCTGCAGAAACCTTGGAGGGCTGAAGTCTCAGTGACAGGCTAGAGTGGTGACCCTCCCCTAGGGTGACCAGGGCTCCTTGGAGGAGGGCTGCAGTCCCGGCGGGCTGGGGTCATGGCCCTCCCCTAGGGTGACCGGGACTCCGTGGCGACTCTGGCTCTGTGTTGTTCCTCCCACCCAGGCCTCCACTCGCCACCCGACTGCTGGCCCACAAGATCCAGTCCCCGCAGGAGTGGGAGGCGATCCAGGCCTTGACGGTGAGAAGGGGAGAGATCACCATCCGTCCCCGGCCATGTGATGACACCAAGGGAGGCCAAGACTGAAGTTCTTGGGGTCCATAAGGCTCTTCAGAGCCCAAGAGAGTTGTGCTAAGATGGCCCAGGATAGAGGTCCGGGCCCACCCCAAGGGTCCCACCACAGCCAGCGGGCTGGCCTCCCACCCCAGCATCCATACACGTAGGCCTCTTGCTGAGCAAAGGCCCTCTAGGGTCATCTGGTCCAGGGGTTCCTTGCTTCAGCTGCACATCGGCTGCCTCTCAAGGAAGCGTATTCAACACATGGAATCAGGGCTCCACCCAGACCTGCCGAGGCCACACTCCTGGAGTATCTGTATCCAGAGATCTGCACGTTTGTAAAGCTAAGGGGTGGCGCTTGGGCTCAGGCCTGAGGTTTTGCATCTGTTCAATAGCAGAGGAGAGAGGGGTGTACATCTGTGGCCTCCAGCATGGGCCACATACCAACCCACCATAGAGCAAAGCTGATTTTAAGTGGTGGTAGAGAAACAGTTTCTCTTTTAATACTTATGTGTTGGCCGGGCACGGTGGCTCATGCCTGTAATCCCAGCACTTTGGGAGGCCGAGACGGGTGGATCACGAGGTCAGGAGATCGAGACCATCCTGGTGGAAACGGTGAAACCCCG
>NW_012120154.1:3992226-3995320 GCF_000951035.1 Colobus angolensis palliatus | reverse complement strand
TTGAACTCAGGAGGCAGAGGTTACAGTGAGCCGAGATCATGCCATTGCATTCCAGCCTGGACAACAAGAGTAAAACTCTGTCTCAAAAAAAAAAAGGAAAAGTAGTAAGAAAATAATGTACAGTTGGTACTCAGATGTGGGGCCTAAGCTGTGAACGGGACTAGAGCATTGCTACAGATTGGGCATTGCTGGGCACTGTAGGTCGCCTGACCCTATCTCCCAAGGGGGTGATGATCAGTCCCAGAGGCCGCTGTGACTCAGAATCTTCCATCCTCACAAGCCGTTCCCTCCCTTCTGAATGCCCACCCATGGGCTTCTGGTCCCTGGCCAAGGCGTGGGAGGGAGGCCACGGCCTCTGATGCTCCTGGGCGTCCCCTCCCATCCCCCTTCCCTGCACAGGTGCTGGAAACATGCATGAAGAGCTGCAGCAAGCGGTTCCACGACGAAGTGGGCAAGTTCCGCTTTCTCAACGAGCTCATCAAGGTCGTGTCTCCCAAGGTTGGTGCCCCCAGCCCAAACTCAGACCTGCCCTATCAGATGTGGGGAGAGGAAAGAGGACCTTCAGACTGTGGAGCGACTTTTCCAGGGCGCCTCCCGCTGGGGTGTTACCTCAGCCCCCCATTAGAACTCAGACCTAGGACAAACACAGATCCCTTCTCACAGTCCCCTCATGCCTGATTCTGGGACAGCCTGGGGTCTCAGAGAAGTGTTTCCAGGCTGGCCAGGGGCGGGGCAGCCGTGGAACTGCCCGGTGCTTAGGGAGAAATGATCCCAGGGAATACGTACAGCTGACAGATGGCTGTTACGTGTCAGCGATCTCTGGCCTGAAATCACTCCCCGTGGACGTGGCCATAGCACCCTACCTGGTCTCTGGCAGGTTTCCCTGTCCCCGCCACACAAGAGCACCCTCCCTGGACCTCAGCATCCAAGGCCACAGACCTGAGTGATGGAGCCTGCTGGCTCCAGACGGGCCATCCCCAGCTCAGCCCAAGGAATCTTCCCACAGACCGTGAACATTTCTTTTTTTAAAAGTTTTTTGGAGACAGAGTCTTGCTCTGTCACCCAGGCTGGAGTGCAGTGGCACGATCTCTGCTCACTACAACCTCTGCCTCCTGGGTTCAAGCAATTCTCCTGCCTCAGCCTCCCAAGTAGCTGGGATTACAGGCGCCCGCCACCATGCCCGGCTAATTTTTTATATTTTTAGTAGAGATGGGGTTTCACCATGTTGGCCAGGCTGGTCTGGAATTCCTGACCTCGTGATCCGCCTGCCGTGGCCTCCCAAAGTGCTGGAATTACAGGCATGAGCCACCATGCCCGGCCTACCTACCAGAAACTTTTTTTTATTTTTTTGGACAAGGAGTTTCACTCTTGTCACCCAGGCTGGAGTGCAATGGCGCGATCTCAGCTCACTGCACCCTCCACCTCCCGGGTTTGAGCAGTTCTCCTGCCTCATCCTCCCGAGTAGCTGCAATTATAGGCGCCCACCACCATGCCCAGCTAATTTTGTATTTTCAGTAGAGGCAGGGTTTCACCATATTGGTCAGCTGGTCTTGAACTCCTGACCTCATAATCCACCCACGTTGGCCTCCCAAAGTGCTGGGATTACAGACATGAGCCACCGCCTCCGGCCTACTGTGAATATTTTTCTTAAGCTGTTTGAGTGACAGGCCACCCCCTTGGCCCTTCTTTGCTCAGACCCATCCTTTGACCAGAGCTACTGAATGACCCATATGGCCTCCCATTCTCCTCCCAAGAGGGGACTTTGATGTGAGAGCCACTTTCCCCAGCCAGTTTGCTGGTAGGAAATGGGGAGTAGGCCCAGGGCCTCCCAGTTCCACCCTCACCCCTCCCTGGGCAGCCTGGAGGCCTCTGGCTCCTCCTTCCTGGGATGTCAAGGCTAAGTCCCCAGAGCCAACGGTGAGCAGGCCTGTCCCTCATGTCAGTTCTGCATCCTCACTATGGTGCCACCCAGCCCCAGCAGGTGGGGAAACAGACACTGAGGGCTGACCCAGCTAATAAGTGGCAGGGGTAGTAGGTGAACTCAGTCTACCCCAGGCTGGTTGGGTGGGGCTGTGAGGATCCTGTAGGCCAGAGGGCTTCCCGGGGAGTCCTGGGGAGGCAGTCGGGTGTGGACAGGGCTTGAGGCTGAAGTGAGTGGGGCCAGGCAGTATCAAAGGCCTCCCTACTGTATCCCTGAAGTATCTGGGCTCTCGGACATCGGAGAAGGTGAAAAACAAGATCTTGGAGCTCCTCTACAGCTGGACAGTGGGCCTGCCCGAGGAGGTGAAAATCGCAGAGGCCTACCAGATGCTAAAGAAGCAGGGTGAGGCACACAGAGGGTGGGGGGGTGACCAGGGCCTGCCCTCCCCTCCCCCACCATGAGCTGGGGCTCCAGCAGCTTCAGGGGCTTCTGAGCCAGCAAGGTCATGGGTCTGTCCATTAACTCCTGGAGAACATACAGCTAGTGTGGCCTTCTCTGCTCTGCCTGAGGCTAGCTTGGGTGGAAAGAAGGTGAGTTCGAATCAAGCTTCCCCTCAAAGGGTGGTCTCCAGGGAGTAGCCTCAAAATACGGGTCCCCAAACCATCTCCCCCAGGCAATTTTGATGGGGTAGGTAGGAGCAGGCCCAGGCCACCAAGAGTCCAGAGCCAGCATGCTGGCAACAGACTGACCTCCCTCTTCTGTCCTGCCCTTGCCTGCCCCCATCCCCATGTCACCCCTACCTGGGTGGGACATATGGCCTGGGACATATTGACAGCCTTTCTGACACTCGTCTAATCCAGGGATAGTGAAGTCCGACCCCAAGCTTCCAGATGACACTACCTTTCCCCTTCCTCCTCCACGGCCCAAGAATGTGATCTTTGAAGATGAGGAGAAATCCAAGGTGAGACTCCAAGGAGGCACGCTGGGGACTCCAAGCGCAGGTGGGGGTCCGTGGCTTCTGGCCCCTAGCTGTTCTGGCGTCAGCCATTGGAACAGAGGCACACACTGAGCCCAGGCATCGTTGTGGATGATGGGCGCTGTTTACTGGGCACTTGATGTGTGCTGAGTGTGTCCCATACAGCATCCCCATGTTTAATAAATAGTGTGTCTGGT
>NW_012120154.1:3972458-3991861 GCF_000951035.1 Colobus angolensis palliatus | reverse complement strand
GATGGTCTCGATCTCCTGACCTCGTGATCCGCCCGTCTCAGCCTCCCAAAGTGCTGGGATTACAGGCTTGAGCCACCGCGCCCGGCGAATTTTACTAATTTTTTGTTAATATTAATAAAATTAAAACTTGTGGGTGAAAAATTAAATAGCCCAGGAGGAGGTAAGATTAAAATAAAGAGATTAAAGTTAAAGCTCCCCTCTCCCCAGTCCCAGCCCTAGTGCTGGAGGGTGTCTACTGCTAAGGCTCTCGTACATTGTCCCAGAAAGGTTCTCAGCCATGGAGCAGCATTTGTTGATTATTTATTTCTGCCAGGCGCTGTGATGTGCACCTTACACGCAGTGTCTCCACTGGCCTGTGACCACCCTATCAGATGTCAATAAATTCTCACCATTTCACAGAGAGCTTAAGTAACTTACTCATGTCCCACAGGCAGGAAGCGGGGAGCCATCATGTGACTCCAGTCTTCTGACCCCTGGCCCAGGTGCTGCCCTCACGGTCACATCCCTCTGTCTCTGCAGATGCTGGCCCGCCTGCTGAAGAGCTCCCATCCCGAAGACCTCCGCGCAGCCAATAAGCTCATCAAAGAGATGGTGCAGGAGGTAGCAGCTGAGCCTAGAGCACAGGGAGGAGGCGGGATGGGGGTATTGAGCTGGGCCACCGAGATGGGACTGTATGTGTCTTCACGTGGAAGGAGCCCTGCAGTGACCCAGGGCTGGCACAGCAGAGAAGCTGATGGCTGGGCGACCAGGGTGTGCAGGGAAGAATTCCTGGCAGCCTGGGTGACTTGCTCTGGATGGGCCTTTGGGAGGCTGGCTACCTCTTCTTCAAAAGTTAGAAATGAATTAGGCCTTAGTATATTTTTAAAAATACATAAATATATGTAAGTATGTATATGTGTATGTATATGAGGAGATTTTTTTTGAGACAGGGACTCACTCTCTTGCCCGGGCGGGAGCACAGTGGCATGATCATGGCTCACTGCAGCCTCGACCTCCTGGGCTCAAGCAGTCCTCCTACCTCAGCCTCCCAGGCCTCTGGCACTAAATACATGTGCCACCACACCTGTATAATTTTTGTATTTTCTATTTTGTGGAGAAGGGGTTTTGCCATGTTGCCCAGGCTGGTCTGGAACTCCTGGGCTCAAGCAATCTGCCTGCCTTGGCCTCCCAAAGTGCTGGGATTACAGGCATGGCCAAATGTTTAATTTTTAAGTAAATATACATACGTTGCCTGGGTGCCTGCTGAAACTTTTTTTTTTAATTGAGACAGGATCTCATTCTGGAGTGCAGTGGCACGATCATGGCTCACTGCAGCCTTGACCTCCTGGGCTCAAGCCATCCTCCCACGTCAACCTCCGGAGTAGCCAGGACCAAAGGCACACACTACAACACCCAGCTAATTTTATTTTTTGTAGAGACAGAGTCTCCCTTTGTTGCCCAAGCTAGTCTCGAACTCCTGGACTCAATGTCCCTCCCATCTCAGACTCCCAAAGTGCTGAACAAAAAGTTTCAAAACTGGATGTCGTGGCTCATGTGTGTAATCCCAGCACTTTGGAGGCCAAGGTGGGAGGACGGCATGAGGCCACCTTTCACTCTGCAAAGGAGAGGCACGCACAGTAAGCAAAGGGGCAGGGGAAAGCCAGGCCACTCCCGACAGCAGCCTTTAAAGGCACGGGCTCCCCCATCTGCCAGGCACTGACACTGGAAGGGTCTTCGTGCTCATTTCTAGGCTGTACCTGATGACCACAGAGATCCCCTTCCACTGTAAAGTACAGGAACCTCCTTTGAAAGGGCAAGCACAAGGAGGGCAAGAGTCACTGAGAACCACAGTGGAGGTGTAGGGCCCTGGGCCTTCAGAAGCACCTGGTGAGGGGGTTGGAAACCCAAGTTCCTGGGCCATCTTGGGAGATCCTGATGAGCTTGTGCAGAGGCCTGGGCACTGGGGGCTTGGACCAAAGCGGCCTTCCTGGGCATGAGGGGCTTCTGGCAGGGCCTGCTGGAGCCCCACCCGGAGTCTGATCCCACAGTCACCCAGCTGTCAACCCGGATCCCAGCACGCTCTCAAGTGGCAGGGGGCAGTGCCTCGTCCAGGCCAGAGGTTCTCAGTGGCCCTTGGCCAATGTGTCCCCAGGACCAGAAGCGGATGGAGAAGATCTCGAAGCGGGTGAATGCCATCGAGGAGGTGAACAACAATGTGAAACTGCTCACGGAGATGGTGATGAGCCACAGCCAGGGCGGCGCAGCAGCCGGCAGCAGCGAGGACCTCATGAAGGTGCACCTGCCTCCCCAACTCCCCCACTCCCCGCCCACTCCACAGCCCACGCAGACCCTGACCCGCCCACCCTGCTGCCCTCAGGAACTGTACCAGCGCTGTGAGCGGATGCGGCCCACGCTCTTCCGACTAGCCAGTGACACAGAGGACAATGATGAGGCCTTAGGTGAGCCCGGGGCAGGTGCTGAGGTCAGGTCCCCCACTCTCCATCTCCTGCCCCGACCTCCCCCAGGCCTGCTAAGTATCTGCGGTTGGAAGGAGCCACCACCAGGGGGCCCCCCTTCTCCAGCACCAACCCTGGGTTTTTCCACTCTGAGGACACAGAGGAGGGGCCGCCCCGCTGTTGAGAGGCCCTGTGGGCCAGCCCCCTTAACAGGCACCTCATTTACTGCCCGCAGCTGCACAGGAGGCAGAACCATCCCCTTTTCACAACTGGGGCTAAGGGAGGAAAATGACTTGCCCAGATCACAGAGCAGAACCGTGGCAGAGCCGGGGGAGACAGAGGGCCATCTGCCCCTAGACCTTCCTCCCTGGTGAGGGCGAATGGAAGCTAAGAGTGCATCCCACGGCCTGGGCAATTCCAGACCTGAGCCTGAAGGCTTCTGCCAGGGCCACATACCAGGTTCTTTTCCTTGATCTCTGCCCACGTGTCAACCTAGGCCACTTGGGCTGCGGTCTGGGTACCATCCACTCCCTCGTTAAGCAGGAGCCCCACCCAAAAGGCTCAGTGCCCAGATTGCCCCACACCCTGGCACCCGGGCAGGCAGTGTTGCTGAGGGCCTCACTGGTGCCAGGTACTGTTCTAGGCCCTCAGGGATCTGGCACTGACCAAAGTTTGCAAAAGGCTGGGTGCGGTGGTTCACACCTATAATCCCAGCAGTTTGGGAGGCCAAGGTGGGAGGATTGCTTTAGGCTAGGAGTTCAAGACCAGCCTGGGCAACATAGACCTAGTCTCTATTTCAAATATATTTGTATTTAAAAAAAAAAAAAAAGGTTGACAAAAGCTTTCTTGTGGTAGTTTAGTGAGAGGAGACAGACAGTAACCAAGTCCATGAGCACCGACAGTTTGTCACGGTGGTAAGTGACATGGAGGAAGAGAAGCAGAGAAGGGATGAGGTAGTGCAGGAGGGGTTTAGGACAGGCCTCCCTGAGGTGAGCCTTGGGTGAAGACCTGAAGGCAGTAAGGGATGAAGCTGTGCAGAGATCCGGGGCAGCCAGAGAGCACAGCTGGAGTGGAGGCCTGGAGGCGGGAGCGGGCCCAGTATGTTAAGAGACAGCCTAGGCAGTATGGCAGGGAGCAAATGAGGGGAGGGTGGGAGATGAGACCAGGGAGGTAGCGGAAGGCCAGAGCCTCAGCAGACAAGATGGGCTGTTCCCCTGCCCCTGCCCCTACCCCTTCCCCTCACACACAGGCTGTGATGGATGTGGGGTCCTTGTCCCCTGCCACCCAGAGGCCCCCACAGTCCTTCAGCCTGCCTCTCCCTTCCTGCCTGTTCCAGCGGAGATCCTGCAGGCCAATGACAACCTCACCCAGGTGATCAACCTGTATAAGCAGCTGGTGCGGGGTGAGGAGGTCAACGGTGATGCCACAGCCGGCTCCATCCCTGGTGAGAAGGTGGCAGGAGAGCTGGGAGGGCACCCATCAGGCTGGAGGGGCACAGAGAGTGCAGGGTGGTGTGCTGTTCTCAGAGCTGCTGGAATGACTGCCAAGGTGACCCTGGCCCCTTAAGATGGGAAGGCCCCAGTGAGGGAGCTGGGGGTGAAGTCTGTGCCAAGCCTGCAGCTGTGGGGGAAGAAGTCTGGATGTTGCGGGGGGAGCTGAGGGTTTGGTGAGGACAGTCAGAAGAAGGAAGGCTTTCTTTGACAAATCTGGCACCTGTTGTGTAGGGCTAAATGACACCCCCCCGAGGCTTTATTTATCAGAAAGTGGGAGGGGGTTTAGGAAAGTAAACATTACAGACTCAGTTCTAATAAGAGTAAGATAGGAGCCTTGGGGGGTCACAAAAGGGGTTAGAATTGGTTCTGTTAGGGAGAAGTGGGGATGGAGGCGCCACACGGAAGCAGCCAAGTTTCATCAGGGCCTTAAGGATGGGTAGCAGTTTGCCCAGTAGAGCTAAGAAGGAAATACATTCCGGACAGAAGTACCAACATATGCCAAAGAGAGGTCCTGTTGAGCAGCTTCCAGGCAGGAGCTGGTGTGGCCAAGGAAGGGGAGGCAGGAGGCCAGTGATAAAGCGTCAGGGTTAGGTGCTGCTCCCCCACAACCCGTGGGCTCCAACAGATACATGTACACCCAGGACTTGCCAGCCTCTTCTTTCCCACCCCAGGGAGCACCTCGGCCCTGCTGGATCTCTCAGGCCTGGATCTCCCGCCTGCGGGCACCACCTACCCAGCCATGCCCACCCGCCCTGGCGAGCAGGCCAGCCCCGACCAGCCCAGTGCCTCAGTTTCCCTGCTTGACGACGAGCTCATGTCTCTGGGTGAGGAAGGGGCCAGGCCTGGAGGAGGGCGGGCTCAGCAGCAGATGGGGCATGATCCCAGGGCGCACTCACAGCTAGCGGAACACCAGCACCATGTACCCCAGGTGTCAATCCTGTGGGGCACATGCATGAGCATTAGGCCCACTTCACAACGGAGGAAACTGAGGCTCGGGGAAGTTAGGAGCTTGTGCGAGGCCACACAGCCAGAGGGTGAGGCTGGCAGCCTCTAAGCCGGCCTCAGATAAGCTAACCAGCATTCAGGCTCTGGCAGCCTGGGGGGAAACCAGGGGATTTCCCTGCAACAGGTTAGAGCCTGGAATTGGGAACTGTCTGGGCAAAAGTTCAGCAGTTTCTTTATCCACCAAGAGGAGAGGGAGGGCTCTGGGTTCCACAGCACCCAGAGGCTCCAGCGAACTAGCCAGAGCACGAGGGACTCGGTGATCCAAGTTGGTCCAGGGCCAGGCCTGCTGTTACTCCCAGGCAGGCTCAGGCTCACCCCGGGGAAGCAGCAAAGCGGTCCCAGCTGCCCAAACCATGTTTGGGTTTCAAGCTGCTCTCAGGGCAGCAGCCCCATCAGAGAGCTGAGATCAGAAGAGCCTCCTCCTGAGAGCCACTGAAGGGATGAAGAGCAGAGGTGTTAGGGCCCATCAAAGGAATCCTCAGGGATGTGTTGGAAGCCAAGAGTCAGACTGTGGTCTCCTGAGCCAGTTCTGAAGCAAAAACCAGACCCAAAGGCCTTGAAGAAGTTATGGGGGCCCGGGGTGTCCTAGGCGGGGTCTGCCTGGGTTCCAGGAGTGCTCCCTTAGGTGGTGTCCACTACTGCATTCTGTCCTGTGTTAGGTGGTCCTGTCTTAGGTGACCCTGTCTTAGGTGGCCCTGTCTTAGGTGGTCCTGTTTTAGGTGACCCTGTCTTAGGTGACCCTCACAGTCTCCGCAGGCAGGCACCGTTAATAGCTCCACTGCACGGCGATGGCAGCATAGAAAGGCATGGTGGAGGCCGGGCGCGGGGGCTCATGCCTGTCATCCCAGCACTTCGGGAGGCCAAAGCCGGCGGATCACGAGGTCAGGAGATCGAGACCATCCTGGCTAACACGGTGAAACCCCATCTCTACTAAAAATACAAAAAAATTAGCCGGACAACGTGGTGGGCGCCTGTAGTCCCAGCTACTTGGGAGGCTGAGGCAGGAGAATGGCGTGAACCCAGGAGGCAGAGCTTGCAGTGAGCTGAGATCCGGCCACTGTACTCCAGCCTGGGTGACAGCGAGACTCCGTCTCAAAAAAAAAAAAACAAACAAAACAAAAAACAGAAAAAGAAAGGCTGGGTGACTTGTGCAGAAAGGGCTCCAGGACTTGAGCTGGGCCCTGATCCTGAAGCCACACTCTTGAGCTGCTGGGCTGCTCTAACTCATTGTTCATAAGCAAGGAAAGGGAAGTGAGGACCCGGAGTGTGGAGGGAGAGCTGAAGGAGAAGGAGAGCTGAGGGGACAGGAGGCCCAGTTGTGAGCTCCCTTTGTGAACCCAGCAGCCAGCATCCTCCCTGAAGCCGCTTACAAGCCCCATGCAGCTGCCCCCTCTTCATTCAGAGCCAAGGGTGACGCAGGGAGAGGACCTTTACCCCGTTCTACAGAGAACGGGGTAAAGGTCAAGGGACAGGAACACTCATGCAAGATTTATTTTCTCCTGTGGAGCCAGCCCTGGGCAGCAGCTACCTGAGGGGCAGTGGGTAGGGAAGTACTGCAGGGCCACCAGCCCCCAGCCAGCAGCTGCAGCAACACCTCCACGGGAGAAGCGAGGTGCGGCTGCACTTCCTGTCCCCGCACTGCACTGGCACAGTCCTGAGCCACCAGCTTCCTTCTGGTTTCCTCTCAGAGGCAAAGCATGGGGGCACAGGAGCCAGAAGTGCCAGGGCACCCTGCAGCCTGGGCCTGGGGAATGGAGGAGGCCCTGTGGCCACAGAGGGGGCTGGTCCTCACTCTTCTTCACGGCAGGGGTGGGAGACAGGTTCCTGTCCGCCAAGGAGGGTGTTCAGGCAGCCTTAACCTCCCCCGTCTCAAGCGCGCCTCCCATCTCAGGCTCCTGAGCAGTTGGGACTATAGCTATGTGCCGCCACACCCAGTTAATTTATTTTTTGTAGACACAGGGTTTCACTTGTGTTGGCCAGGCTGGTATTGCACTCTGGCCTCAAGTGATCCACCCACCTCAGCTTCCAAAAATGCTGGGATGACAGGCATGAGCCGCTGCACCCACCTCTTTTTGGTTTTGAGATGGGGGTTTCACTGTATTGCTCAGGCTGGTCTCAAACTTCTGGCCTCGACTAATCCTCCCATCTCAGCCTCTCAAGTAGATGGGACCAGAGGCACTGGCTAATTTTTTTTCCTTTTATTCTTTTTGTTTTCTTTTTTTTTTTTTTTTTTTACAGAGTCTCGCTCTGTCACTCAGGCTGGAGTGTAGTGGCGTGATCTCAGCTCACTGCAACCTCTGCTTCCCAGGTTTGTGCCATTCTCCTGCCTCAGCCTCCCTAGTAGAGGGGACTACAGGCACCCACCACCACACCTGGCTAACTTTTTTTTCTTTTTTTTGAGACGGAGTCTCGCTCTGTTGCCCGGGCTGGAGTGGAGTGGCCGGATCTCAGCTCACTGCAAGCTCCGCCTCCTGGGTTTACGCCATTCTCCTGCCTCAGCCTTCTGAGTAGCTGGGACTACAGGCGCCCGCCACCTCGCCTGGCTAGTTTTTTGTATTTTTTAGCGGAGACGGGGTTTCACCATGTTAGCCAGGATGGTCTCGATCTCCTGACCTTGTGATCCGCCCATCTCGGCCTCCCAAAGTGCTGGGATTACAGGCTTGAGTCACCGCGCCCAGCCTTTTTTTTTTTTTTTTCAATGGAGACGGGGTTTCACTGTGTTAGCCAGGATGGTCTCAATCTCCTGACCTCATGATCCGCCCGCCTCAGCCTCCCAAAGTGCTGGGATTACAGGCTTGAGTCACCGCGCCCAGCCTTTTTTTTTTTTTTTTTCAATGGAGACGGGGTTTCACTGTGTTAGCCAGGATGGTCTCAATCTCCTGACCTCATGATCCGCCCGCCTCAGCCTCCCAAAGTGCTGGGATTACAGGCGTGAGCCACCACACTCAGCTATTTTCCTTTTATTCTTTAGAGGTAGAGTCTCTATGCTGCCTGGGCTTATCTCAGACCCCAGCTTCGGCTTCCCAAATAGCTGGGATTACAGACATTAGCCACTGCACCTGGCTGGTGTCTCCATTTTACAGAAGAGGCTGTCACCCCCCAAGATCACACAGCCAAGTGGCAGAGTTGTGTTCAAATGCTTGTAGTCAGGCCATGCTCTGTCCGAGTCCAGATTCTGCCACTTGCCAGCTGTGTGTTGTCGGGCAGGTTATTTACCAAGTCTGAGTCCATTTTCTAACCCCTAAAAGAGGGCTGAGAAGCTCACCCCTACTTTTGAAGGTTGTTTGAGGATTAAGCAAGACCAGCATCTGAAGGGCCTGATGCATCTAGAGCATCATCAATCTACTTTATCTGTGGCCTCCTAAGAAATGCATCTAGAAGAGACCCAACTGTCACAGCTTCCTGGTACCTTTGCCTTTGCCTGTCAGGTAGCACTTCGGTTTGGACCTCACGTTTTCAGGATTTGCTAGAAACAAGATCCCTTACCTTCTCTAGGTCAGATCTGGGGTGAACTTGGTGGACAGATGGCAGAGGTCAGGCTGGCTGGTGACCTGCTACCTCCTTCCCATTGGCAGCTAGTTCCAGAGCCATCCACAGGGCCCCCCAGCCCTCCATAGTACCAGTGAGCCTCACTGGCATGTGCCAGGGCCAACAGGGTCTTCAGCGTCACCCCCAGTCCAGCCCTGTCCTCGTATTCTTGGAGACACTGTGGCTTAGCCAGCACGGTGCCTAGCCCATGGTCATGCAGCAGGCGTCCCTCGAGTGGACCAGTGGTGGGCACAGAGCTGCTCTCTGCTTGCCTGGATGCATGAGGAGAGGAAACTCTTCTCCCTGCAGCCCAACCCTGCTCTCTGCTGCCAGATGACAAGTGAAGATGAAAGTCCTGATATCTGTTGTCTGTGTACACAGTAGCTTTGGAGTGGCCTGGCCAGGAAGAGGGGAAGCGTGTGTGGGGTCAGCACAAGGGGCTGCCGGGATCTTGGTTTCTAGTTCTGCTCTGCTGCTGGTTCCCTCTGAGAGTGTGAGTTTCTCCCCTCTGTGCTGAGCATCAGAAAGGGGCAGGGAGCCCCACGCCAGCACACATGGCCCCTCGGCTGTCTGGCATCTGCAGGGTCAACCCAGCTCCTTCACCTCTCTCCTGCTTTCCCCTCAGGCCTCAGTGACCCCACACCCCCTTCAGGCCTGAGCCTGGATGGTACCGGATGGAACAGCTTCCAGGTAGGAGGGGACTACAAACTAGCCTGGCCTGTCCCAGTCCCAGGGTCAGGGCAGCTGGGACTAGCGGCCTGGGGAAACTGAAAGGATGGGTGGGCTCTGCTCAAGGGCCCAGGACCAGGGGGTGGCCCAGGGGCCTGGAGGCACCCACCCAGGGTAGAAGGCCTCTCCTTACCTCCAGCTGTATCTTCACCACGTCTCGGCCTTGGGGCTGCAGCCCAGCCTTTGGGATTGGGATTGAGATGGGCAATCCCTCTTCCCTTCTCTTGAGGGTGACGGAGGTCCCTGGAATATAGAACCTCAACCAGAGCCAGCCACCCTGCATCATGGACACAGGTGGTCTGGGGTCCTTACCTCTGTGACTGCTTTCCTAGATGTCATTTGCAGGGAGGACACTGAGCCTCAGGGCAGGATCAGGTGATGCTGACACCTCTCTAGACAGCCCCACCCCACCTGCATCCTTTTCCCCACAGTCGTCGGATGCCACTGAGCCCCCAGCCCCTGCTCTGGCCCAGGCCCCCAGTATGGAAAGCAGACCCCCAGCGCAGACATCCCTGCCAGCAAGCAGCGGTCTGGACGACCTAGACCTCCTGGGGAAGACCCTCCTGCAGCAGTCGCTGCCCCCGGAGTCCCAGCAAGTGCGGTGGTGAGGGCCCACCATGGCTGGCATGGGGTGGGGAGCACTCCCTGTTCCCACAAACCAGCAGCATCTCCTGGGCTTGTCCAGGCCCAGCAGGGAGAGGCTCGTTGCTGTCTTGTTCTATAAGCAGATGCCAAGCACTGCACCTGCCTCTGGAAACACAGCAGTGCCCGAGGCAGACCTGGGCCCAGCTCACAGAGCACAGTTTATGAGACCTAGGCCCACTGGCCTGGCCTCCCCTCAGGCTTTCCCAGCTCCCTTCAGAAAGGCCCAGAAGGCCAGCAGAGGGGAGGACACTGGGCTGGAGTGAGCAGGTGGGGTGCAGGGGGTAGGGAGAACAAGAGCTGCTCCTTCTAAAGGTAAGAAGACCCAAGGCCAGAGAGACAGCCACATGTCAGGGACAGAGCCAGGAAGCCCAGCCTTTCCTGTGCCCCGATCTCTCCATCACCAAAGAATCACTTCTTTTTTTTGTTTTTGAGAGAGAATCTCACCCTGTCCCAGGCTGGAGTGCAGTGGCATGATCTCGGCTCACTGCAACCTCCATCTCCCAAACTCAAGCGATTCTCCTACATCAGCCTCCTGAGTAGCTGGGACCACAGGTGCGCGCTACCACGCCCAGCTAGTTTTTTGTATTTTTTATAGAGACCGGGTTTTGCCATGTTACCCAGGCTGGTCTCAAACTCCTTAGCTCAAGCGATCCGCCCGCCTCAGCCTCCGAAAGTGTTGGAATTACAGGTGTGAGCCACCACACCTGGCCAAGAATCACTTCTTAATGCACTGTCTCCCCATTAAGGGAGAAGCAGCAGCCAGCCCCCCGGCTTACACTCCGGGACCTGCAGAATAAGAGCAGCAGCTGCAGCTCCCCCAGCTCCAGCGCCACCAGCCTTCTCCACACCGTGTCCCTGGAGCCCCCCAAGCCTCCGCAGCAGCCCACACGAACCGAGCTCTCACTGGCCAGCATCACTGTGCCCCTGGAGTCCATCAAGCCCAGTGAGTAGGGCTGGGGCAGGCTGGGCTGGGCTGGGGCAGCTTGCTGCCCTGTCAGGAGCTCTGTCTGGGGAAGCTGGTGGGAAAGCGGGGCTCCCCTGGCTCTGCCACTGGCCAACCAGTGGGGAGCTCTGAACAAGGCCCTGCCCTTCCCAGGAGTTAGTTTCCTTATCTGCCCCAGAGCAATCAGAGGACTGCTGTACAAACTCCAGGCTTATACAAGCAAGAAGACTTCTAGGGAATGGACTCTGGGCCCCTCCTTCCCCAGGAAGGCAGGGCTTAGGACACAGAGAGGTTTGGGGTCTCCCCCAAATTACAGAACTGAACCATGATAAAGACCCAGATCCAAGGCTGGGCTTTTCCAGCCCCGGAGCAGTAGGGGGACCGTGGCCCAGCCCCAGGCCCCGAGCAGACACATGAGGCCTGGTGGTCCTCAGATTGCCCTCTATGAGCTCCCTGTGACCAAAGACACTACCCCCGCAGTGTCTCCCAGCAGTGGGCAGGGCTGCCCCTCTCACCAGTAGGAGAACCCTGAGCTCAGAGAAGGGGAGTGACTGCCACAGGGTCACACAGCGTGAGCCTCACCCTCGCGCAGAGTCCCTCACGAGCCCAGCACTCCAGGCAGCAGCCACACAGCACTGGGGGGAACCTGGGCTGTGACTTGGCTCTGGGGTGGGTGTCCTGCCTTCACTATCAGACTGGGGGTTCCCCTGCCCTCTCTGGGCACCGCTCTGTGCCCCTGCCTGCACTGCCACCCATGGTCCAGGTAAGGCCCCAAGGGAGGGCTTTGCTCTTGTCGCCAGTACAGCAGTCAGCTCCTGAGGTGAGCCAGGTGGGGGCTGGGGGCTGAGCGGACGTGCTGCAGCTCAGCTGTCCCGTCTCCCTCCCACCTTCTCCCGCAGGCAGCATCCTGCCCGTGACTGTGTACGATCAGCACGGCTTCCGCGTCCTCTTCCATTTTGCCCGTGACCCACTGCCGGGGCGCGCCGACGTGCTGGTGGTGGTGGTTTCCATGCTGAGCACCGCCCCCCAGCCCATCCGCAACATCGTGTTCCAGTCAGCTGTCCCCAAGGTGACAAGGCAGGGTGACATGGAGCTGAGTGGGGAGCCACCTGTCAGGGGGCAGGTCTCCCTTCCTTGCTGCGTGTTCAGGGGGTAGAAGGGACCAGAAGGACTGAGCCCCAGGACCCCCGGAGGGGAGCTGGCAGGCTGGGCCTGGTTCCTCGGAGCAGGGCAAGCAGCCAGGGCTGGCTGTGCCCATCCTGCCGTCTGCCCGCAGGTTATGAAGGTGAAGCTGCAGCCACCCTCCGGCACGGAGCTGCCGGCATTTAACCCCATCGTCCACCCCTCAGCAATCACCCAAGTCCTGCTGCTTGCCAACCCCCAGAAGGTAAGGGGCCCCGAGGCGGTGCTGCGGGGTGGAGGCGGCCACTTCTCCTCCTCTGACCCCTCTGCCTTTGCCACCTCTTCCCCAGGAGAAGGTTCGCCTCCGCTACAAGCTCACCTTCACCATGGGCGACCAGACCTACAACGAGATGGGGGACGTGGACCAGTTCCCCGCACCCGAAACCTGGGGGAGCCTCTAGAACGGAGAGGGGCTGGGGAGAGGAAGGGGCAGAGGGACCGGTCACTGTCCAGCCTGGACGGAGGCAGTGGTGGCCAAGGACACCCTTTGTTGCCCATGGCCATTCACCCCCAGGCCTGGTGCTTCTCCCCACACCCTTGTAGCCCTCAAGTGACTCTTCTCCCTCCTGCTCCAGCCCCACCCCTGCTGAGCCAAACCCAGTAGGAGGCTGGGCCTGGGTTTGCGCCACTGGGGTCTCCATCACCGGGACCTGGAGAGGGAGGGGCTGTGTAGCCTTGGAAGAACTTGGGGTCATGGGGAGGAAGCACAGCTGTCGGGGAAGGGCCAGGACCTCAGGCCCAGCCCCAACCCCAGCTGGGGTGGGGTCTTCCCTGCCTGTGTCTTATGCCTTATGGGAAGGCCCAGCCATAACTCGGGGGCCATGCTGGAGCTGGGAACCAGCTCAGGCCTCCTCCATAGGAACCCAGTGACTGGGGGGTGACGCCTACACCCCCAGCTGTTTGCACTCTGGTGTGTGGTTTGACTCTGCTTTTCTTCCGGATTGGCCCTATGGTCACAGCCACAGGGGGCCAGGCTGGGGGAACCTCACCTGGCCCCTACTCCTCCTGGGGGTCTCCCTTTGCCATTGGGCCCCCTGAGGGACTGTGGGGGCTCAAGGGTAATGCCCGAGGCCCATGGCCCCAGTGAGGGGCTGTGGGGCGCCTAGAGTTCTCAGTGTGTCTCCTTCATTCATTGGCCTCTGCTGGGGCCTCCTGTGGGCGTCTCACGTCTGTCCGTCCATCTGTCCGTGGTCAGAAGTGGGGTCGGTGTGTGAGTGAGAGCAGGAGTATTTATGAAAATAAAACGTCGTTTTTCCTGGACCACCTGCTCTTGTGGCCCTTTGGCGGTTGAGGGAGACGGGAGGGGTTGAGTTCAGGGTCCCCAGGGCTGCCCTGTAGACCTCTCCACTTTCGTCTTTGGAGGTCAGGCCGTGGGCCCCCTCCCCACCGCCCCCAGGCCCTGCACCGGAAGAGGCCCTGCAAAGGGGCCTGTGGCCAGTGCTGAGTCATCAGAGAGGGCGCTGGGCTGTGGCGGACCAGGACCGTCCCAGCTGGAAGTGGGCGACCGCCAGGGCCTGGCAGGAGCCCCAGCTGCTACAGACACTGAGGGGGAGGCCCCTGGCTCCTCACGACTTCCTCCTGCTGTGCTCAGCCCTCCACACAACCTTGATGCTGTAGCACCCCGGAGGGAAGTCCAAGCCCAGCTTCTCCCTCTCCCCAGACGTCGCTCCCTTGCCCAGCACCAATCGCAGTTTGTTTCAGAGCCGACCCAGGGACCCTGAGCTGGGCCCTTGCCACTCCCAGCGGCAGCTCTCTCCGACATAGTGCTATCAGAGTTTTCTCCAACCAGGAGGCTGGGGTCCAAGCTTGGGCGTGGCTTCGAGGCCACACAGCTGGGAGAGCCCTCCAGCGAGGGGGCACAGGTCCAGGCAGATGGGCCCCGTTGTGTGGGAGGCCAGCCCTGCGTGTGGCTCTGCAGGAAAGTGTTCCCTGCTCAGATGAGTTGGGGGAGACTGCCCACGGTTTCTGCTGAGCTGACTGAGCCCATACTAGACCCTGGGAAGTCCCTCATTTAAGAAGGCATTTTCACTTTGTCTCATCTAGTGTTTCCCAATCAGAACTTGGCCGCTGAACCCTTCTCCTTAGATATGGTTGTGACATGCTGGAGAATTGCCCAGCACACCCGCCTCCCAGCCTGTACTCTCTTTAACACTCATCAGCAAGCAAGGGGCCCCTCTCTGCTGGCCCACACTGGAAGCGCAGGCTGAGAGCTCCTCCATGTCCACCTTACTGCTGAGGGGACAAGAGGCATTAGCTGCGCCCCACGGGCGCCTCCTATCAGATCCCTACAGTGGGACTCCCACCCTGGCACAGCCCTCCAGATAGATGTCTGGCCCCTGGAGGCTTCCAGATACCCTGTCCCAGCCACGTGGCCTCGTTCCTGTTCCCCTCCCCTCCCCTGCAGGACTCACACTTGTGATGTCTCCTGAAGATAGGTTGGAAGTTTATTCTACCTGAAATAAAACCATATCGCCTGCAGCATCCACCTGGGGTGCTGGAGTCCCACCTCCAGCACAGTCTCATTACTGGCCATGGCAGGGAGGACTACAGGTTGGCGTGGGGAACAGGTGGGACTGTGAGCTGGGAGTCTGGGGGCTGGTTCTGGCTGGGTCACTGGCTTTCTGTGTGATTTTGAGGAAGGTGCTTTCCTTTCTGGAAAAGGGGAGAGGGACTCAATGAGCTATAAGATCCCTCTGAGGAGTCCTTGGGCAAAGGAGCCAGGCTGTCAGCTTTGGAGGGACCCAGGATGTTGTTCTGGGGATGGGGAGGTGGAGTCCCTTCAGCCTTTGGACCTTCTCCCTTGCCTTGTTCTTAACCCAGCCATCCTGTGAGTCATGCCAGTGTTTCCTGAGCAGCCCTTGGGCCAGCCCCTGTCCTAAGAGTTCACAAGCTGGCAAGGACTTGGGAGCTAGTGTGGCACCCTGAGAATGAAGACATGAGGTACCACAGAAGCCCTGCCTCTGTCTGAGAGTCTGGGGTGGGTTTAACCAGAGGAGAGGACCCTGGGCCTCCACTTCCCCAAATACCGTGTTGCTGCACAGAGGTCCGGGCCACTACACCCTGCAGTCTCAGGGGCTGGCATGCAGTGCACTGGGGAGGCGTGTGCTCTGTCTCTTGAAGGGTGACCCCCAGTGCCATGCCAAGACCAGTGGGACTTCCCAGATCTCGAAGCCACACTTCCATTTCTGTTGGTTTGGCCGAGGCAGCAGTTAATTTTGGTTTTCAGCAACCGCAGCACACTCTTTGTTTATGGCAGCCAGGAGAAGTGGTAAGGGCCTGGGAGCCTGGGAGCCTGCTCCTGCCTAGTCAGTTTTTTTGTTGTTGTTATCGTCGTTGTTTTTACGGAGTTTTGCTCTTGTTGCCCAGGCTGGAGTGCAATGGCATGATCTTGGTTCACTGCAACCTCTGCCTCCTGAGTTCAAGCGATTCTCCTGCCTCAGCCTCCCGAGTAGCTGGGATTACAGGCATGCACCACCACATCCTGCTAATTTTGTATTTTTAGTAGAGACAGGGTTTCTCCATGTTGGTCAGGCTAACTCCCGACCTAAGGTGATCCACCCGCCTTGGCCTCCCAAAGTGCTGGGATTACAGGTGTGAGCCACCGCACCCGGCCCCTAGTCAGTTTTTTCTTTTTTTGTTTGTTTGAGGCAAAGTCTCTGTCACCCACGCTGGAGGGCAGTGTTGTAAAAACAGCTCCCTGCAGCCCTGACCTCCTGGGCTCAGGTAATCCTACCCTCTTAGCCTCCTGAGTAGCTGGGACCACAGGCGCATGCCACCATGCCTGGCTAATATTTTTATTTTTTGTATAAACGGAGTTTTGCCAGGTTGCCCGGGCTGGTCTAGAACTCCTGGGCTCAAGCGATCCACCCGCCTCAGCCTCCCAAAGTGTTGTGGTGAGCCACTGTGCCTGGTCTCTCGACATACCCCCTCCCCCAGTCTCTTTGGGTCCCCCAACCAGGGCACTGGCCCAGCAAGGCAGGGAAGAGGAGCCCCCGGACCTGGTACGACACTAGACCTGATGCCTGTAGCCTCCCGCCTTCGGCCTCTGAACTGCCCTGTGAAATGGGAAGTGAGGCTCAGAGAAGTCACACATTAGGGGCTGAGCCTGGGCCAGCAGTCTTGAAGTGTCTACCAGGATGGCACATTGCCCCCTACCTCCCGAGTCCTCCCCCCAGCCTCTGTCGGGCTGTCCTCTGGAGCTAGGCTAAGGGTACACACTCCTCCAGGGCTATCGGGATTAAAATGGAGTCCTTAGGCCTTAGGGCCACCCCAGGACTTCCTGGAAAGTCCTTTGGGCTTGGGGAAGGAGGTGAGGGAGTTTTTAGAGCTCCAGAGATCTCACTATGCCCCAGCTGCTCTGGGTGGAAGTCCACACATAGGGCAGCACCGCGGGATGCTACAAACAGGCAATTTGTCAAAGTGTCTAAAATAGGATGTTTTTGCTCCTGCAGTCCCTGCTACCACCACCACTCAGCTGCTGACCTCCCTGCCCACATCCTGCTCAAGCCTTGCCAGCACACGCTACCTAGACTGTCCCAGGCTTTTGCAGACAAATCTGCACAGAGGCTGCCGGGCCCTCAAAGCAACCACAGGGGTTAAGGCGGAGCTGAGGGCCAGCATTTCTGGAGCTCCCAGGTGATGCTTCTGGGTCTGGCACAGCAGGAGAGCCCATGTGGGCTTAGGAGACTGTCAGATCTGCTTCCTAACTTGGCCTCTACCACTTTCCCAGCTGGGGACCTTAGGCCAGGTGTCTTGGGCTATTCACCTGTAAAATGGGGACAGTGGGCCGGGCGCGGTGGCTCAAGCCTGTAATCCCAGCACTTTGGGAGGCCGAGACGGGCGGATCACGAGGTCAGGAGATCGAGACCATCCTGGCCAACACGGTGAAACCCCATCTCTACTAAAAAAAAATACAAAAATCTAGCCGGGCGAGGTGGCGGGCGCTTGTAGTCCCAGCTACTTGGGAGGCTAAGGCGGGAGAATGGCGTAAACCCGGGAGGCGGAGCTTGCAGTGAGCTGAGATCCGGCCACAGCACTCCAGCCTGGGCGACAGAGCGAGACTCCGTGTCAAAAAAAAAAAAAAAAAAAAATGGGGACAGTGATAACAGCCTCATGGGAGGATATGCTATAGCACATGACAAAAAGTCCCATTGTCCCAAGGCAGCTAGACACACACAGGGGTCGCTGGGGCGGCAGGAATGGGGGTAAGGGGTCTTTCCATTCCTGACTTGGCAAGCTGAATAACGATGGTAACAAGAAACAGCACAAGGCACTTTATAAGCATCTTGCATCTATTAATTCACTTAATACTTCTATGAGGTAGGTACTATTATTTCCAATTTACTGAGGAGGATGCTGAGGCTCAGAGAGGTGAAGTGTCCCACTTAAGGTCACCCAGCTAGTGAGAGCCAGAGCCTGGCCAGCTAGCCTCCTCCACACCCTTAAGCTCTCTCTGTTCCTGCTGCCTGAGCCACTGTGACAGGCACACTGTTGGGCCCCAGAGGATTTAGCAGGAGCCAGCTAAGACCAGCCTAGTAGAGAACCACCCAAGTCAACAGGCCCCTGGATTGGGGAAGGGCCCCATGAGGGGTTGGCTGGGGATCCCTGAGGTCCCCCTTCTGCGTCCACAGTTTAGAAAGGCCATGATCCCAACACCCGCTGATCAAAACTTCTGAGTCCGTAAGTCTCTGATTACAACATCCTTCTAAGGAACAGCCTATAACTCTAACCCAACCTTTGGGGAGTCCATCCTTCTATGATTCAACATCCAAGTGTGACAAGGGAGGGCCTAAAATCTACCCATCACCCAGCTAGCAGGCACAGCCGTCCCACCCGAATCCCACTCAAAGGCCCAGGGCACCTTTCCTGCCCAGGACGCTTGGGTCTGGCTGGAGGGGAGTCTGGAGACCAGGGCAGGGGTGCGGGGCAAGAGCTCAGTGAGCCTGACAATATGGCTCGGGTAGTTTCCACCACAGCTGCTGCTACAACCCACGTGTACTGACCCCTCCTCGGGCCAGAGCTGGGGCTCAGGACTGGGCACATCTAGGAGGGACAGAGGTATAAGCCAAACCTTGCCTTCAGGGACCTTCGGCCAGCTAGAGAACCAGACAAGCCCAGGCCCAGTGTGGTCTGGGCTGGAGGCTTGGCTGGAACAGTGTGGGGGCACCACATAGTCCAGAGACTTCCCGAGAGACAGGAAGGATGGCACCTGAGGTTCCCTTGCCATGCCACCCATAGTCACTGGCCAGCAGTCTTCCTGTTGGGAAAAGGGAGATGGGGGAGGGAACCCTGCCTGACATCTCATCCTGGCCTGAGCTTTGATCGTGGAGCCTCCCAACTTCCCACCAGGATTCCACACTCAGGTGGGCTCCTATCTGGGAGGCTCTGGCCATAGTAGGCAGCTGTTGGGTTCCCTTCTCAGCTCCTCCCACCCCCAATGAGGCCTGCCTCATTAGGGAAGAGAGAAGCAGCCAGTGAGTGTGCCAGGCCCAGTGCTGGGCACTGGGAGAATGGAGATGTGTGGGGCCAAGGTCCTGCCTCTGAGAGGTGCCCAGTCTGCACGGGCACACAGTAGTGGCTCCAGTCTCAAACTGAACTGAAACTAACAAAGCAAAGTGCAGAGGGTGTGGCAGGACTCTGCGGCACACCCTCCCCTCCTCCCCCCCACCCCTGCGGCTCCTGATGCCACAGCAGTGCTGGGTAAGGAGAGCCTACTGTCTCCCAAAGGCTTTCACATTTTGTATAACCAGCAGTTATGGAGCACCTACTGTATGCCTAACTCTGTGTTGAGGGGAGGGCCAAAGAGAACTACTGAGTTTGGGGGCAGTCAGAGCAGCACCCACATCATTGCCCTACAAGAAGGAAGGGGAACTGAGGCCATTTGCCAGGAGGAATGAGAGGAGATGAGCTTCACAGATGGTGCAAACTGTCGGGAGATGTGGAGAATAGGGTGTCGGGAACCGCTCTGGGAGGGTTCCTGGTGGCTGGGGGGGTGGCACACACCTCCCTTAAAGGGAGCAGGCAGGGGTGTCTTGTCCACTCTGCAGGATGGGCAGGCCCAGGACAGCTGGCCCATCAGACCATTAGAGACAAGCGAATCTGGAGTTCCAGGGACTTGTCCATGGCCATACAGCAGCCCTTGGCCCCAGGAAGCCAAAGCTTCCAGCCAGTCATCGAGTGGTGGGGGGTTTAGTTCCAGGGGGCCAGAGGTCCATTACGGGAGGAAGTGCAGGGCAGTATCCCTGCAAGCCCAGAGGGGCCAGGACAGGTCAGAAAGGCCCACCCCTCCTTCGCTTGGAAGCCTCTTTCCCCTTTGCGAGGGATGCAAAGGTTATTTATACCCTGGGCCTGCCGGCTGCGGGTGGGGCAGGCACCCCATCTGGGGCGGGCTGCGGGCGCGGGGGCAGGAACGGGCTTACCTGCTTCCCGCCACCAGGGCTGGGC